>NC_049911.1:11952813-12297813 GCF_001411555.2 Juglans regia | reverse complement strand
CCAAGCAAGCAGTCCACAATGGCTGCTTGCTGCTCAACCCTCAACCCTCAACGCCCAACTACCTATTGAATGCAACAATAAATGCATTCATACGTGAAGCAATGCATCTATAAATTGAAGAGGCTTCTGGCGAGAGAAATACACCCAAAGAAGAAAAGAAAAGAGAGAGAGCCGAGAGAGCTCTGAGAGAAAAGAAGAGAGTTGAGTTGAGTAGAGTGTGATCCTCCTCCTCTGTAATATTTTCTTGTGTACCACTATTTATTAGTGAAGCTCTTTTCTGTGGATGTAGGCAGTTGCCGAACCACGTTAAATTTTTGGTGTCACTGAGTGCATGAGTGTACTCTTTTATTACCGCTTTTATCCCTTCCGCTGTGTTGATTTCCCCAACACTGGCGTCTATGTCTTCCAATACCAAAATCAGCTACGGGTTTTATAATTTATCCGTCGGAGAAAATTCCGACAAAGTAAACGCGATTGGACTTTGTAGAGGAGACATTGGGACAGCCGAATGCCGTAGTTGTGTAAATGCGTCGAGTCTGGATCTGTTACGGTATTATCCCGACCAGAAGGAGGCGATCATATGGTACCCGAAATGTATGGTGCGATTCTCATACAGATCTATTTTTGGTGTTTTGGAAGTCAGCGCTTAATATTCTTTCGACAAACCAAACGCCTCAGATGTAGATGCGTTCACACAGGTTCTAGGGCCTTTGTTAGAGAGGCTAACAAACCTCACCGCAGCAGGAAATTCTACAAGCAGATTTGCTGTGGGAAGCAAGGTTGTAAGACCCAACCACTACCAGCCATGCACGTGGGAAGAACATCTTCTAGAATGCGTCGCACGAGATTTTGCAATCCGTTACATAGCACAGGTTCACGGGTTTACACCGTTCTTTCTTTTTCCTTTTTCATGCAAGTTCTTTCTTCTCTTTTTATTTAGGTTTGATCTATTTTCTATTTTAGTCTATATATATATTAAGCAACTTCAACCCTAGACTAAGTGCCGCTCGGTTCCCTCTTCACAGAAGACCACGATTTCTCTGCAAAAACACCAAACCGAAGCCTCGGTCTGCAACAACAAACTGCCACCCGTAGAGCCATCTCCGTGCAGCAACTCCACCACACACAGTCTTGCCAGTAGCTCAATCACTCGGAGTCCTTCCCCCAGCCGTGCGCCACCGTTCCTCCGAGTTCCACGTCCGGTGTCTCAGCCGCCGGTTAAGATTTCCCTCCCCTGTTTTCACACCTAAAAACAGAGGAGTTTTCTCTCCATCCGTGTGCCGCCAACTTGGCAATCCTCACCGCCAGCCATCGTCGCACCATCATCAGTCCACCGTGCGCCACCTCTGCCCCTCGGTAAGCCACGGGCACTCCCTCTCCATATCTTTCCCTCCACCTCTTCTCTCACTTTTACCGCTCTCTCGGTTTCAGCTCTCTCTCTCACTCTCTCTCTCTGATCACGTTCATTCTCTCTCTCTCTCTCTCTCGCAGATTTATTCTCTCTCCCTCTCTCTCTGAATCGCACGCCTCTCTCTCTGCCACGACCAGTTCTCCCTCATGGTGAGCCTCGTCACACCTCCACTTTTGGTTTCTTTTCTTTCCTTTTGTTGTGTTTTATGTTTATATAGAAACAAGCATAAATTTCATACCGTTTGAAAATATTAACATGTAGTTTTAAACTTTATGGTATGATATTCCTAGTAACTACGAAACTGTCATCAGGTCTTTGGTCTTGACTTTTCCGTAAAACACCTCAAACTTGTTATTAAGTGTTTCTACATGATCAGTTTTCGTGTATATTGTTATGTAGATTTAGTTAATGGATTTTGTTTTAATGGGCTTGGTTTATTGGTTGTGTTTTAATGAATGGGCTTGGTTCCCATTATATAAATAAATAAAAATGATGATTATATGGTTAATTCGAGCTATTTAGTTTTCAATTGAATTTTTTTTTAAGTTGGCCTTATTTCATGGGACTTAAAATGGCCATAGTATTTTATTAATCTATAATACGACATCGGTATTAATTTATCATAATATTTATTCGATTTCTCTCTTCGGTACGGATTCATTTAAGTCGATATTGATGAATTTAGAAAGTAATGATATTTATAGTTAAGAGAATTTTAAGTATTGAGGAATTAAAATAGGTTGTTTTAAAAGTTTAGGCTTAAATATCGAAATCCATGATTGATTGAAAACTTACGAAAATTATGTAAATATTTTTATAGGTGATGATTTATAGTCGACTCGACATTTTAAGGAAAATTCTGGAAAGTTAAGTCGTTCAGGTAAGCGGGGTTCCTATACTAAATTTGCATAAAAAGGAATGAACTGAGGTTGGTTTGTAAAAATGTGCATGTTGTTTTAAAAAGAAAAAGTGAAAAACAACCTTAGTATATGTTTTGCATTCCCTCATGAGATATGTATGAAAGAGAAAAGAAATGTTTTGGACATGAAATGTGTAGACATGAGCAATATTTGACATGTTTCTGAAATATGCAAAAGAGCGAATATGATATCATTGAAATTTTTATGCATGTGATATGAAATGATTTTGATCTATTTTTGATCAAATGGAAATGATATGAATATATTTCGCACGTGTTTTGATATGATATGGATATGATAAAACTTTGGCATACTTATCTGTTCTGAATATGGTTCTGATATGATGATATTGTTCACGTGATATGGTTGGTACCACCATGATATGATATGAGTGCACCCACTTTGGAAACAAAGTGGTCTTTTTACGTGTTCTTTCCTGTGTGCACACTCGGGGCTCCGAGATTGAAAAAGGGAAAGTTCACCACATGATACTGCCTGGTTTGGCCACCGGGGATAGCACAACCCTACCACGGGGGTTAAACATGGTATATGATATGATATGATAAGATAAATATGTTCAGTTATGTTATGCCAAAGCGTTTTTGAATATGAAATGGATCCTCAAATATGAATTGTTGACTTGAGTATGAAATGTTTGAGAAGTCGCTCTGATTTTCTGATAACACGTTTTCTGAGATCTGCATATAAAAATAAAATGTTTTGTTTCTGCATATTGAACTTTCTGAAAAGGCTCATGTTTACATACTAGTATATGTTCTCTGCTTACTGAGTTGTTGATAACTCACCCCTTATCTCCACAATATTTTTCAGATGATTTGAATGTTTCAGTTGAGGATCAAGGATATGGAGCATGGGTGAGAAGAGTTAAGAATGATGGTTTAAACATAGAAGGTTTATATGGGTATTGAGGATTTTCATTCAGTAAGCTTGTTGTGCTCTGATGATGTTATTTGTTGGGAGATTGATGTTTATATTAAATTTTGTATTGTCTTAGAATAGTTATTCTGGAGTAATTGATGTAAATATATGAGTATTTTGTGCGATTGAGAAAAAATTAGAATATATACTATGTGGAAGGAAAAAATGATTTTTAAGTGACATGAGTTAACTCTCCGGACCCTCGGGTGTGGGGCGTTACAAAGGTTGCCCAAGATTTCCAAATAATATATGCACTTCTTATGTGCACCCCTGATTTGGATGAAATCGATTGCAAGAGCTGCCTGGTGCAGACTAGGGAAGTGGTATTTTCAGCATGCTGTTATGGAAAGCAGGGAGGGAGATATATGTCACCCAGCTGTGAGTTAAGGTATGAGACATATCCTTTCTATAATGACCCGATAGCGCCTGAGGCAACACCGTCGTTGCTACTGCCGCCATCATCCCCTCCAACAGAAGGTATGGTACTAATACTACGTGCATGCCTAACAGATAAGTAAGGTTTTTTTTTTTTTTTTTGTGTGATTGTTTTTCCAAAGACTGCGCCTTACAGTTTTAGTACTCCTGTCATACCGTTCCCATACACAGAAGAACTTAGGGCTTGCAAATAAAGGATTTGATCCGGCTTTTTCATACAGCATCAAAAAAGAAACTTGAGAAAACAGAGGACGGGTAACTTGTTTGGATTATTAGGAACTTTGGATCATACTATAAAGAGAAGTTCAATCCACGGGATTGGTTGATCATTTTAGAAAACAGAAATTACTTTATTGTTGTAGTGCCTTAATTAAATAAAAAGATAACTCCATCGCCATAGTGGATCGCAATCCCACTACGTTAACCGACTAAAACCTAATCAATCGATCACTTCTTTCAAGATTTCAAAATGTTTTTGAGGTCCAAAGAAATTCACCAAACGAATTTCTTTCGGATTGTTACAACTCTTTCCAGATCCTACCTCTTAGAATAATCCTGCATCTTCTCCTGAAGTTAGGCTGACCACAACTACCAACTCAAATCTAGAACAATTAAGGATATTTATATCTCATCTTAAGTTCTTAACCCCTATTTTCCAAGTTGTTTCTTTCAAGTTGTAGTTATGCCACAACAGTTTCACTACTGGGATTGTTTTTGTTCTAACTACGTATTCCTTTTGGTCCAAGATTTCCACTAGAACCTCCTTATAGGACTGGTTAGGTTGTAGTTGAATTGCTGCGAGATTGATATTTTTTATTGACCATCCTCAAAGCTCTTCTTTAATGAAGATATATAGAACACATCATGAATATTAGAGTATTCAGCTAGCAGTATCACTATTTTAAAGGGTCCACATACCTGTGATTGGTTTACCTTTTTTGCTGAAACAGTAAATTCCTTTCATTGCGAACACTAAGATACACCTAATCGCCCACGTCAAAAACTAACTCCCTTTTGCGATTATCAGTGTAGATTTTTTTCTAGGCTTTGCACTGTTGCCAGGCGCTCTTTACCTTTCTTGTAACTCTTGTTCTTGCCCCACTAGTTCCTATTCTCCAACTTAATCCGAGTTTAATGGGAATCTGCACCTTTTTCCTTATAAAGCTTCATACAGTGGCATCTAAATAGTCACTTTTAGCTATTATTGTAGACAAACTCAATCAATGGCAGATAGTCTACCCAACTTCCTCTAAACTCCAATACACATGCTGTTAGCATATCTTCTAGAGTTTGTATAGCGCTTTCAGATCAACCATCTGTTTGGGATGATATGCAATACGAACTTCAGCTCTGTTCCCATGGCCTCATGTCTCTATCCTATACGAATGCCTTTGTCACTCTGTGTAACCTCACACTTTTCTTTAATACAAATGTGCCAGCCTTTATATCGAATTTATGTTTATAATCGGTACAAAATGGGCATTCTTTTTCAGTCTATCAATGATAAGCCAAATGGAGTTATTGCCAATGGCAGTTTTGAGTAACTCGATTACATAATCCATGGCAATTTCTTCGCATTTCCATTTCGGAATGGGAAGAGGCTGTAAAGTCCTTGTCGGTTTCTAATGCTTAGCTTTGATTAGTTGACAAGGTAGGCACTTGTTGACGTACTTGATAATGTCCTTCTTCATTCCCTCTGACCATAAACTCCGGTAAAGATTCTAGTACATCTTTGTACTACTCATGTGCACAATATATGGGTATAATAAGCTTCTCTCATGGTCTGTTATCTGAGCTCTGCATTAAACGAAACCTTTGTCCAAAAATCATACATAATTATCTTCTTTAGTTATCCAATAATGTGCATCATCTTATATATCATCAACCCGCTTCATCATCCTAACAATATTTGGACCCTCTTTTCGCAACTCCACTAGCTATACTTCATGTGTTCCCACATAGATGTATATACTATGAGGCACGTTTATTGATAAGTACTGTATGCTACTTAGCAACGGGCATATCTACTGGCAGAGAATCTAACGTCTCAACCTATAGCTTAAGGGTTAGTGCAATAGCCACCACCACAAAGTTGTCCCCGGGTGATACGCCCCCGTTTAGATAGTGAGATGAGATGAGATGAGATGGTTTTAGATAAAGGTTATTGGTTGAATAAAATATTGTTACAATATTATTTTTTAATATTATTGTTGTTTTGAAATTTGAAAAAGTTGAATTGTTTGTTGTATTTTATGTGAGAATTTAAAAATAATGATGAGATGAGATGAGATAAGTTGAGATGGTTTCTCAATCCAAATAGGGCCTTAATCTCACACTAGTAGACACTAATGGCTTTCATCCACCATCTCTATATCATATTTAAACATTTTCAATTGAAAAAATACTTTAAAACTCTTGTGATCTGATAAAACCTTGGAACTCTCGCCATACAAGTAATGGCCCCATATCTTTAAGGCAAAAAACCTATAGCTAGTTTGAGATCACATGTAACACCCGGTCCCGCACGGGTCGGAGAGTTACTTCCTAACACTTAAACTCACATTTCAACAATATAAAAATATACTCCCAATTCTCAATATCATATAGAAAATTCGATTAAATCTAATTTCCTCAATATAACCAATTTTCTAAAATGCCAAGTCATTATAATACAATAAAACTTCTTAATAAAATCGACAATACTCATAAAACTTCCTATGCTTGAACCACTACACTTAAATCATCTCACCCAATGCCTCATAATCTTGATCCTCAGCTAAACCATCATAATATCTGAAAAATATTGTGGAGATAAATGATGAGTTATCAACAACTCAGTAAACAGAGAGCATATACTAGCATGTAAACATGAGCAGTTATAACGTTTGATATGCAGAACAAAACATTTTCTTTTAGAATGCATAAACAACATTTTTACTTTCGGAATGCATAAACAAAACTTGATACAAAACATCACAGCGAAATTTTCAGAAAAACAAACTTGTTCTCAAAAAGAAAATCCTTTGGCATTTCCAAACTGAAACATTATATTCATATCATCTCATAGCATCACATCGGGACAAATACCATGTTTAACCCCCGTGGTAGGGTTATAAACCACCATTATACCCGTGGCTGGGCTGTATACCATGTTTCACCCCGTGGTAGGGTTATAAACCACCATTATACCCATGGCTGGGCCGTATACCATGTTTCACCCCCGTGGTAGGGTTATAAACCACCATCATACCCGTGGCTGGGCCTTAACAGAAACAAAACGGAACATTATCGGAACAGATCACATTCAGAAACAGAATCAGAACTTCATGCCAAAGTTTTCAGATGACACATCATATCAAAACAAAATACTGAAAAGTTTCAGATCATTTCACATGTTAGAAATAAATAGACACCAAAACATTTTCATTTATTCATAGCAAAAACTTTTAAACTTTCATATTCGCTCTTTTTGTATAGTTCAGAAACAAAATGCACAAAACTAGCTCATGTCTACACCAGTCATGACAGAAAATACTTTCTCTTATAGAATTTATGCATATGCAGAACCAACATCTGAGGTCGTTTTTAGATTTCTTTTAAAAAACAAACATGCTTACTTTCAAAGTCAACCTCATTTCATTTCTTTTATGCAAAACTAGTATATAAACCCCGCTTACATGGACTTCTAAAGTACTATTCTGAATCTTTCCACAATCATGCTGAATGAATGTCAATCGTCACCTATACAAAACACTAAGCGTTACTAAATTTCTAAAAGGACTTGCTAAAACTCTCCGTTTACTTAAAATTCATACTACGAAAAATAGTTTTGACAACTATCTAGTTATCAGAAATCTAATAACTATATTATCATTAAAAAAATAGTCTTAAAATATTATAAAATAATTTTATCAAATATGGCAAAACAACTTAGATTCATTTCAAAAATTAGCTTAATCATATTTGAAACTCATATCTCTATAAACTATTATAAACACGATAATTTAATACTGCCAACATATAATGTAGTAGGAGATTCATAAATTTCTTAAGCAATAGAAATTCATAAAATATTATGAATCATATCTAATTTAAAAACCTAAGGACTTGTATCATATAATCGGCTCAATGTTTAAAAAAAACATATTAAGTACTTCTAATTTACAACTTAATAATATACTTATATCAAATTCAAATAATAAAACAAGTTGGAAACTCATTTAATAAAATTGAAAAAAATCTTTTTATTTACAATTGAAAGTAATATAATTATACTTAAAACAATTTCTTCAACATGCTTTCCAAATGCTATATGACAAGGAATTAACATAATATAATTTAAATAATTTCTTTATACAATCTTATGCTAAAACACAGCCTTCACAAAATAAGTATAATAGATAGACAATGACCCCAAAATAGAACCTGCCAAAAATAGGGATATTTTAGAAAACATGATAAAATGCATGGGCAGATTTATGGGAATAAAACGTATCCCTACCATGCGATGGAACCAAGCTCACCGTGAGGTAAAACTCGCGACAACGAATTGGAGCGGCAATGGGTGGATGTCAACAGTGGCGCAACTGGGTGTGGTGGCAGGGCACAAACAGAGGGAGTGTGTGAGAGAAAGACATGAGAGAGAGAGAAAGAGAGAGATCACACCATAGCAGGAAAAGAAAAACACTCATCGAGGGAGAGCAGGGAACACGTGAAGTTGCAGGGGCTGGGCTGGCGAGAAACAATCATGGCAGACTCCTCCGTGGCAAGTGGTGGAGTTCAGAGTGAGGGAGAGAGCATGAAGACCATGCCGACAGGGAGTAGTCGAGAGGGGTGAAGGTGCTGCGATGGTGGCTCACGACGACTCCAGGTTGTGGCATTGCTCTGTTTTATGGGCTTAAACCAGAGCAATTTCGGTTTCTGCTTCCCACGAATGTTGGTGATGGTTGGTTGGGCGCGACGGAGCTTCGTTGCCGTGGGGTTCTCGATGCAAGGTTAAGGTGGCGGAAAGGGCTGATTAAGGCTTGAGTGCACGTTGAGGTGGCTTGTCTATTGCTTCCTGAACGTAAAGGGTAGCGGTGCAAAATTGCTGCTTGTTGCCGACTGTTGAACTGCGCATAGCGATTGGTTCCTATATGAGGACATGAAGGTGCCGGGCCGTGGAGGCTGTCCCATAGTGGTTGGATGGTGGCGTTTCTAGGTGCCTTGCGACGTGATGCGGAGAAGTTAGATAGATAAAGAGAGAGGGCGTGAAGGCAGCGACAACTATGCTAGCCTACACACAAGAGGGAGAGAGATAAAAGGATGGGATGAAGGAGAGCAGTTGAGAGAGATTAGGACGTGGGTAACTGGGAGGGAGAAACCATTGGCAGAAGAGAGAAGAGAGAAAGAAGAAATTAATAAAAATAAAAAATAAAAGAACCAAGAAGATAAAACGATAGTAATAACAAATAAATAAATAAATTTAAATATAAATAACTAAAATAAGAGTTGAGTGGTTTTTCCTTAGCGTCATAACTTCATTATGGTCGTGTGCTAACATTTGGTCTAGGTGTTAGATCACAAGTAGGGTAATTCTGCTCATGGTTGTTCAACTGCCTTGAGGCATAGGTTACCACTCTTCGATCTTGCATGAGTACATATCCAACAGCAAACTTGGATGCATCACTATATACAAAAAAATTGTGTTGTTTTGGCAATACTAGTACTAGTGCGGTAGTTAGTCTTCTTTTCATTTATATAAAACTAGCCCCACACTAACCTAACCACACAAACATGGCGTTCTTCTTAGTCAATATTGTGAGAGGTCCTAACAATCTGAAGAACCCTTATACAAATCTTCAATAATACTCACTACAGGAATTTTGCCTTCTTGCGGGGAGTGAGATCGCAGCATTTCCCCTGCTTTCTCGCAGAAACAATTCACAAACTGCGATTTTGACTCTTCGCTAATCGGTCGAAAATAAAGCGTCTGCTCAGAGAAATTTCGGTGAGAAATCATGGCTCCCGCAATTGTCGTAGCTAACTCGGCAGACATATCTCGCAGCAAAATTCCATAGGCAATTTGGTCTGAAGGGCAATTACGGTGAGCAGACGTCACAAATTGCCGTAATTTACGGCGATTTTGCAGCGCTATAAAATCCAAATATTCAGCAATTTTGGGGCTGGTGGTAAGAAGTTTTGTTCTCATTTTGTGGTGAATTCGTAAACGCCGCAAACTCAGACTCTTCATAAGGCGATTTTGGGGTTGGCAGTAAGAAGTTTTGTGCCCATTTGCGGTTAATTCGCGCGTAGACGCCGCAAACTCAGAACTCTTCATCTTCATACGACGATTTTGGGGCTGGCGGTAAGAAGTTTTGTTCCCATTTGCGGTGAATTCATAGACGCTGCTCTTCATATATACGGTGAATTCATAGATGCCGCAAGTTTAAAGATTCGGTAAATTCCTAGACGCCGCAATTTCTTCTATTCTATATGCGATGAGGATGTATGGTGCAAGAAATGTCAAAACCACCGCTTTCTAAAATTTACAATTGCTGGGTTGGATATGCGGTGAATAAATGAAGAAACCCACTCGCAGAATTAGATCTATGGGTGTTCCAAACGCTGACTTCAAACAATAGTTGAGCAAATTTATGGATTTCTTGGAATGCTGCGGAGCAACCTTAACGTTTTGTGTAAGATCATGTTTTGAACTCAGGTACGTTTGCAAATCAATTTATATATGCAATTAATTGTTTTTGTCCTGATCTATCGCAATTCCCCTGCATCTTGTCATATTGATTCTCCACTAAGCATAACTTAAATGTTTAAAATATTGATTATTTTGCCTTTCTAGCCGCCCCCCAGTATATTTGCATGAATTAATGACCAATCACAAAAAATATTAGAGCAAGCATATGATCATTTCAAAACCATTAATATGCTCATCAGGAATTTAGATACTAGTATCATTCATCTAATTTAATTGAACCCAATAGCTCAGTACATCCTCTGTTGATCATGAGCGCCTTATAGCCACCTAGCTAGGGTCGATGATGAGAGGGCCGTGTGACTCATGAATTTGCAAAAATAAATTCCAAGCTTGGAGCAATATTATATATAATAAGAGCTAGGGAAATAGCATATAGCAGTACTTCAAATCTATTTAGAAATTTAAGATGAGGTTCTCATGCATATCGATGATTCTTTGTATAAATCATGGAATTATAGAAACATAGATACAAAAATGACCTTTACAACTAATTTTTGCAATACTTTGCAGTGTTTATTAATTTCTTAACATCTTGGTGGTAAGAAGATCTAATTAGATTAAGCTTGAATTACACTGCACTAACCCAGGAAAAAATAAAGAATATCAAGAAGAAAGAACTCTAAATATCAATAGTAACGTACGAGACCAAGGAATATATCTCCAGCTTTCCCAATAGCAAATTAGACTTATCTTTGAAATTCCTCTCATTTTTTTACTATGCCAAACCTGTATTTGAGGACTTTTGTTTTAGATTTAATATAAATCAAACACCATATATTTTACCAATAACCAACATGTACATTGCCATCCAGTTTCATACAAATAAGCTTGAATGTGAACATTTCATTTACTTTCACATCATACATTATAACTGGTTTCTAATTGTCATACAATTGCGAAAATTCCTAAAAGCATCTACTGGCACTAAACACATTCAAAATATGTGCATTTGATTGGAATTGTTGTTAACATGGCTATACATTAATTTAAACCTAGGAGTGAATCCATATTAGCATCCAGCAGGCTCATTGGTGCATTAAAAAATTCCTAATGGCTGATATCAACATTTGACAGCTTATGTCTACCTGCAAAATACACATGCTTCAAACAATTATTTTCAGCTTTATGATATGAAAGCTACATTTTCAAGCACATACCTAAGCACAAAATGGATGACCTGTCCAAGTATATGCAAGTATATATGATATCATATGCAAGTATATAGGCTGTAAAAAAACAGGGGAATAAATGGTGGAAATTACCACCTAAGCACAAAATCCCTGGAAACTAAATCCTCATGCCATTTTTGTTTCTTCCACACCACCAAATATGGAAATAGTGCTACCCAATTAGTTTTCTTAAGCTTTATAATTATGTATGCACGCAAGGACTAATTACCATATGATATATAGAAGAAAATACCAACATTGTTTAAAATAAAAACATTATCGACGAGCCAAACCTCACTTCAATTAAAATAAATTCTGGTTGACCCAACATAAATCTCATTTAATAGACAGTCTTATTTTTTAAGTTTACATAAATACTCTCAAAGAGTGACCCAATGACATGTTCTTGTGAATAAACAATGTTAGACCTGATTGAAATATCTTCCAATATAATGCAAAACTTGTCTCTTCCAATACTAGGCAAGTTATTTAAATGACAACTTGGGATTAAATCTCTTTATCTTTACATGCGTATTGATAGTTAAATCTCTACCTATCAATATGCCAGAAAAAATTATCAAACATTTCATTGTACCTAGTATACATGGTGTCTCAAGTTGTTGGGTTTTAATATCACCAGCATCATAACTAATCTTATACAATACAATGAGCAACTCTCTTAACCATTCCAGACAAGATATGCAGTTGGAAGAGGTTTTAAAGCATACTTACAAAGTTTGAGGATAACTTTTAACAAAGTAATCCCACCAAAATATTGTAGCCTAGGACTTTTTATAATTCCACCAAGCGACATCCAGCAAGTATAGATATACATCAAAATCCTGCACCATTTTGTAGACAACTAATAAACAAAATATGTGTCTGCCAGCAAGTGTTAGCAAAATATCAAAAAAACCCAAGCATATTGAACGTATGAGACAACTTTGTTTTAATATCTATTTCTAACTAAACAAACAATTAATTTTCATGCAGAATATTCTCAGCTTTGAAACAAAACAGACACAAATTGTCCAACCACCTCATAACAATAAATTTTGAATAGAACTAACAATAATAAAGAAGCATGCATACCAACATTGTTCATTGTCCAACCACCTGGTAAGTGTTACTAAATATTGTAAAAAAATCTGAGAGCAATTAATAAGTATTACTGGCCATTTCCACCAAAACAATATTTATTACCATTGTTCTCAACACTTGTATTTGGACCATTGCTAATTTCAGGTAACTCAGTACCCAAAACCATCTCTGGGGGCTCTGTTGAGTCATCCGATGATGATCTTTGCTCAACCCTTCGTGTCCACCTACTAGGTTGCGGCTGAGGTGTTGGACCACTCCATGTGCTCGCTTCACTTGCGCGTATGCGAGTTTCTGTCATGAGGGCATGTCCATACAGTCCTCTTCTTGTTCCTCTCATGGCAAATCAAACTTCCAATTGATTGGAAATCGATTCTATATGCAACTAACGAAAATTGGAACTGTCATGTGAAAATACAGTTTAAATAGGGTGATCATCATGAAAATTGCAATATTTCTACAGTTAAAACACTATACCAGATTTAATAGCTATTTTTGCCATGGACCCAAAATAGATGTTCTTAAAACATACCTGCAGAATTTTGGTGGGTTAAGTTGCAAAGCTCCTATACTTTGAGCAGCATGAAATCTGACATTTTTTAAAAAACGTTCACTGAGCATTCTTGCATTGGACTCTGCATTTGTTGTTTACACTCATACTCATATATATATATATATATATATATATATATATATATATATATTTTAAATCCTCATGTTAAAATAAATCATATGCTTGGGGAACTTGGTGGGTGAGATGAGTATACCAATAATGCTTACTATATCTTGGTATTGTCTAATGAGGGAGCTAAAAGTAGTGGTGACATGGAGTCTGCTCAAGTCAAAAATCAAGCACTTGTAAAACCTGGAGTTGTTGTACCCACGTCATATGAAGCCTTAGAAGTTTCAAACCTTAGCAAACTTTTGAGAAACTGGTTAGTTCTGTGGAACCTATGCACATCAGCCTATAGATAACCTCCTCCACACCCACTCCAAACCCACACAAAAAAAAAAAGTTCAATCAGTTCTCTTAGGCTCTGCATTTGGATATAATTATATGCCATCTCGCATATTAATTCCTTTAAAGGTTGAAGAGGGAAAGACTATGCCGGTAAAAGAGAATAAGTAGTTGCATCATTTAGTGGACTGAAAGTCATAATAAAGTGGAGATTTTTATTTTTTACCCATTAAGAGATGGTAGGAATATACATACCGGGATCTCTTAGTGCTTAAAGGTGAGTCTGAAAGAGGAGAACGTCTCCAATGGCCTCGACATTCATCTGCGCCTTTCCCAAACTTGTCTAAACAGATTTTTCTAAAGTAAACAACTCAGAACTTTCTGTGTACTGCTTTTGTGTTGTAGACTGAAAGTCATGAAGTGACTTGCATCTGGTATAGTGTTTTAAAAGTTTGGCTAGTTTCCCTCCAATTTTAGCTTCTAGATATTTGGTTATCCCGCGTTTTACTTAACTTCCCATCAAAAAGAGATCTTTCACTATTATAAATTTATAAGTCTGACGGTGGGACCCTCCATTGACACGGTACATCCACCATTTTCTCAAAAACTAACAAGTAACAACCCCTTCTTTACTATATAAAAAACTTAATTATATTGAAACTGGGCCTTCAAACGTAATTTCATGGATACAACGTTGAGCATTAAATTAGATATATATATATATATAAAATACATATCATTATGTTAGATTCTCTAGTGTTTAATTCCTATAATTTAATACAACAAAATATTAAATTACATTTGGACAAATATCAAGATCATTTTTATATTTCACTATATATGTTATTCACTTACCCAAGTTGCCATAAAATATTTCGTATACTATTTGTCCATACCTTTTCATAGATTTCGATATCTTTTCATAATAAAAGAGAATTAACATCTATACATTTAATGCAGGAGTATCCGAGTCAGATGAAGCTAAGATGTCCTGAGCCAGATTTTTGCGCTGATTACTTCTTCCCTTACTATTTAATTTTGGCCTGATTATTAGAATTTTGCTACTTTTGGATAAAAAAAATTTCTCTTATTGATTTGTAGTTAATGACCCGACTTGTTGGCTGATTTTTGACATTCTTGGAATTGATAATTTTGATTTGAAGATTTCTATGTTTTTAGATGATTCTCTTGTACTCTTTAAAAAAATTCTCTATTGAAACTAGCTTGCAGAATAGTCGCTATTCTATCTGGTAAGTGTTAAATTAGCATATATAGATGAATGAAAGTGGCTATCACCACATAACAACTCGTATTGTTCATCAATCATCTCAAGAGGTTATAAGTAATAGTCCAGCCTCAAATTTGAATGTTATTGTTTCCCAAAAACCAGTGCAAATTAATGATCACCAAACATAATAGTCTAGTGACTGATTTAATTTCCAAGAATCCCAAGATCAAGTACATATCCATGCAGAAAAGTTGATTTTACAGGAAGTATTTCATACACATATACAAAACAATAACATTTGTTTCCATGGTATGGTCACCTGACCAGAGTAGATAATTGAGCATGTATTATATCATACACAAAAAAAGTTCCAGGCTGACCATCATCCAGATATTCAAACTCTTCCATTACAAATTCACAAGTGAAATGTTGTATACTATTTGTCTATCAATTTAAGCTTGGACTAAGCCATAAACTCGTCAACACTGTGGACTTCAGTTATCTTCCTCACCAGTTTTAGCATATATAGAATAAACTCAGTACATTTGTGGAAAAAGACATATTCAATGTGTGAGCAAATAAATAAATGGAGTAGAAATAAATAATAACTAAATATAATAAATGGAGTATAAATCATATATGTTTTGACATAAACAACTAATTTTCTTATCACAAACCAATCACTATGCACACAAAATCTCCAACAGGTAGAATAGTCGTATAAGTTGGACTCAACATCTTTTTGGTTCTCAATATATATCGGAGCTAAAGGAGATGTGGGAGAGCAACCCACAGTATGGACTTGAAGCAAGCATTTAGAATAATGATGGAAGCATGGTCCTGTGCTTCCAATTACCACATCTCCAAGCATTCAGTCATGACAATTATATTGCATCTTTTACACAGAAATTGCTGGATTATGGTGTAGAAAAAAAATAAAGGACCCGAATAAAATATACTAGAATAGATGATCCATCAATGGGTGGAAGCCACCAAATGTCCCATTTTGCTATAGACTACTTGGCTAGTGTCATTTATGTTGGACTATGGGAGGCTCCATTGACTCACTCAACAAGCATTGCCAAACTGTGGGTTATATATATATATATAGTTTGCACATTAATTTCCATTAATACTTCCCCCATATATATACCAGTGCTGTGAGATGCACACGAGAACAACCCTATATTGCGCTCTCTATCCCTCTCTCTCTCTCTCTCTCTCAAGTTTTCTTAACTTCATATTTTTTCTAAAGGATAATGGCCAACTGAATACAGAATCAACTCTTTCTGCAGCACCCTTGCTTCCTGTATCTTACTCTCCAAAAGCTACATAAGACAAAATTTATAGAATGCAAATTTATTAAATACTTTATGTACACTAGTTATAGTTAATAGCATGGGAAGAGTCAGAATAACTTAAGGTTGCAAATATGACTTGCATATGGAAAAGTTCATCTACCAGTCTCTGGACACAAAATAAAATTGATTCTATCAAAATTAGCGTTTTAACCTGTTTTAACAAGCAGAATTAATTGCCTTGGTTCTGCCCAATTTCTTGCTTACATTTAAAGTTCAAATTTGTTGCAAAGTATGACTGTCACCTAAGGTTGAAGATAAATATATCACAGCTCCTCTCCCCAGTTATTCATAGTACACGCAAGGAACAATACCATTTTTTGACAAAATAATGCATCCTAACAAACAAAAAAAGATCCAACTTATCAGAACAAACATCAACATTAAATTCCATAGTACCTATAATGGACATACCTTTTTGACAAATAACAACAAATTAAATGCATTCTACCAACAAAAAAATCCAACTTCTCAAATCAAATTAAAAAGAAGAAGAAGAAGATCCAAGTAAAAATGCTTTCTATTTGCTTGGCAATTATATTATGAAGATATGCCTTTTTACTTGAATTTTTTACCACACAAACCAAAACATGGCTTCTTCACACGTGCATGAATTATAACGTAACATCATCAATGCCAAAACAATAGTGACGTTAATCGACAATCGAACATGTCTATCAAAACAACCCTATAAGGATAAGAATGGCAAATGAAAAATAGATATTGATGTACCCGTGTATTAGAGACAAGATTCTAAGCAACAGTTTTCTGTTGATCAAGTTGAGCTTTCAAAGCGTTAGCATTATCCTGCATAAAAATTTAAGCATCGTCATCATCTTGCAGACCAAATCCTTTAGAAAATGTTGCATTACTTATGGTCCAGATTCCTAGGCATCCCTAGATAGTTCAGTATTCAGTTGCACCCTTCAGCACTAGCACACCAAAAGCAAATAACAGTTAATTCTGCAAACTGTAATTCTCTTACCTGAACAATTTTTTTTTTTCCTGATATAAATAGTAGAAGTATCCAATGGAAAATAAGAATCATGAAAAATAAAGAGACATCACGATTTGTTGTTCCAGTATAATATGTAAATCTGGTATTCTAAATTTCCTAACCCCTCAAGCAATTAAATCTGGTATAATAAGCAATTAAACATCTTAATTATCAGAACATGAATAATATTAGCAATGCACATGGCCGATCGATGGAGATATTATATATATATATATATATATATACACACATATTTATATGTATCATATTATATAGATGATCAGTTTCTTCTTTACTTTACAGAAGAAAAAGTATACAAAATCGTTGAAACATAGCTCCAATGTTTTGGTATAGGTGGCAAAGATTAATGCTGAGGCAAAATATACATGTCTAAAGACCCTTATCTCTTATATTGTGTACTTTGTTGATAGTAAGTAGATGGCAGGATTCATAACCTTCAGATTTTTCTGTAGTCTTTGAACTGGGGTCCAGGAAAAAAAATTGAAAAGATATATTTACACTTATATGCTAAAACTACAATATAGCAGAGAAATTTCTGGACCTGTTGTTTCCAAAAGTTGTCAAGTACCAGATAAAACACTAATGTAACAGATTCACAATCAATTTAAACTAGTATATCACCCAAAACAACATTCGCCAAACAACATAGAAAAATTTCAATCAATTTACACTTATATGCTAAAACTTCAATATAGCAGAGAAATTTCTCTCATTGTTGTTTCCAAAAGTTGTCACTGCAATTTGTAACAAATTCAAATCAATTTAAACTAAGATCTGAATATTTTTATGCAAATGGCTTTACCCTTCTCTTGCAAATGAGCCCAAAAATAAAACTAGCTAAATACATGTATGCGAAACAGAGAGAGATAGTCACAGTGTGAAAGTGTGAAGGAGAGAAATACCACACAGATTGATCAAAACCCATCCTTTAGCATAAAAAAGTTCGTAATGTACATAAAGCAGTGGAATTTGTAACATATTCACAACCAATTTTAAACTAGTATAATTTAAAAAAAAAAATAAACTAGTATCTGATAATTTGTATGTAAATGAATTTACCTTTCACTTGCTAATGAACAAAAAAAAGTAGCAAAATACAGATACCCAAAGTAGAGAGAGGTAGTATCAATGTGAGGGAGAGAAATACCACAAAGATTCAGAGGGGAGAAAACTTGCTGAAATAGGGACCGAGTGGAGGAGGTCGTGCGCGACGGTGGGGCAGCCTAATCACGGAGGAAGAGAGAGGCACTGAGTGAAAGTTATAGAAATAGAGAGAGAGAGAGAGAGAGAAGGACAGAGAGAGAGAGGGACGGTGAAAGATAAAGAGAGACAGAGGATACTTCCTTGCGACCACGAGGAGGCGATGGCGTGCAGCAAATGGATGGTTTCCAGAGGGGAAGTCAATCTGTGTCACAGAGATCTAGAGGAAGGGACAATTGCGGTGAAATGTGGAATGTAATTTTGCAGAGAGAGGTTTAGGGTTTTCCTTCGACTCGCACACTTTACGCAATGCGGGGATAAAAATGTCGCGGCGAAAAGAACATAGCTTGCTATTTCAACTAAATTGCATGGGATTTTATAATGTCGCTGCAAAAATATGAATGTCGCCGCAAAAAGATGCATCTTATGGCGAACATTCCTATCGCCAGCAGAAAAATGCCGCTACAGTAACTAATGGTCTGTTATGACAATAAATGCCTCGCCTCAATTGTTTTTGGCAGCAAAAACAGCTTTTTCTTGTAGTGACTCGACATGACCCAAAATGTAAGGCAACATACCCAAAATAGCCAGGGAGTTAATTCTTGTCACATAAAATCACATTTCAACAATACAGGTATAAACTCGAAGGAAAATGCTAAGCGTCCTGCTCCCAGCTCCCGCTGGAAGCTACCGCTTGCATTAATATGTATTTTTTTATGTGTTTTTTTTTTATATAGATTTTTTTAACAATTTTAAATATTTTAAAAAATAAAAAAATTCATAATATCATTAAAAAATACTTCCTTAATCACGAGGTAAAATAAAAAAAAAAATTTATTTTACCTCGTGATTAAAGATGTAGTTTTTAATGATTTTTTTTACTGTATGATTAAGGAAAGTGTTTTTTAATAATATTCTAAATTTATTTTATTTTTTTAAAATATTTAAAAGTATTAAAAAAATTTCTATAAAAAATAATTGAAAAAAAATACATAAAAAAACACGTGCTAAAGCACGCGGTAGCTCCCAGCGGGAGCCACCAATGGTGGCTCTAGCAGTACTCAAACTCCAAAGTATAAAACTCATAGATTCAATCCAAAATGTACATTCCTCTAAAAGAACATTAATGAACTACTCCAACACAATTAACTAAAAATACCACAAATTCTCAATAACAACATCAATATCCCAAAATAACACTAAAAAAATGTTTGGTTTCTTGAATAAAATCCCCTTATAGCCTCTTGTAACCTTTAGTAGGTATTCCGCTACGCCCAACTAATCTCACTCATGTTTTCTATTCTTGATGCCTCGCTAAAAAATCCAAATCATCTAAAAATAATAGAAATAATTGGGTGAGTTATCAACAACTCAGTAAGGAGTGAGCCTATACTAGCGTGTAAACATACGCCAGTTACATAATGGAGAAATAGATAGTTCTCAAAATATGACAGTTGTATTTCCAGAAACTTTTCATTTCAATAATAATATACAAAAGACTATTGGCACAAGCATAATTGAAACAACATCATAAACAAAAATGACGCCATGTTTATCCCCTTGGTAGGATTGTGCATGTCTACATTTAGCCAAGCAAAAGGGCATATCACATGTAGATATCTTTGAGTTGGTTGGTTGGGTAGACGTTCCCCAATGCAAAATGTATATCTTTGTGTTAAGGACAAGTGAGTCAACCTATATGTGTATTGAGTTTTGCATAGAGGGTGATTTCTCGCTATGCACTAATACATGCGTTCTCCCATTTCATTACATGAAACTATTCATTGCATATTCCGAGCATTGTTTCTAATTAGTAGTCTTGTTATAGCTGCCTAACCTACATATGGTTTCGGTATCGGAACCATAGACTAATGCAGAAGTCGGCCCTAGAGTGATACTCAAAGAGGAAGAGCCAACTTAACCTAATCAATAGGCGTCTAAACTGTTTTCTATTGTAAAACCTATCCATTTATGGGAGTTGTACTTGTAATTAGCAGTCAAATGATCATATATGTTCGGTCGGCCTCATTTTGGGTGTATGAATAGTTGGACATGTGTATAATTATTTAAGAAATGAAGTGACTTGTGGATATTCTGAGAATGTATTTATGGTTTTTAGACTTTTGGTACTATAACGTTTAACATTCAGACTAAATATGTACTTTTTCGCAGCAAACCATATATCTGTTTCCTAACATGTGCACTTCCTAGTGAATATTACACGCCTAGCCCGAATCGAACCTTGAGCGTTGTTGATTGGCTGGCACCATTGGCACCGTACGTTCTCGCCAAGTCTTTTTATGGAGGAATAGGGTAGGTCTAGGCTGTGTAGCATCCAAGTTAGGAAAAACATCTAGAGTAGGTGTAGCATCCATATCCATACTGATTGACAAATAAAAGCCATAAGAATAATTATATACACCCAAGTCTGTAAATTATACATACCCAACTCTGATAAAAAATAAAAATACCAAAATCGAAAAATTTGTGAATTTCAATCAATCAACACTAATTTCAATAACTATAAACTTCAATGAAACAATTCAAACCCAATCCCTTTATGATTTATCAAGACAATTTTCAAAGTTCAAACCGTAACAAATAACTAGTTACACAGAATTTTGTTACAAATTTCTATCAAGCAATTCAAACCCAATTTAACAATCAATCCCTGCAAATGACAAGTTACAGAACTTACAAAGTTACAAAACTAATCAACCCTTGAAAATAAAAAACCATAGCCTATTATACCTAACAAATAACAATGTGTATATATATCATATATGCCAAAACAAACATAAGAAATGTAGCCTTAACCATCACAAATCATTAATAATCAGTTAGAGCTTAAAAAAGCCCAAAAAAAAAAGAACCCAAGTCCGAACCCTAAGAAACCTTAAAAATAAACCCTAGGACATTTTAACCTACATAAGCTTGATTAATAAAATTAAATGAGTAAAGGAGTTTACGAATCAGGAGTCTAACTATTCGAATCATTTGATGATCATGATATTGCTTAGACTCAGGGTGATGGTTCATGGGACTCGTGGCAGAGTGGAGTACATGACTCACAGTTGCACGATGAAGTCTAGAGGATAAAACTTCTAAATTACTTTTTATATAGATCAACAACGTTTAATGTTTTTTCTTGCATTTTCACTTTGGATTCTATATTAAGAAGCCTAATATTATATAACAAAAAACTTTGGAATCCATATTAATAAGTTTATTATTCCTCCTAAACTTAGTTTAATTTCATTTTGGTGAGGCCACATCCTTAAAAGTAGATAATATATAGAAATTATAAAAAATTCTAGGACTGTATGAAAAAAATTCAAAAGTCATTTCTAAGTATTTTGATGATTATAAATATTTTGGATGGTCATTTTCTATATTTATAGATTTATGAATAAAATCTGGGGTTATCTTGAATTTTCACAAAATCTTGGGAGGGTAATTTGAATTTTCATAAAATTTTGGGGGGCATGGCCTCCTAAGCTCAAGGTGGATCTGCCACTGCATAAGCTTACAAAGTTGAGGAATTGGGATGGGAGGGAAAGTGAGGGGCAAAGTTTTACGAGTGCTGCTACATCCACAAAATAATTACAAAAAATAATTTTACAAATTGGCATGACTTCATTTGATCTGTTATATCTATTTTATAATAAAAGTAATTTTACAATCTGACGAATCACATCAAGCCACAATAATTTTTGAGATTACTTTTATATAATCTTTTTATGGTTAGAGTATTTCCCAAGTTTTACCCGATATCAAAGGTGTCTGAGTTCACCCAGACTTCAGACTCCACTCCAACTCTGATATTTTATACACTCCACTCCAACTTTTGTCCAATTGACAGAGCCGTATTAATTTGCAAAGCTTTTGCCTAATCGTTGGCCACGTGGCGATAGTTTGGTCATTTTTAGGGCAATAGTTAGGAAGTGAAAAAAAAAACCGGTAAACCGGACTAAACAGAACCTGTGGGTTTGGTTCGGGACCGAGTTTGGTTTGCTCCGATACTGGTTTTATTTTTCTCAAAACAGGTCCAATTCGGTCCAGTTCCAATTTTCCTTTTTCTAGCACAGGACTAGACTGGTTTATATAGTTTAAAAAGAAAAAGAAAAAAAAAATCGATCTTTGAGTTTTACATGATTATCTATATCCTCTAGAGTAAGTTTATATTTTTTCTACTTTGGTTTGTAAGTTTTTCAAATAAAATCTTTTGCTAGGCATGCCATATGACTGTTAAATAAAGATAAAAATTATTAAAGCTAGATAATTTATAAAATATAAAAAATTAAAAAAATGACAAAAATAAAAAGCTATAATTTATTTTAAAAAGCAACAAATAAATAAAAATCATAATAATCCCATAAAAAATAGGTAAAAGCCCGAAAAGAGGTCATTCATATAATTTAATGAGATATATATCTCATAAAATAAACAAAAAACATGGGAGGAGAGGAGGGTGTCAAGTAGGAGTGGTATCGTTCCATTTCAGTTTGGTTTCAAAATTCATTTTGAAACCAAATTGATATACATCGGTTTTTGAAATTTAAGAATTGATATTGTAACACCCCAATGGAAGGCCCAAACCACATGGCATATACTCTAAAAGGACTATTCAATGATACAATTGGAGCCCCATTGTAACATTATAAAGAGCATGTAACACCCCTTATTTTAGTGTTTTTTTTAATTGAATGATTATTTGTTATGCATTTAAATTTCTCTTAATTTAAATTAGTTTGTGGGTTTTAAAATTATTGTATTGTTGGATTTAATTATTTTATTTTACTTAGTCACTGTGTTTAAATTTATTTTATTTAAAACTATGGTGTTGAAATAATTTTTCGTTGAAATTTTGTGACCCAAGTTGTGAGTTTTAGACCTCATTTATTTCCCTTCATTTTTCTTTTTCCACTTTCTTTTTCTCTTTTCTCTTTTTTCTTCTTTTTTCTTTTTCTTTTTTTTCCTTTCCTTTTCCGGAATTGCTCCATCCCGCAAGCGACGCCCTCTTCCCGTGCGTTTTCCTTCCTCTCCCAGCCCGCCGCCATGCGCCTCCGTCCGGCGACACCGCCCAACCCACGGCCTTCCCAACCCTCCGGCGACCACCTCCCTTCAATCTCAGCCCCTCTAGCGTCGCCGTCTACCCCCACGCGCAACACTATGCCACGGCGTTCCTTGTGCTCGTGTGCCGCCGTCGCGCCACCACCGGCCACCATTTCTTTACCACTTCATCCTCGACCTCCTAGCAACCTAGTGCACCCATCCTTGGCTCCGATCTGTCACCGATGAAGCCCCATCTATCTCCATCTCCGATTTGAGCATTTTGGCCTTAAACCGCCTATTGCGCCGCCACCCACGGCCAACCACCACCACCACTAGCTTCATCGACATTCCTAAGCCCCACCCTATCAATCTCGGGTCTTCATTTACTCCCGTTCAAAAGTGGGTTTTTGAGACCCATGGCCACAGTGCATTTCGCACTATTTTGTTGCTGCGTTGCCGCAACTAGCACCTCCATGATCTTTCAAAAATTATATTATAGCATTGTAAGTATTTTTTTCCAAAGAACTTTTGAGATTTAAATGTAATTTTGAGCTAATTCATATTTACTCTGAATTTGTCGGTTGTGCCGGACTAAGTCCGAGGAGTAAGGGTGCCGGTTGGATTGGATGATGGAATTGTTTGTGTGAGATTGGTTTATGTTTGAAATTTGTTAGCTGTTTCGGGTTTAAATATTGGTGTTTTGAGTTTGACGTTGGTCGTGGATATTGGTGATTTTTAGGAAGTGATGATATATTTTGGGATTATGAGGGTTTTAGGTTTTGAGATATTAAAATAAGTTATTTTAGAAGTTTGGGCTTAAATATTGAAATCCGTGATTGATTGAAAACTTACGGAAATTATGTGATTATTTTATAGGTGAAGATTTATAGTTGACTCGACATTTTTTGAGGAAAATTCTGAAAAGCTAAGTTGTCCAGGTAAGCGGAGTTCATATACTAGTTTTGCATAAAAGAAATAAAATGAGGTTGACCTTGAAAAATAAACATGTTTGTTTTTTTAAAAGAAATTATCTGAAAACAACCTCAGATATTTATTCTGCATATGCATAAATTCAATATAAGAGAAAGTGTTTTTCTGTCATGACTGGTGTAGACATGAGCTAATTTTGTGTATTTTGTTTCTGAACTATGCAAAAGAGCGAATATGAAAATCTAAAAGTTTTGTTATGAACAAATGAAAATATTTTCATTCTGTTTATCTCGAACATGTGAAGTGATCTAAAGCTATTAAGTATTTTGTTTTGATATGATGTGTTATCTGAAAACCTTGGCATGATGATCTGATTCCGATGATATATGTTATGTTTTCTGTTAAGGCCCAGCCACGGGTATAATGGTGGTTTATAACTCTACCACGGGGGTGAAATATGGTATACGGCCCAGTCACGGGTATAATAGTGGTTTATAACCCTACCACGGGGGTGAAACATGGTATACGGCCCAGCCACGGGTATAATGGTGGTTTATAACCCTACCACGGGAGTGAAACATGGTATATGGCCCAACCACGGGTATAATGGTGGTTATAACCCTACCACAAGGGTTAAACATGGAATATGGCCCAGCCATGGATATAATGGTGGTTTATAACTTTACCACGGGTGTTAAACATGGTATTTGTCCCGATGTGATGCTAAGAGATGATATGATTATAATGTTTTAGTTTGGAAATGCCAATGGATTTTCTTTTTTTTGGGAACAAGTTTGATTTTCTGAAAATTTCGCTCCGATGTTTTGTAACAAGTTTTGTTTATGCATTCTGAAAGAAAATTTGTTGTTTCTGCATTCTGAAAGTAAATGTCTTGTTCTGCATATCGAACTTAATAAATGCTCATGTTTACATAGTATATGCTCTCTGCTTTCTGAGTTGTTGATAACTCACCCCTTATCTCCACAATATTTTTCAGATATTATGATGGTTCAGCTGAGGATCAAAATTATGAGGCATTGAGTGAGATGTTTTAAGTGTAGTGGTTCATGCATAGGAAGTTTTTTATGAGTATTGTCGTATTTTGTTAAGAAATTTTATTATGTTGTAATGACTTGACATTTTGAAAAATTGATTATATTGAGGAAATTAGATTGAATCGAATTTTCTAAATGATATTGAGAATTTGGAGTCTATTTTTATATTGTTGGAATGTGATTTTAAGTGCTAGGAAGTAACTCTCCGACCCGTGCGGGACCCGGGCATTATAGAGCAAGACCTTTTCCTTTCTAAGTAATGTGGGATCTCATTCACCACCTACCGTTATCCTTATCATATGGGGTATCATAATCTATCCCCTTTAAATTCCCGACATCCTCAAATGGCCTGTTCGTTGTAGGTGGCATGGCTCAAGTCCCACATTTATGGTTGGGATAGGCTCTGATACCATTTGTAAGACCCCAATGGAAGTCCCAAACTACATAGCCTATACTTCAAAAGGACTAGTCAGTGATACAATTGGAACCCTATTGGAACCTTATAAAGAGCAAAAACTTTTCCTTCCTAAGTAATGTAGGATCTCATTCACCACCTATCCTTATCCTTATCATATGGGGTATCACAGATATGGATTGATACATCACCGAAACAGGGACTTTCATTTTTTTTGGTTTCGGTCAGGTCAAGCCTGCTTTTTTCCATGTGTCAACGCTAAATTTAATTGTTATAATTTAGTATTTATTATTAACAATTACTAATTCATTAATGTCTAATTATACTTGTATAGTATTAGTAGTGCCTAACTTATTAGTTTGATTAACTTAGGGCCTGTCTAGGATTGTGTTAGGAGTCTTAAAAATTGCATAAATAACCATAAAAACTTTGTAATGAAAAAATTAAGTTGTTTGAGTGCTACATATTAAAGTACTTTTTAATCTCAAATAAGTTACAAAGTACGTTTGAGAACAAATATAATTTTAATGCTTTCCTCGAACGTATTTTCCTGAATAATCTGGAATATAGTTTCAATTTTAAAAAGACTATCAATGGATGAAAATACTCATATGACTTTCAGATAATTACAGCTTTCAAACTTTTAAGTATATGATCAAAATTTAAAAAAAATCAAATCATCTTCGTTTCCGCCTTAGAAAGTACTTTTTTAATTTCTTTCCAAACGTTTTGAATGTGATTTAAACATATAGTTACCAAATAGAAAATAACTTTTCAAAAGCTATATTTCTCACTGCAATTCCAAACATGCACTTAGTATAGTATAATTAGTGAGATGAACTTATTATACTAGACTTGTTTCTATACTAATAAGTAGTGTCTAATTTATTTCTATACTAGATTTACACTATAGTGTCTAATTCTTTGTTATTATACTAGTCTCTAACTTATTTTTATGCTTGATTATGTATGTTAGTGATAATATGATTTTACATATACTAAACTATTAGTATATTTTATATTATAGTATAAGTATATTATTTTATAATAATTAACACAAACTAGTACAGTATTGAATTTAACAATAGTCTTCATAAATACTTTTATATGAGTATATATGATCAAGTGTGTAAAAATATATTTATAAAAAATATATATATTATAATTTATTATGTCAAAAATGTATTTATCCTTGATATATATATATATATATAAAGTAACTTTATATTAATAACTTAATATTAATGTTCATGTTTAAAATTAAAATTTCATGTTATATTAATTTGATGTTATAAAATTAATAGGCATGAATAATAAGTTTAAAGTTTTATATTATATTAATTAGCAATTTAACATATAATATAATAATATATATTTTATATAATATAATACAAAAAATTATATATGCAACTAGGAGACTGTGACGCTCTCAAACCCCACTTGGGATTGGACGGCGACTAAAGTGTCGGGACATGTAAGTTAAGGCTACATACCCCCCAGTTCATGAAAAATAATATGCAATACACCTAATATGTTTATAGCAGTATGCAATACTCGTAGTAGAAAATTTTTGATGCTAAGTAAAGATTAGAGCAATTTATGCATGGTACCAATGTGTTATAACTAAGAAATCCCAAAAGTACTTGTTCAAGGTCTCCCAATGCAAAAGAAGGGTTTAAATCATAACCCTTGAAGTACCAAGTTCACAACAATCCCATGATACATCAAAAGAAGCTATTTCCCAATAGGGCATAGGGTCCTAATTGTTGTATCTCCAGACTTCGAGCGACCTCTTTGGCTCAAACATAAACTCTCATGCCTGTATTATATAGTCAGTCATGTAGTCCATCCGGTTTTCTAGCATGAGAGCTCCGGCAAGCACAAGTGGTCATTGCAGCATATAATCCTTATTTAAGACATCCCGGATCTCCTTAAACAAGAAATAACGAAATAGAATCAGGCCTCAAGGGTAAACCCATCCTCGATGAGGTTAAGCAACTCATCCATCTTAAGCAAAATCTTGGGATCCTCGATTTAGAACCGGACCGAACTCACCAGTTCACTAGTTTTTTTTTGTCACCCTTAGTACACGCCTAAAGAGAGTAATAAAGTAGCTCATCAAGTTGCCAAATTAGCTTTACTATATGAAGATGACTTGGTATGGTTAGAAGAGGGACCTATGATTATCGAGAGATATATGTACAGTTTGATAAGCATTGTAATGAATAATGAGTATGATGAATGAAATGAAAAGAGGTTGTTTTTTAAAAAAAAGAATAAAATATTTTATGACGAGAGTTTATGTAAGTGATCATCTTGATTATTATTTATTTATTTATTTTTTTGCTTCTATTTTATGTGCACAACGTAAGATTCCAAAAGTTCTCATCATGACAACTTCTTCTCAATATTTTTTTTTTAATGACGGGGAACCTCTCCAAAGCAGGGCCCTTTGGACCTATCCCGGTAGAGTAAACTCTGGTCCCCTGCATCGCACCCACGGAAGTTTTCCTACACATAACTGGTTAAATCATTTGCTTTGTACCAGGGGGTGTGACTCCAAAAGATTGTTTGCACTCATAAAGTGTTGAACCTTGGACCATGAAGGGAGTGATATCCCAAGACCAAGGCCTTCACCACTTGAGCCAACCCCTTGGAGTTTCTTCTAAATATTATAATTTATCATTGTTAATGGGTGCATCTTTGATCAAGATGTGGTGTAAATTAAACCACAACGAGGTGGTTCGAATCCGGCCACCAGCCGCCAGAGTTCGGTGACTAGCAACCATGCACCATCAAGATATTTTTTTATCAAAATTTATAAGTTTTGATTGTATGTAAATGAATGTATTTTAATTACAATGAAAAGTTGATGTATCAGCAGCTTGTAGTTGGAAGATGTAAAATTCTCTTTCGGTTTGGGTTTTGTTGATAGATTTCAATATCCAGCTCATATTTTTTGGTTAAAACATTGTTTTGGTGTTTGCAGGAAAGGAAAGTAAACCATCTCGAACTACGATAGTCATAGTTGTATCGCCTATTGGTTTTGCTTTGCTAATCGTTTGCATCTTCGTTTTCTATTAACGAGTAAGGAAGTCAAGGCAGAAAGTCATGAAAAGTAAGTTTTGAATTTTTGTTCTGAGAAGTGTTAGATCTATATAAAAATATTAACTAATTAACATATGAGTCTTTTGCAATATTTGTTCACAAATTTATGATCTTGTACGTAATAGTTATGTAGATCAGTCTCTCGTACGTCAATATACATGTGATATATAATATATAACAATTGCACTAGCAAGCCTGTTTTGGGCATTGAACATATATATATATATAAGATTTGGAAGTTACTCATGACATGCCGCTAATTATTAGGTGAAGCCAAGCATGAAAATAGTAGTGTTCGTGAATCATTTATTAGATATGACTTTGGCACAATCAGAGTTGCTACAGACAACTTTTTCGGTGCTGTTTACAAGGTGAGTGATATCATGATCAATTAGTTGATCAAAAGCATATCATGTTTGTCATTAAAGTCTAAATCCAAGATTCCAAAGTAGGTTATGAATAATCCTTGAGGATTTTGTAGTATTTCATTATGATGTTATATATAACGTATTTCCATATCAGGGTAAGCTACAAAATGGACTAGAAATAGCTGTGAAAAGGCTATCTGTGGGTTCTAGACAAGGAAATATAGAGTTTGAGAATGAGGTTCGATTGCTAGCAAGGCTTCAACATCGAAATCTGTTGAGCATCATGGGATCTTGTTTAAGGAAATGAAAGGCTTCTTATCTATGAGTTTGTGCCTAATGCAAGCCTTGATCATTTCTTATTTGGTATGGTTACACTACTTTTGCTTAAATTTTAGATTCTTCTATTCATAGTTTGATTTCAAATGAATGAAGCCTCTATTTTATGGTTGCATGAACATGAAGACCCAATCAAACAAGTCCAACTGAATTGGGAAAAACGGCACAAAATTATAGAGGGTATTGCTCGAGGGCTTCTTTATCTTCATGAAGATTCCCGACTCCGTATTATTCATCGCGATCTCAAAGCTAGCAACATCTTGTTAGATGCATATATGAATCCAAAAATTTCAGATTTTGGCACTGCAAGGTTGTTAGATCGAACTGAAGGCAATACAAAGAGAATTATTGGGACTTAGTAAGTATATATATGTAAGCTAGAAATAATAACCATATATAGCGTTGCATGCTCTATACAAGTAACACAAATAGTTACTAATTTTATCTCTTAGAAACAAAATGGAGGTAGTACTTGAAATCATTTTTAAAGAATATGAGCTGAACTGTTATTTTTCAAATGAAACTAATAGTACTATATATTGATCATGTCCATGACTTGCAGTGGATATATGCCTCCAGAGTATGCTCAACGTGGAACCTTTTCAACAAAGTCCGATGTCTTTAGTTTTGGCGTGCTAATTTTGGAGATAGTGAGTGGGCATAAAAATAGTTCTTTTCCTGATGGCCTTCTAAGCTATGTAAGTATCATTATCAATGCACATATATATATATTTATATTAAATGGATATATGTTTTGATATTGACAAAATAAATGAATATACTAGTCTTTGATACTCATGTGTCTGCCACTTAAATTATCTTTATTTGTAGGCTTGGGAAAACTGGAGGCAAGGAACACCTTTAAATCTTGTAGATCCCACATTGATGGTAAATTCAACAATTCAAATACTGAGTCGATGCATCCACATTGGACTATTTGTTGTCATTACGTATCCTAGTTTCGATTGTCCTATATATTGATGTTGTTTATGGCGCTCTATTATTCCAGTGAAACTTTGTGACTCTCAATTGTTTTAATTCATCAAGTTTTCCCACAACCCTTAATTTTTATTCCAAATTGTTTTTGTCCCTATCTTCTCTCTCTTCCTTTGAGTGTTATTTTTCAAAAACAAATCATGTGTTTTGTTTTTTTTTTATATAAGGGAGTGGGGGGTTTCGAACCCAAGTTTTCCATTTGGAATACTAGTTAATGTATGGAATATTGATAAGTAGCCATAATCAAGACTCAAATTAATCCCAAGGACCAATGATATAGTGATAGAGACAAGTTCTAAGAATTCCAAACATCAAGGCTAAGATCAGCTCATCTAGAAAAAATATAATTGCCTACTTGCCTAGTTTGTGTCTTCGTACTTCACTTTATTATCTATTTTTTTCTTAAATAAAAGGGAAGGTAGGGGTGACGAGCGTAGCAATCCTTATTGGGCGTGACCATAGGAGTCTCTCGGAATGTTCAGTTTGAACCATAGCTACTGCCTCAAGGGCGAACCCATCACCACAACACGCCCAAAATATCTAGCTGGTCCAAAACCAATCGCATGGCCCAAAGGTCATGCTTTACTACCACAAGTGCATTCAACTTATGTACTGACTCGAACTCCTAACCTCAAAGCCAAAAAATACCAACTCATACTAACTGTGCAACCAACTTGGTGGTTACTTATTTTATTACCTAAATTTGTGACCCTTTGGTTTAGTAGGATTCTAAAACCTTAGGTTTCGAATGTTTTGAAGGAATTTAGCTTTAAATAAATAAGAAAACCTATCATTTATTTTAACAAATAATAACAAAGATAATAGAATCCTACGACATGCATGGAGCTATTCATGGACTATGCACGGATTGCCTCATAAAGGATCATACTGTTCATGCAAAAGTTAAAAGGAAAACAATATAAGGCCATCAAGGTGGCCATCGGTTCAATTTCATGGCCATGGAGGTTGCATGTAAAATGGAATAATTTTTTTGATATTTTTCCACACTTTACATCATGTCCGCATTTGTTTTGAGTGATTCTGCACGAACTTGAAATCAGAAAGCAAGACGTGCTTGGCCTTCTTGGCCAGGGGTCACCTCTGGTACCTAAATCAGTTGTAGCCAAAGAGATTTCTCTAGATCACCCGAAAGAGAGAGTATGAACTTACCTCTAGATCTTCCCTCTATTCCTTATTTCTATCTAGCTCTTGGCGGGAGTCTCACCTACTACTATCGACAATCTAGCAGTTGTACTTTCTTGAGAAAGCATGTCGTTGCATTTGATATGATAACCCCTTTGGGCCTTAAGACCATAGTATTCAGTCACACCATCATTCATCAATTTTTAAATAATAAGAAATTTCTTTCATTGTATATAGGATTTGTAAAAAATGGCATCCAACAAAAGCAAATACATATATACATATATATATATACACATTTATGAATATTTAGTGCTTATATAAAGTTGCAAAAAGACCTTCCAGTTTACATAAAATGTTGTCTAGAATGACATGATCATAATCATTTACCTCGTTCCTTGTGTAAATTAAGCTATCAGTGTGTATCTCTGAGCATTAAACCAAACCTATAATATTTAAGAAATAGAATAAGCATTCTTTATATTAGTAGTATGCAGAATATGCATCATGCACTAAGCATAAGGCTAATTCGTGACATTCAAGTTCCTTGTCCTACTTCATTGTCCTTGCTACCACACTTTTCTCGCCTAACACTTGCTCCCTTAATGCCTTGCTCGCCTAACACTTGCTCACTTAACACATTGCTCGCCTAACACCTTGCTTGCTTATCACTTTGCTAGCTATTCCTTGCCCAACTCTCTCCTCACCTTTTCTCGTATAACTCTTACATAAGTTTTACCTAAATTCACCATCACTCAATATAACATAGACCTTGGCCTTTTACTTGTGTAACTCCACTCCTACTTATAACTCTCCTACTATCTTTCTTCACTTCACTCCCCTTCCCATACATTTGATCCTAGATCTTAGAGTCTGTTTGAAGGTTAGTATATGAAGGGAGAGAGAATACATGAATTTGAGAGGATGGGAGAAATTTACTGTGATGGTGCACGTAGACTTGGGGTGAAGATTCAAAAACTTTTCTTTCATCGTTCCTTCCTATTATGGTGATTAGTAGTTGATCAAAACACCTAGGGGCATAGTTACAAGGTGGCTCAATATGGTGTGGGTGCGTTACAATTGCCCCTCTCTTCCTCTGTTTTCTATTAACAACATAGAGCATAGGCAAAAAGATCTGTATGTGTGCATGTGATGCGGTGTACCGCGACATGAAAGAATTACCGAAAATCCATGTACTATGTACAAACAAGTTCTCGCACATGCTTGAACACGGTGACTTTGTAGGGAATGACAACGCAACCTCCTGGGAATTCATGCAGCATTGAGAGTCTTCTTATGCGCTTGATCTGGTTTGTAACTCATGGTTAATGCAATGATTCTCAGTATGTCAGTGTGAGGGGCACATCAGAGCAAAGGGAAAGACCACCACTAGAATTGAGCAGAAAGAAAGATGAAGAACCACTCCATTAATTTTGTGAAAAATAGTTGCGGGAGTTACAAAGGGCAATTAGTCCAACAAGTGGGCGAGCATGCACCTTATAAAAGACCTAGTAGACACATCCCAGTGCAAGGTGGAGATGGAAGTCTCTCCATACTGTAGGCGAGCTTGAAAAGTAACCTATTGTGAAAACAAGGACAATGAGCTAAAGACGCTAGTGACTCTGATGAGACAAGAGTTACTCACCTAAGACAAGTAATGATTAATAAGACACGAGTTAACTTCCAAAGGTGAGCAACAACTTAGGACAAACTAGGGCAGATATGGGAGTTTTTTGTAACAATACAAAAATGCGCAAAAGAGTGGCAATGTCATAGTCAAAATCTTACACCCCATCTGAAGGGTCACATATGGAGTGGGTTTGTAGAAGAGGTTACAACTCAGCAAGTCATATCACTTGAACCTAAAGGTATGGCCCAACACCACGTATAAGGCTCTCATTCAAGGAAGGACTGAGGATTGGGCATGTGGACCATGCCCTGGCTATCTGTCTCTTCCTGCAGTATGATAGTTGAGCTAAAGGACTTCTATCCAAGTATATCTGGAGTTAGAATTATGTTAGAAGAATGTCTGACACTCATGCCTTACAAAAAGGATTTGGACATGGCACAAAATCTCAGTTTTGAGATTTCAAACACCTAAAATCTTGTGCAACCAAATTCTTTAGAGAAAACAAGAAAGGAGCGATGTAGTGATCTCGACACTAAAAATGAGGTTAGCATCTAAGACAACACTGGGAATATGGGGTCAACGTTATATGTGAGAGGTGTACGCATATTGTAATGCCCGTCCTTGTGGTGGGACTTTTTCTAAAATATTTTTATAAAAAGGACGACGGGAATTACCGTCCTGTTTAAAACTTTTCACTTGCATCCCCAGGGTGCGAGACTCTACGTTTATAAATAAAATGTGCTTTGATCATAAAAGAGGGTTACGGCGGAAAACATAAATCTTATAATAAAAAGGCCTCGTGCGTTTAAAACTCGTGCCTAGACTTCCGTGTTCTTCCCCGTGGGCCGTGTCCGTCCTGATCGTGCAATTCCTGTGAGGGGGGGAGGGACATGCATAAAAACTAAAATGAGTCGAAGACTCGTAAGCATTACTTCATACGGTTAGAATATAACAACATAGGTTTTCATTCATGCATCCATCATTCGTACATACTATTACGTGCGTGCCTACGTGTCTTGTGTGCGTTCGTTTGAAAACGTCACTGGACGGGGCTTTTCTTTATTTAAAACGTGTCCCCCGTCAGTGCCTTCATTTCGTCAAGAGTCGCTGTACAGGGTTTTACTTTAAAAAAGGGCTTTCTCGTCGTAAAACGTTCCCCCGTCAGTGCCTTCATTTCTTAAAGAGCCCGTGCTCTTGTGCTCTTGTGCATACATGTGCGTTCGTGCGTGCGTGCTTACGTCCATTCTTTCTTATCGCTTTCATAGGCCAGTACACACAATTACGCCCCGTGTGTTTGGGGTTAGCGGTCTTCCTTTGGACCCGGATTCCGCCCGTGGCCACGGGTTGGGAACCCCTTTTTCATAGGGGGCAGCACTGGGTGCACTTCCAGCGCTACTTACCCGGCATTGCAATCTGCCCATTCATCGGTACCCTTTCGTTCATGTCATGTGGCCGTTACGTGTCTTCATACATTCATGCTTTCGTTTCTTTCTTTCTTTCTTTTCATTCATTCGTTCATGTCAGCTCGAAGGAGCTGAAGCTTTCATTCAGTTCGTTCTTTCATTTAACAGTCATTTCTTTTCATGAGAAAACATTTCTTTTCGTGAGAAAATATCGTTTGGGGCATAAGCCCGAAAATGGTCTTTCCGTTTTCTTTTTCAATTTCATTTCAGTTCTATCTTCTCTTTAACAAAGAACATACATGGGCTTAAGCGTCAGCTTCCGTGGCATCCTATAAGTGTCACCTTGAACGTCGTCAATCATGGCATCCGCGAGTATCACCTCGTGGTGCACATGAGAGCGTCGGTTCGTAGGATTCACAAAAGCATCTGCTTTCATGCCTTTCATGCATCTTCATCAGTTTATGGGTTTTTCTTAGAAAATACATACAATACATACAGCGTATAGTCATCCATTCACATGCGTACAATTAATACATGAGGGTGCGTAAAAAGGGGCTGCCAATGAGGGGCCGTACATACTTATACTTTTGAACATTTAGCATTTTCTTTCTTAAAACGTCTTTAGTCTTTTCGTGAGCATTTTAAAGGAAAAGCGTTTCTTGTATCTTTGATAACTCTAGAAGAGTATGAACGTAACACTTACCTGGACTCCATGCTACTTGCATGTCATTCAGTCCATTCACGTGCTTGTCAGATGGCAACCTACATGCATACACATAACCTTAGCATCATTCTCTATCTAATGCATAAGTAACTTAAACTATAAATAGAACTACGCTATACTTAGAACACTCTCATTCTATCCCATGCACTTACGTGCCCTTCACGATGTTAGACCCTTCGGGGACCACTTATGGTCACCACAACTTCCAACTCAAAGTCTTGCCTCGAGTGCTCATCCACTAAAGTGAACCCCTTATTCACCTTAGGATTAAGACACTAGGACATTCATCTTACTCTTCTTACAACCACATTCGACGCATGATTCCGACCGATGGAATCACACATCTCAATCCTAACGATGCATCCGTCACTACCTTCATGCATCTTGGCCCACACTAAATCCTCATTCCCATCCATAAAGACACATGGCTCTAAGCCAACTCTGAGGCTTGAGCACCGTGCAACTATGCTCATGACAGATTACCCATTACATATAGTGAATCCGTCCGGCACGTGTCTCTCACCATGTTACACAGGTACCTTACCCCTTTATCACCTAAGATCAACGTATATAACACGTTGATTACCTGCTCGTAGGGACAAGGACCATACTCCGATACCAATCTTCTCTTAACCCGGCTAGCATGACTCTTCACGCTACCCGTCCCTTTTGACAGTTCATCCCAACACTTAACACGACAAGACTCCATCCATAACTACGTTTCATGTCACGTTATATAGCCCGAGATTGTTCCAGTGCTACACCGTGACCTTGTCGTGTTACCTAACATTCTACTACATCACTCCTGACTCATCACGAGTACGGTTCCTCACGTACTCCCGTCACATCGTGACATCTCGTCACGTTCCCATTACGCCATTTCTACACTTTAACACTTCACCCATCATAAGCATGACTTCCAATAACCACGTCACTTCATGACGTTGCCCAGTCATGCTTCCGCTGCGTACTCTTACACTTATTCCACTACTTCACCCATCACAAGCACGACTGTCAATAGTCATGTCACTTCGTGACATTCCCCAGTCATGCTTCCGCTGCGTACTCTTATACTTGTTCTGCTACTTTGCGCATACGCCTGACCATAAGTCCATCACAGTGACACTTGTCACCTCAGACTACAGGCTACGCCATAGCTACTTCGGGACACTGTTTCACAGCTCCCGACACTATCCATCACGTTCCACGCCCATCAATCACCTAACCATCCTTATTTCTACGACACGCCACACGGAGTGTCGCTGCCACGTGGAGTACACTCCACGTATACTCCCTTCATACACAACACATCACCATTATGGCATACCTACCATATGGTACATCACTCTATCACAGGGAATACGTTCCACTCGTACTCCCTTTACATACGCTCCATCACCACTATGGCCTACACGCCATATGGTGTATCCCCAATCATATGGAGTGCATTCCACATGCACTCCATCCATACACACCATATCACCACTATGGCATACCCGCCATATGGTACATTATTACATCACATGGAGTACTCTCCTCGTATACTCCCTTCATACACTACGACACATCACCATTATAGCATCCTTGCCATATGGTGTATCTCACCATCTCATGGAGTACATCCCATTTGTACTCCCCACATATACAACACGCCACATCACCACTATGGCATACACGCCATATGGTGCATCGTACCATCTCATGGAGTACATTCCACATGTACTCTCCACATACATACCACATCACCAATATGGCATACACGCCATATGGTGCATCGTCCACCACATAGAGTACATTCTACATGTACTCCTCTTACACGCATTACGCCACTGAGTACACTCCACTTGTACTCATCTCGTTCCACGATACGCCAAGAGGGTATATTTTACATATACTCTCCTTGTCTCACATTACGCCACACATAAAGTACACACAGCGTGTACTATTCCTATCCCATATGCCACATCACCATTATGGCATATCCGCCACATGGTGCATTACTCTACCACATAGAGTACACTCCACGTGTACTCCTCACATATACTATACCCCACACAAAGTACACCCATCGTATACTCCCTTCATACACTTCACGGCATGTCACCATTATGGCGTACCCGCCATATGGTGCATCTCACCATCACATGGAGTACATTCTATTTGTACTCCCTACATACATAACACGCCACATGCACACAGAGTACACTCAGTCTGCATTGTACCCGTTCCACATATATTGTGCCACCATTACAGCACATATTCCCAATCACACTACACAACACACTTCCCAATTACGCCCAACACATCCCAGTACACTATACGGCACAATGCACCTCCATCCAATACAGATATGCCCAGCACTTCACTACACAGAATGCCCAACACTTCATCACAATGCCTCAACTCCACAAATACTAACAGCACAGTCCACAACCTAGTCAACTAATCAATATCCAACATAATTAATAAGGGATAGAGGGTTATACCATCGACGGGATAACCCGTGCGTTGCTCGTTGACCGGCATAGCCGATGATGTCGGAAGAGTCGTACGTGGCGGCTAACTCACGTACGGTGACTGTTTAGGCATTTAGATAGCTAGGTGTGGTCTTGGAAAGGCTCGTGATAGCCTTGTGATGATGGTAAAGAGCATAACATGGCGGATCTAGCCATGTACAGTGGCGGTCAATCACACGCAGTGACTGTCCATCACGTGCAGTGATTACCCATCACATAAAGTGATGGTTTAGACCTAGGGCTTGGCTAAAGGAGGTGTGGTGAATCTCGTGGTGGCGTCGAGGTGGCGCCACGGTGGCTCACGGTGGCAGATCTGGCCATTCCATGGAGGACAAGCCGTGGGAGAGTGAGAGAGAGTGTGCTCTCGTGGGTGGCAGATCGGGGCCGTGGGAGGTTGGGTTGGCTTGGTGGCGGCCTGAGGAGGCTGGACATGGCGGTCATCAGCCATGGGTGGCGGTGCACGGTGGTGCACGGCGTGCAACCCGTGCGTGCGTGAGTGAGGAGCCGTGAGGTGGAGGAGGGGGTTTCTGGCCATGGGTCACATGGAGGAGCTCGGGGAAAGGGAGAGGAGGTCCATGGTGTCGCATGGTGGTCGTGGGTGGCCGCGTACGGCGGCGCACGGTGGGAAATGGGCTAGAGACCCATTTCGGGTACTTGCCGTGGAAGGAGGGGGAGGACTGCTTCATAGGGGCTGGCTTCGGTGGAGGATGATGGCCGGTGGGAGAGGAGCTCGCTGTGGGAGCAGTGGAGCCATTGGGCGGCGCACGGCGGCGCTACGCGCACAAGCACGTTCGGGCTGTGTACTTCCGAAATGGAGAAAGGGAGAGCGTGAGGGGGAGAGGTCGGCATGGATGGACTCGCAGGAGGGAGAGCAAGTCGTTGGTGCCGGTGGTGAGGAAGGGCGACGCACGGCGGCGCCGGGCTGAGGCCTTAAGCCGTTCGGCGTGAGGTGGTCTGCGTACTGCGTACGCCGAAGGAGAGAGGGAGGAGAGAGAGGGTTACGGGGAAACGAGAGGGAAAAGAGAGGGGTCTGGGTATTTAACCCAGTCCTTTCGTCTGGGGGTCTACACGACGATCTAACGACGAATAATGAAAACACTGATTTGAAGATGCGTAAAACATTAACTTAACTAAACGCACTTAGAGGAATTAAGGTATATATTATTTTAAACTAACTTTAGTTTATAAAATAATATTCTTCATCATTAATAAAATGATGAAGTCTCACTTAACATATTTAAAAGGGTTAAACCATTTATTTAATAAAAGTTCTCAACATAATTTAAATCCCATAATATCTTAAATAATTGAAATCATTTTAATAATAATATTAAAATGATTTCCGGCAATTATAATATTTTTGGAGCTCTTCAATAATATTATGATTGTCGTATTTAAGATCAAATCTTAATTCAACAATGATGGAAATACTCCTTATAAATATTTCCAGCATATTTAAAACACTGGGCGTGCCCTAGAAGTCACACGATATCTTTCGAGACACGCTATCATGGTTCGACACGCATAACGTGACTCGCAGTCGGTAATGAGAAAGGCAGATGATCACATAATCTCTGCCATTAGGGTTTGCTTACGTCATCAAGACGAAACATACGTTAGAAAGAGAGAAGTGTACGTAAGAAGAAGGAACTGGGTATTACACATATTCTATACCTTACCCTTTTCTAATCATGAATAAGTCTAATTTTTATCATTATATTTATTCTTATACGATTTTCAAGTCTTTGAATGTTGTTTTCAATCATATATATGTTTGAAAAGTCATTATCTCCATGTGAGAAGTCTATAATGTGTGTCGATGATCATGGGATGGAATGAAGAATTTTTCGACTATTCCTGTAAATTCCAAGAGCTTAATAAGAGAAGAATAATTTGTGATACCCTCATATGATAAGGATACTGGTAGGTGGTGTGCAATCCACCCCATATGGCAAGGATAAGGGTAGGTGGTGTATGAGATCCTACATTGCTTGAAAACGAGAAGTTCTTGCTCTTTATAATATTCTAATGGGGCTTCAATTATATCATTGACTAGTTCTTCTGGAGTATAGATCATGTAGTTTGGGCCTTCCATTTGGGCATCACAAATTGTATCAAAGTCTATCCCAACCAGGAATGTGGGACATGAGCTGTACCACTTACGATGGACTGACGAGGATGTTAGAAATTTAAGAAGGCAGAATATGATACCCGATATGATAAGGATAAGTGTAGGGGGTGCGCGATCCGCCCCATATGATAAAGATAAGCGTAGGTGTTATATGGAAGGAGATGTTATTTCTCTTTATAATATTCTAATATGGCTCCATTTATATCATTGATTAGTCATTTCAGAGTATAGGTCTTGTAGCTTGGGTCTTCCATTGGGGCATTACCAAATTCCCCATGATGATTGGGGTGGAGCAGCATCGTTTTGACCTTAGCTGATAGGCAGGAAGGAGGATCCACTGGACATATCACGTGTGGTATCCTCAAGTTGGTTGGCCGGGTAGATGTTTCCCTAATGCAACATGTTATCTCGATGTGAGACATCTGTGTGATGACCATTATATCTACGAGCCTGTAACCTGTTCAATGCGCGAAATGCAAGAGCTTTATGCAAGATTTTATAGAATTATATTTCTTTCAATAATATTTTATACATAGCCACTATTAAAGTTAATACAAATTAATAATTATAATAAATTGTGAACATATAAATACATTACATATAGAAACTTTGTAACATGAATACAATTTGCCACATATACCTTAGAGAAAATTGGATAATACTCTTATCTTCCCATTTAAATTTGATTGAAATTGAAATTAGAATTGAATAATTATAAACATTAATATATAGATTCTTCTTCTCTTATTAGGATTCATAACTCAATCAATATATCCTACCACCTGAAAGATGGAAGGAACCTCTTATTTTCATGACCACCTATGTCAAGCCCCTACTTGTACTAGGTCTAATAAAATGGAATGTTTGCAATCTCATATCTCTTAGCAAAAAACGTAAATAATGAAAAAACAAAATCAAGATTCAGATACCTTAACATTACCCACATTTACTAAATAAAAAAAAAATACCTGCATTTTCTTAGCAAAGTTGTATAGGTGGATGGTTGAAATTTATACTTCATGGCCTGGCTTTATATCCATCCCGTTGTTTTGAACCATTGCCTGCAACATGTACTTTCGAAACATTGCAAGGTCGTAAGGTTTTATAAATGTGACCTTCTCCTTCACTTACATTCATACCTAAATACATTGTTGTACGCAAACCTACAAAACAATCACATTCCCATTGTCATCCATATCTTTCTATGCATACTCACCGCTGAGTTTCTCAAAGGCTTCATTCAAGAATCTATACCAATACATACACACCCAGACATAAACATAAAGAAAACGAAGATGCTAGCTAAATAATCTCTATAGTTCATTGAAAAGTATAAAACCCATCATTGAGTACTCTCTCTCTCTCTCTCTCTCTCTATAGTGTATGAAAAACACAGAAAGTGAGTTTTGAAGCAAAAATTTCAATGACTGGTTCCATGGAAAATATAGAAAGTTGGGCTTTGTAAAAGAAGTATAGAATACTTAGTTTTGCAATAAAAAAATGTGGCTTAAGGTTACTTAAAGCAAGCTGTGAGGGCAATTGAGAAAGTCTGTTATTTTCATTCTTTAGTAGCTGAACGATTTCCTTTGTTTTCCCCTTGAACAACATCGCTTTCTCTCTTGAGAAAATTCTGGAGATTTTCTGGAAAAGTTGGGGCTAAACACAATTACAATTATCCAAGAAAAATCGCTTTCTTTGTTTATGTGGAATATTGGTTTTTTTTCTTTTTAATTTGTATCTGATCATCTCTCAAAATCCCTCATTTATCCAATCTATTTACCAATTATACATGCACCATCGGTTTTCATCAACGATCTCTTGCCGAAATTGATTAAAATCCACAAACTACAAACTAAATTCTAAAAGTACAAAAAAAAAAATTTCCGAATCTAGCAGAGCTATTGAATCTCCAAAGTAATTGTTTTTTTCACAAAGAAAGAAGTCTGGATAGTTCCAAAAAATCAACCGGAAGATACTACCAAATATCTAGGTGCTTTCTAGCTTTCTAAAAATTGAGTTTCTTTTCTAGGTAGATTAGAACCATATGAATATCGAATCTTGAGTTCTGAGTCTTTGCTAAAATTTGATTTTCAGATCTAGAACTCCTGGAGTTAAATCAGTCTGAACAAAGTTCAATGACTGGTTTCTTGAAAAGTAGAGACCGCTAGACATTAAAAATTAGTACAGGATGCTAGATTTGGGAAAAACAAATCTGTGGCTGGTTTCATGAGAATTACAAAATAGAAATTGAATGAATGAGTAAACATACATTTGAATATGTGGAAACATGATGGTAGGAGAAAAAATTCAGAGATAGGAGAAAGAGAACGTAAGTTTTGGTCCCTTCATGCAAAAGAAGAAATTAACAGATTATATGCTTGGTCCCTTATAAGAGAATGCTTTTTTTCCTGAGTGTTGCGAATGGAACCGATGAGTCTTGTCAGTTGATTCAAGGAAATGGTCCCTTATAAGAGAATGTGTTTTTTCCTTAACATTGCGAATGGAACCGATGAGTCTTGTAATTTGATTCAAGGAAACTATAAAATGGAGTTTTAAAATGATGGGGGAAAGACTCAATATGGACAGTTTCAAAATTTGGTGTGCCACATCTCAATTTGTTTGGTGGATATTTAATGCATAATTAAAAAATATGGAATGAAAGCCAACTCAAACATCCTGAACACGACTTTTATATATTTAAATAGATGTGATGTCAATTGTGCCTACGAAATCAATATCCATGTGATAGTTTTATGAATTTTACGTACTGTTGTAGAGGTAGATCCCCCACCTTGGTAATACTTATGCTTTAAAATATCTTGTGTAGAGGGTAACTCCTAAGAGGGTAATTCCTCACCATACTTGTGTGTGTGTAGTTCACAAGGAGGGTGATTCATGCATACATATATGTGATTTTTCATTGTCACATAAAATTGTTTATTGCATATTCAGGAGCATTATCTCTCATTAGCAGTTTTGTTATAACTGTCTAACTTACATATGGTTTCATCCTCAAAACCATAGACTTTAATGCAGAGTTAGCCCATGGATGATACTCGAGGAAGAAGAGTCGATCTTGCCAGAGTCTTGAATACAGAGGCTTGTTTCTGCTGTAGGAGCCATGTATCATTTTGAGTTTTACATATTCCTTAGCAACCACTTGCACATGACTTGCCAACCTTTAGGCGATGAACAAAGTATTTAGATTGTAGGTATTTCTAAGAATTGAATTAATGAGGAATGATGTTACATGTTTCTATGATGTGATTTAGACTTCTAGTACTATAAGGTCTTAGTTTACCGACTAAACCTCTGTCTTTTTTGTTGCAATTTTACATTTGTAACCTCACACGTACACTTCCATCTGGATGAGGCAAGCCTAACTCGACCCAACCCTAAGTGTTAATTGATTGGATAGGGCCCTTGCAACCACATATCCTTGCCAAGTCCCTGATGAGAACCAAAGTGGGCCTAGAGGATCCCAAGATGAGGGGTCTGTATTAAATACTGAAGCCCTCTCTCTTTCTCCCTCACTTTTCCCCTAGCTCTCTCTCTTTCCACCCTCACCCTCTCGGTTTGCACTGCACGACACCCCCCATGCCCGAACTGCTCCACCCCACAGCCCGGTGGCACCATGCGTAGGTAGGTCTCACCTCCTCCACCACTGACACCACCTCACTCTGGCGAGCCTCCCCACACTGGTCTCACTCTCTCATGCTCTCTCTTCCTCTCCCTCGACAGTGCACAACCCGAATGGGCTTCATGTTGCTGCGTTGTCGTGCCCCATCCTCTGGTGCCACCACCAAGTGCCTCCCCTGACCACCATGGCTCCTCCCCAAGCTCCTCCAAGTCATCCAAGCCCTCCACCTCTCTCAAGCCCTCTCATGGACTCCTCTCCTTCCCAAGCTCGATCCACCGCCATAAGCCACCGTGGGCCCACCCCAGTGCCACCACGAGCTCCAATAGCACCCCCTCAACTCCTCCATGACCAGCCAAGCCTTCCACTCCCATTTCCATGCTTTGAGGCACACGGGTTCCCCTTGGAAACCCAAGGCTCCGCCATACTCCGCCACCCCAGCTTCGATGTAGACCACCAGCAGCCTCCCTTGACCTCCTTTAGTCTAACCCTAAGCCCAAACCTGTAACACCCCGTTCCCGGTGGTCCAGAGAATTAGCTCTTAATACTTAACATCAAACTTCAATAACACAACTATAAAATCCAGAAAACTCCATAAAATGTTAATCCATTTAATCAACCCAAATATCTATGCTCCTTCGTGGGGACAACCAAGAAATTCTCAGTAACATAAATTAATAACTCTCCAAAACTCGAAAATATCCTTAACTCATTAAATCAAAATAACCAAAAATAAATCAGTTTTCTAACTATGACTCTCAAATAAGCACTTGTACGCTCGGGTACTTATTCCTCTACGATCATAACACCTTGCTAAAACTTCTTACTCTTGTTCTCGAGCTGAACCATCAAAATTATCTAAAAAATATTTGGAGATAAGGGGTGAGTTATCAACAACTCAGTAAGTAGAGGACATATACTAGTGTGTAAACATGATAATTTACAGAGATCAGAATGCAGAACAAAACGTTTTCATTTTCAGAGTGCGGAAACAGAACATGTTATCAAAATATCAGAGCGAAGATTCAGAAATAAATTCATTCAAAAATATCATTTGGCATAGCATAAATGATCATCATCATCATCAGAACATCATATCAGAACAGAAGCCATGTATAACCCCCGTGGTAGAGTTGTGCAGCTACGGATAGCCAAGTAGAACATAAATCACTCTGTCACCAAGGTGTGCACTCAAAACAGAGACCACTACTATAACTCGTGACAAGGCTTTATCCACTATTATTACCCGGGGTTGGGCCGTATGCCACTATTATCACCCGTGGCAGGGTCGTAACTAAATAGAGCAGAAACATAATCAAATTTAGAATCAGAGAGTCATGCCAAAGGTTTTCAGAAATCACGCCTTATCCAAACAGAGTACTGAACAAAATCTTCAGAACAGAATAAAATCATATCACAACATAATTTATGCACAAATTTCATATTCGCTCTCTTTTTCAAAGTTCAGGAACTGAATATAAAAAATAAGCTCATGTCTACACCAATCATTACAGAAAATACTTTCTTCTTAAACAGAACCTCATGAGTAATGCAGAACAAATAACTGAGGTAGTTCAAATTTATTTTCATAACCAAATATGTATATTTTCCAAAAATCAACCTCAGCTCATTTTATTTTAATGCAAAATCTAGCGTAGAAATCCCGCTTACCTGAACTTTTTAGCTTTTTCGGAATTTCTAAAAAATGTCGAACAATAATTAATCGTCACCTATAAAATAATCACATAATTCTCGTAAATTTCCAATTAATCTTATATTTCAATATTTAATCCTAAGATTTTGAAATAAGCTATTTAATTCCTCAAAACCTAAAATTTCATAACCTTAAATATCCTCATTCTCTAAATTTCTTTGATAATACTCAACATTTAAGGTAAGTACTAGTAAAAATTACGTTAAATAATAATAAACAAATATCTTTAATCATAATTTAAATGTTTAAAAATAAAATTACACAGTTACTAAAATAATTTGCTACAAATAGTACAGTTTAAAAATCCTATTTATTTTCTGTAAAATTTCTTATACATCTCGTATAAACCAGGTAAAAATAGATTTAATATAAACAAAATTTCAAATTGAAACCATCTAATAATAAGGCAAAACTGTAATTCATATCTAAATAATATGTAGCAAAGGGTATTAATGTAATTTTATTTAATTAAATGACACATTACCAATTTACGTAAACTCATATTAACAAAACTACTTGAACAAAAAAAACTCATGCTACGTGAAAGCAAAACAATGGTTTGTGAGGCAGAGGCTCACTGAGAGATTGAGAGCTTGACGAGTGGCGAGTTGGGCAGTTGTCTACGGTGGTGAGGGATGTGGTTACGACAGAAAAAGGGTGGCTGAGCTCGTGGGGCAGAAAGAGAGATTAGTGGAAGGAATGGAGTTCGGCGTGACGTAGGTAGAGGTAGCTCACTGTGAATGGAGGAGTTGCGTGCGATGCGGAGATGAAGGTGGCTATCCAAACGGCGGAGCACTGAGAGAGAAAAAAAATGATGAGTGAGAGAGAGAGGTATGAGAGCACCGAGAAGGAGATGGAGACGGAGGGCTCCTTACGACGGTGGCACGGCTAGGTGTGGCTGAGATGTTGGACTATGGGTTCCCTTTGGGTCGCGGAGGAAACGACCGAAAGGGTTGGTAGTTCGAAACTGCCATGCTTGGAGGAGCAACCAAATGCTCTATTTTTTGGACCCAAAACATAGGAGTTTAGGTTCACTCCGCAGATGGTTGTTCTAGGCACTCTGGTGGTGGTGCAGTGGTGTACGGCGGAGGAGCTGGACTTCCAGTGATGGTCAGGTGGAGGTGGGTTGCAATCCGTGGAGATGCAATGCATGCACGACTGCGTCAATTTGTATGGGAGCAGTGAGAGTTCTGGATGGTGCACGGTGGAGATGGGTTGGTTGATCAGAGGCTTACGAGGGGGTGCACTAGTGGTGGCAGTACGGACGACAGAGGGTTGGGATTTTGTGGGGTGACTCTCGATATGGGAGTGCATGAAACCGAGGGGATGGAGGCTAGGGCTTGCGATTCTAATTTCGTTCGGTGGCAAGTGTTTAGGTAGTTTCTAATAGCGTGGGATAGCATATGTGTGTCTGTATATATGTGAGGTGAAAACCCTAGAGATATGAGGGAGATGTGCGTGCGGAGAGAGCTGAAAATAGAGTCATGTGTGTGCCTGGAGTGGATAAAACAACACTAAAGACGTGCAAGATCATGCATTGCCGTGGACGAGAGGGAAACTTAGGGGTGAAAAAAAATATAGACAGAAAAAAAATTAGACGTGCGGGGAAGTTAACGTGTGAAAAAATAAAATAAAATAAAATAAACTAAACCAAAATAAATAAATAAAAATTAAGCAGGATTGGGTCCGGGTGTTACAGAACCACCATTTTATGTGGTGGGTAACCACTACACGTGATGGATAGCCACTGCGCGTGGCTGACCATCACTGTACACGGCTAGATCCGCCGTGTTACGCTCCTTGCCACCATCACAAGGCACCACGAGCCCTTCCAAGACCACACTTAGCTATTCAAACGCCTAAACAGTCACTGTACGTGGGTTAGCCGCCATGTACGACCCTTCCGACATCAGCGGCTGTAACGATCAGCGAGCAATGCACGGGTTATCCCGTCTATGGTATAACCCTCTATCCTTCATTATTTTATGTTAGATGTTGATTAATTGATTAGGTTGTGGATTGTGCTGTTAGTATTGTGGAGTTCGTTGTATTGTGATGTGCTGTGTAGTGAAGTGCTGGGCATTCTGTGTAGTGAAGTGTGGAGCGTAGTTGGGAAGTGCGCTGTGAAGTGTGGTGGACTATGTTGTGTAGTGTGGTTGTGGAGTATGTGCTATATTGGTGACGTGACATGTGGAATGGGAACAGTACGCTTTGAGTGTACTATGTGTCTGGCGTAGTGTGGGATAAGGAGAGCATGTGTAAAATATACCCTCATGGCATATTGTGGAATGGGAAGAGTACACGTGGAGTGTACTTCATGTGGTGGAATGATGCACCATATGGAGGGTGCGTGTGAAGGAAGTACACGTGGAGTGTACTCTATGTGGTGGAATGATGCCCCATATGGCGGGAATGCCATAGTGGTAATGTGGCATAGTGCGTGTGAATGGAGTAAACGTGGAGTGTACTCCATGTCGTGGAATGATGCACCATATGGCGGGTATGTCATAGTGGTAATGTGGCATAGTGCGTGTGAAGGGAGTACAGGTAGAGTGTACTTCATGTGGTGGAGTGATGCACCATATGGCGGGTATGCCATAATGGTGATGTGGCGTAGTGCGTGTGAAGGGAGTACACGTAGAGTGTACTCCATGTAGTGGAGTGATACACCATATGGCGAGTATGCCATAATGGTGATGTGGCGTAACGTGTGTGAAGGGAGTACTCGTGGAGTGTACTCCATGTCGTGGAATGATGCACCATATGGCGGGTATGCCATAGTGGTGATGTGGCGTAGTGTGTGTGAAGGGAGTACACGTGGAGTGTACTCCATGTCGTGGAATGATGCACCATATGGCGGGTATGCCATAATGGTGATGTGGCATAGTGCATGTGAAGAGAGTACACGAGGAGTGTACTCCATGTGGTGGAGTTATGCACGTATGGTGGGTATGCTTTAATGGTGATGTGGTGTAACGTGTGTGAAGGGAGTACACGAGGAGTGTACTTCATGTAGTGGAGCAATACACCATGTGGCGTGTATGCTATAATGGTGATGGGTCATAGCGTGTGAAAAGGGAGTATATGTGGAGTGTACTCCACGAGGCAGCAACACTCCGTGTGGCATGTCGCTGAGATAAGGATGGTTGTGTGATTGATGGGCGTGGAATGTGGTGAGTAGTGTCGAGAACTGTGAAACAGTGTCCAGAAGTAGTTATGGTATAGCCTGTAGTCTGAAGTGACAGGTGTCACTGTGTTGGACTTATGGTTGAAGTACGGGTGAAGTAGCATAACAAGTGTAAGAGTACGTAGCGGAAGCATGACTGGGCAACGTCACGTAGTGACGTGGTTACTGGCAGTCATGCTTATGATGGGTGAATATTTAGTGTAGGAACGGCGTAATGGGAATGTGATGAGATGTCACGATGTGACGGGACTACGTGAGTAACCGTACTCACGATGACTTGGGAGCTGACTTAGCAGAATGTTGGGTAACGCAACAAGGTCACAGTGTAGCTTTGGAGCAGTCTTGAGCTATACGACGTGACATAAGGCGTAATTGTGAAAGGAGTCTTGTCGTGGTAAGTGTTGGGATGAACTGTCAAAGCTAACTTGAATGAAAGAAAGAAATGAAAGCATGAAATGTATGAAGATACGTAACGGTCTCATGAATGAATGAAAAGGGGTACCCAATGAATGAAGGGGTACCCAATGAATGAATGGGCAGATTGCAATGCTGGGCAGTAGTGGTGGTAGTGCACCCAGTGCTACACCCTAACGGAATGGGATTCCAACCCGTGGCCACAGGCGAATCCATTGGCCATAGGGCCGCTAACCCTAACACACGGGGCGTAACAGTGTGTACTGGCCTATGAAAGTGATAAGAAAGAATGTATGTATGCATGAATGCATGAAGAATGAAAGCACGACCCTTTAAGAAATGAAGGTACTAGCGGGAGAAACGTTTTACGACAAGAAAGCCTTTCAAAGCAAAATCCCATCCAGTGACGTTCTCAAATGAACGCACGTATGACAAGTATGCATGCACGTATAGTATGTACGAATGATGAATGCATGAATGAAAACCTATGTTGTTATATTTTAAGTGTATGAAGTAATGCTTACGAGTTTTCGACTCATTTTAGTTTTTATGTATGCCCCTCCCCCCCACAGGAACTGAATGAAGTACGCACCAGGAGGGACACGGCCCATGGGGAATAGCACAAAAGTCTAGGTATGAGTTTCAATTGTACGAGAGGCCTTTTTATTATTAAAATTGATGTTTTCCACTGTAAACCCCTGTTATTGTCATAGCACATTTTATTTTATAAACGTAGAGTCTTGCACCCTGGGTATGCAAGTAAAAAGTTTTAAATCGAACGGTAATTTCCGTCGTCCTTTCTAAAATATTTTATAAAAATTCCCACCACAAGGACGTGCATTACAATAACCATCCCGTTCTTTTGAACCATGGCCTGCAACATGTACTTTTGAAACATTGCAAGGTCGTAAGGTTTTATAAATGTGACCTTATCCCTCAATGATTACATTCGTATCTAAATACGTTGTTGTGCGCAAACCTACAAAGCAATCACATTGTCATTTTCATCCATATCTTTCTATGCATGCCATTTTTTGAGCTTCTCAAAGGCTTCATTCAAGAATCTCTACTAATACATACCCAGACATAAACATAAAGAAAACGAAGATGCTAAATAATCTCTATCTTTCATTGAAAAGTATAAAAAATAGAATCCTGATGGTTTGCATATTCGAATCTTGATTTTTGGGTTTTCGCTGAAATATGATTTTTTGGATCTAGAATTCCCAGAGTTAAATTTGTTTGAGAAAAATTCAATGACTGGTTGCTTTAAAAATAGAGACCGCTAGACGTTGAAAATAAGTACATGAAGCTAGATTTGAAAAAACAATCTGTGAATGGTTGGTTTCATGAGCATTGCAAAATAGAAATTGAATGAATGAGTAAACATAACTTGGAATATGTGGAAACATGATGGTGGGAACAGGGGTGGCTCAATACAAATTGAGGCCAAAGGGAAAATTTAATTGAGTCATTCATAATTACAATACAATAAAATATAAATTATTATATAGAATAATTTTTAAAATTCTCAATCAAATAAGATTTTATTTTAAAATCTTTTGTAACGCCCCATACCCAGGTGGGTTGGAGAATTACTACATGTCACTTATAAACACGTCTCCCAACACATCTAAAAATCTCCATAGACTTCTTAAGCAAAATCAATCTCATATCTTCTATATAAACACATTACAAACTCCACATAGTCTTTACTGCAATAATAATAAATCAAAGGGTCCACAATCTTTCGGTAGTGATAATATACCAAACTGATACAACCATAAGTCCAACAAAACCAAAACAAAATTAACTCTTAACGTAATAAAATAATACATCTTAAGTCCCAATAAATCTAAATATAAAAAAGAACTTCCAACCCTTCTTCTAACAATGATACCCTTAAATACTCGACCTTCTATCCATGTCTAGTCAAGCTCCAATTTCTATTCCTGACCCCCAGTTGGGTCATCAATATCATCTGAAAGATAATGAAGATAAGGGGTTAGTTATCAACAATTCAGTAAGCAGAAAACCTATACTAGTGTATAAACATTAGCCCTTTTTAGAAAGTTTGGTATGCAGAAGCAAAACATTTTATTTTCATATGCATATCTCAATACGTATTATCAGAAAAATCAGAGCGACATTTCAATCTTTTCATATTCATAAACCATTTTCATATTCAAGAACACTTTTGCATAACATAACTGAATATTTACATCTTATCATAATATATCGTATCATATCATATACCATGTTTAACCCCCGTGGTAGGGTTGTGCTATCCCCGGTGGCCAAACCAGGCAGTATCATATTGTGAAACTTTCCCTTTTGCAATCTCGGAGCCTGAGTGTGCACACATGAAAGAACACATAAAAGGCCACTTTGTTTCCAAAGTGGGTGCACTCATATCATATCATGTTGGTACCAACTATATCACGTGAACCAGTATCATCATATCATAACCATATTCAGAATCAGAATAAAAATGGATAAGTATGCCAGAGGTTTTTTCATATTCATATCATATCAAACCACATGTTGAACATATTCATATAATTTCCATTTGATCATAAACAAACCCAAATCATTTATATCATATGTACAAAAGTTCACAAATATCATATTCGCTCTTTTGCACATTTCAGAAACATGTCAAATATTGCTCATGTCTACACAATTCATGTCAAAAGTATTTCTTTTCTCTTTCATATGTATCTCATGAGTGAATGCAAAATATATATTGAGGTTATTTTTCAACTTTTCTTTTTAAAAATAACATGCACATTTTTACAAACCAACCTCAGTTTATTTCTTTTTATGCAAATCTAGCATAGGATCCCAGCTTACCTGACTCTTGCAACTTATTATCTATGCCTTGAAAATGACCTCTATCAGTCTCGTCACCAAATCATAAAATAAAATATATAAACTAAGTGTAAAAAACAATTGACACAAATTCTATCTAAATAATTAAACCCATAATCCCAAACCATATTATAGCAAAAACAACTCACTAAAACAACCATATAGAAATATGGACAACTCGCATTTCAAACCAAAATACAATATACTAATCTTAATATTGACCTATACACACACCAAAATCAACGTCAAACACAAACAATCAAAATATCAACCCCACTTCAATGGCCTCTAACTCCAAGCAATCATCACAACTCAACCAAAACAACAACAATGCAACTCCAAATAATTTACACTCCACTCCATCAGTCGTACAAAACCTGAATAGTATAAAAAAAATAGTCACTACACAACCCCGAGTACCCATTTGGTTTACTGCACATCCAACCCAAATAATTCAAAACTCCAAGACCATTCCAACACAAGGTGTTTGCTTACACACAAAAATGCCCGAGAACTCACGGACTACAAATATTAGATAATACATTGGAGTGAAAAGAAAAATAAATAAATAAATAATTGAAGAGTGGGTGCGGAACGAGAAGAGCAGAGGAAGGGGGAGTGCCGACAGTGAGGCTTTGAGTCTCTGCATCAAAGTGAAATGAGAGAGAGAGAGTGTGCGAGAGAGAGAGAGATACCCGTATGCAAGGAGAAGAGGAAGAGCCGCATTTGAAGTGGAAAAAAAAACCAATTGCAGAACTAAGGAAGCGTGAGAGGGGGAAACACCCAAATCTTCGGATTCACACACAGAAGGCAAGGAACACCGTGTGAGAGGGAGAGAAACAGACAAGTCTAAGAGAGGAAACAAAGGATTTGAGGAGGGAAAAAAAAAACTAATCACAAGGAATCACCTGCCGTGTAGGGAGAATAGGATTAGAGGAGCAGTTTTCAGAAAAACTAAAATAAAACAGAGTGGGAAAGCAAAAATGGTGGAAACCGTCGTGGGAAAAAGGGAAAAGAAGGGAAAGAAAACTAACCTGCTAAACGGTGACGTTTCAAGGGGTCTTCGGACTGGGCTTCCTTTATCTGGGCCACAAGCCTGGGCCGCACAACTCTGGGCCTTACGTCCTCCCCCTTACAAAAATTCCATCCTCGAAATTTGCCACAAGCTATGAAAATTCTCTTCTAACAGGTGAGGATAATTAACTCGCATCTCTTCCTCAAATTCCCAAGATGCTTTGCTTATAGCATGATTATTGCACAATACTTTAACCAAAGGGATAGTTGGAGCTCGTAACACTTGTTCTTTCCTGTCCAAAATCCGCACTGGTTCCTCGGTGTAGGTCATATCCTCTTGAATCTGAAGAGGTTCATGGTCTATAATGTGGGTGGGGTCATGGATGTACTTCCTCAACATAGACACATGAAACACGTTATGCACTCCTGAGAACGCCAGTGATAGGGCCACCCTGTACGCCACTGGTCCAATCTGATGAAGAATCTAAGACGGTCCAATATATCTTGGGTTCAACTTACCCTTCTTTCCGAATCTCATAACTCCTTTCATCGGTGCAATCCTAAAAAATACCTTATCTCCCACCTCAAACTCAAATTGGTGACGACGTTTATCTGCATAACTCTTTTGTCGGCTTTGAGGTACTTTCATTCTAGCCGGAATGGTATCTATCTTCTCAGTGGTCTGCTGAATAATCTTTGGCCCTATAAGTTTCCTTTCACCTACTTCATCCCAATACAATGGAGATCTACATCTTCTGCCATACAAAACCTCATAGGGTGCCATCCCAATGCTAGCCTGGAAACTATTATTATAAGCGAACTCAACCTCACTATCTCCCGCACATACAGCTCAGCTAGTTTCTCCAGCTTATAAGAAACTTTAATGGGCACAAAACGGGCGGTCTTCGTTAAACGATCCACGATCACCCATATAGCATCTTGTCTGCTTAAGGTCCTTGGTAGACCTGTCACGAAGTCCATGGAGATATGCTCCCACTTCCACTCTAGAATCTAGAGTGGGTGTAATAACCCTGCAGGTCTCTGATGCTCTGCCTTCACTTTTTGGCAAGTTAGGCATTGTTCTACAAATTTAGCAATTTCTCTTTTCATACCATTCCACCAAAAAGACTCTCTCAAGTCTCGATACATCTTGGTACTCCCTGGGTGAATAGTGTACAAAGAACGGTATTCCTCTTCAAGAATTTCCCTTTTTAGTTCATCATCAACAGGTATGCATACTCTACCTCTAAACCACAAAACTCCATCCTCGGAAACGCTAAAATTAGCTTTGTCCCTGTTCCCGACTTCTTCCACTAGCTTCACCAACCTTGAGTCCACTTTCTGAGCAACTTTGATTCTGTCTATCAAGGCAGGTTGAATGACTAGACTGGCCATGAAAGCATTTGTATCACTAGTAATGACTTCAATACTGGCTCTTTCGAAGTCCATTAACAACCTATGCTGAGTGGTAATGGCTACAACTATCAGCCCCATTGACTTCCTACTTAGGGCGTCGGCTACAACATTAGCTTTGCCTGGATGATAATTGATGGCGCAATCATAATCCTTGATCAACTCAAGCCATCTCCTTTGCCTCATATTTAATTCTTTCTGGGTAAAGAAATATTTCAAACTCTTGTGATCTGTATAAATTTCGCACTTTTCCCTATACAAATAGTGTCTCCAAAGCTTGAGTGCAAAAATGACTGCCGCGAGTTCCAGATCATGTGTGGGATAATTTTGCTCATACCCTTTCAGTTGGCGTGAGGCGTAAGCTATAACCTTCCCATGTTGCATCAGTACACACCCCAATCCAAGCCTTGATGCATCGCTATAGACAACAAATCCACCTCTAGCAGTGGGGACTGTTAACACCGAAGCTGTCACTAATCTCTGTTTCAACTCCTGGAAGCTTTCTCACACTTTGCTCTCCATTCAAGCTTATTAATTTTCCTGGTGAGTGTAGTGAGAGGGACTGCTATCCTAGAAAACCCATCAATGAATCGATGGTAATAACCCGCCAATCCCAAGAAGCTTCTAACTTCATGAACATTCTTCGGTGCCGACTAATTAACCACTGCTTCCACTTTTCCTGGGTCCACTGAAATACCATCTTTCGAAACTACATGTCCCAGAAACGTGATTGATTCAAGCCAAAATTCACACTTCTTCAACCTAGCAAACAACTGCTTATCTCTGAATTTCCCAAGTACCAATTTCAAATGTTCTTCATGTTCAGTCTTGCTTTTGGAGTATATCAGTATATCATCAATAAAAACCACTACAAATTTATCTAAAAATTCATGAAACACCCTGTTCATCAAATCCATGAATACTGCTGGGGCGTTAGTCAGGCTAAAAGGCATGACCAAAAACTCGTAATGACCATATCGGGTCCTGAAAGCCATCTTAGCCACGTCTTCTGCCCTGATCTTCAATTGATGGTAAACCCGATTGAAGATCAATCTTTGAAAATACCTGAGCACCCTGAAGCTGATCAAACCAATCTTCTATACGGGGTAGCGGGTACTTATTCTTTATGGTCACCAGATTAAGTTCCCTGTAATCGATACACATTCTCATCGATCCATCATTCTTCTTCACAAAGAGGACTGGAGCTTCCTAAGGTGATACACTGGGCCTGATGAAACCCTTGTCCAATAAATCTTGCAACTGTTCCTTGAGTTCCACTAATTTAGACAACGCCATTCAATAAGGTGCTTTCGAAAGAGGTGTCATGCCTGTGACTAGTTCAATAGCAAACTCTTCCTCCCACTCGGGTGGAAGTCCAGATAAATCTTCTAGGAAAACCTTTGGATATTCACACACCACGGGTATCTGTTCCAACTTCAGCTCCTCTTTTGGTGCTTCTACCTCACAGGCTAACAATCCTTGACAACCGTCATGCAACAATTTTCCAACTTGAATGGCAGAAATGATGGGTGGAACCAACCTCACTCTTAACCCTGTGAACCAAAATTCACTTTCCTTTGGGGGTCTAAAACCACTTCTTTTTTAAAACAATCAATACTAGCGTGATAAGAAGCTAGTCAATCCATACCCAAAATCTCATCAAACCCAATCATGTGGAACACTATTAAATATGCTGGCATCAGCCTTCCATCTATAGATAGAGGGCATCCCGGTAGAATCTCACTACAAACTACCGAATTTCCTGTTAGGGTCGCGACCACTAACTTGTGCTTCAACCTTTCAGTTTCTAAAGTGCAAAATCTAGAGTAAGTCGTGGAAACAAAAGAATGTGTCGCTCCCGAGTCAAATAACACAATAGCGTTATTTGAAAACAAAGAAAGAGTACCTGTGACCACAAACAATCTTATACATGAACCAAAATATTCAAAGCCTTAACCCAAAACCGACCAATAGAAGTAATAATAAAATAAAATCTTTAAAGTAAAACAAAGGAGTCATACCAGTGATCACGTCATTCCTACCCTCAGCCTCTCCAGGTTTCAGAGCAAAAACCCGTGTAGGCGCAGTAGTACACTGGAAGTTGCCTCACGCTGTCCCTTCTACTTTGGGTGGTGGCGGCTTGTTGTTGTTTAATTGCAATGGGCAGTCCCTGAGATAGTGACCCAGTTTGCCACAACGGAAGCATAGTCCTGCCTCCATCCTGCATACTCTGGCATGTACTCGGTTGCAAGTTCTACACTGATATGCTTGTTGGGTGCCCGGAGCCAACCTTTTACCCGTGCTACTACCTTCATTCCTCTTTTTCCATGATCCCTGGTCCATGCCAGAATGATACCCAGTAGGAGTAGCCCTTTTTCTTTGTTCATGCATTGCAGTGCTTCTTTGGAGGGTTCTTCAAAACCCGTGGCCTTATTCACCATTTCTGGGAAGTTCCGAATCTGAAAACCCACCACGCGCTCATAAAGTTTCTCATTCAGTCCTTGCTCAAATTTGCGCACCTTCTTTTCCTCATCGGGAATCAAATAAGTAGCAAAACTGGATAACTCAGTAAACCTAGCTGCGTACTGATGTACCGTCATTGTTCCCTGCACCAAGGTGGCAAATTCCATAGCCTTGTCCTCACAAAACGAGCTAGGGAAGAAGCGCTCAAGAAATATTTGTTTGGAATGCAACCAACTGACTATCTCTATCCCCTCTACTTCTCTGATAGTTCTTTCAGAGATCCATCACCTCTTCGCTTCCCTGGTAAGCTTAAATGTGGCGTACGCCACCTTTTGCTCATCTGTATAGGTTAGGACCCACAAAATCTCCTCAATGTCCTGAATCCAATCATTCGCCAGAGTTGGATCACCTCTCCCATCAAATAAAGGGGGTGCATTCAATTAAATTGCTCTACGATACAACCCCCTTCATAATAGTTACGCTGGCGACCCGGATTCTGCATGAGGTCATCAATTAATTGATGTGCAGCTGCTCGTAGTACTTTGGAAGCACTCGGGTTTGCTTCCCTTTCGTTCTCGTTCGCATTCAAATCCGACATGCTTCGTTCATGACGACGGGGTGGCATCCTAACAAAATAATTTGGATCTTTAATAATTGATTCAAAAATAGAGTTTATAAGAACATAAATCATTAGTGGGATTCGTAAAACAAAACATATATATTATACTTCAAAAATATAAGAATACCTATAAAAGAGAGAAAAGAAGTACGCACAATGGTAGTAATAGTCATATCTCCCAAAATCTAATACCTTACCCCATCTGACTATTTAAGAAGACTCCGTAATTAATCCAAACCTTAAACAACATGAACTTAGCTCATATACCTATGCAATCCTACACATCAAAATCATTCCTAAAGTCTACGAATTCTAAGACTACCAATACCTACAATATTCTACCCTATAATCCGCTCTGCTATCACATCAAATTTGAAAATGATTTCTTAAAGACTATCTTTACTCATAAATCTCACATACTATAGTCTACCGAACCTCAAACCTGGCTCTGATACCAAATGTAACGCCCCATACCCAGGTGGGTTGGAGAATTACTACATGTCACTTATAAACATGTCTCCCAACACATCTAAAAATCTCCATAGACTTCATAAGCAAAATCAATCTCATATCTTCTATATAAACACATTACAAACTCCACATAGTCTTTACTGCAATAATAATAAATCAAGGGGTCCACGATCTTTCGGTAGTGATAACAAACCAAACTGATAAAACCATAAGTCCTACTAAACCAAAACATAAGTAACTATTAACGTAATAAACTGATACATCTTAAGTCCCAATAAATCTAAATATCAAAAAGAACTTCAAACTCTTCTTCTAACAATGGTACCCTTAGGTACTCGACCTTCTATCCATATCTAGTCAAACTCTAATTTCTATTCCTGACCCCCAGCTGGGTCATCAATATCATCTGAAAATTAATGAAGATAAGGGGTGAGTTATCAACAATTCAGTAAGCAGAAAACCTATACTAGTGTGTAAACATGAGCCATTTTTAGAAAGTTTGGTATTTAGAAGCAAAACATTTTATTTTCATATGCATATCTCAATACGAATTATCAGAAAAATCATAGTGACATTTCAGTCTTTTCATATTCATAAACCATTTTCATATTCAAGAACACTTTAGCATAACATAACTAAATATCTTCATCTTATCATATCATATCGTATCATATCATATACCATGTTTAACCCCCGTGGTAGGGTTGTGCTATCCTTGGTGGCCAAACCAGGCAGTATCATATTGTGAAACTTCCCCTTTTTCAATCTCAGAGTCCCGAGTGAGCACAAAGGAAAGAACACATAAAATACCACTTTGTTTCCAAAGTGGGTGCACTCATATCATATCATATTGGTACCAACCATATCACGTGAACCAGTATCATCATATCAGAACCATATTCAGAATCAGAATAAAAACAGATAAGTATGCCAAATGTTTTTTTCATATTCATATCATATCAAACCACGCGTTGAACATATTCATATAATTTCCATTTGATCATAAACAAACCCAAATCATTTTATATCATACGTACAAAAATTCACAGATATCATATTCGCTCTTTTGCACATTTCATAAACATGTTAAATATTGCTTATGTCTACACAATTCATGTCAAAAGTATTTCTTTTCTCTTTCATACGTATCTCATGAGTGAATGCAAAATATATACTGAGGTTATTTTTCAACTTTTCTTTTTAAAAATAACATGCACATTTTTACAAACTAACCTCAGTTCATTTCTTTTTATGAAAATCTAGCATATGATCCCCGCTTACCTGACTCTTGCAGCTTATTATCTATGCCTTGAAAATGACCTCTATCAGTCTCGTCACCTAATCATAAAATAAAATATATAAACTAAGTGGTAAAAGACAATTGACACAACTTCTATCTAAATAATTAAAACCCATAATCCCAAACCATATTATAGCAAAAACAACTCACTAAAACAGCCATATAGAAATCTGGACAGCTCGCATTTCAATCAAAAATACAATATACTAATATTAATATTGACCTATACACGCACCAAAATCAACGTCAAACACAAACAATCAAAATATCAACCCCAATTCAATGGCCCCTAACTCCAAGCAATCATCACAACTCAACCAAAACAACAACAATGCAACTCCAAATAATTTACACTCCACTCCATCAGTCGTACAAAACCTGAATAGTATAAAAAAAAATAGTCACTACACAACCCCGAGTACCCATTTGGTTTACTGCACATCCAACCCAAATAATTCAAAACTCCAAGACCATTCCAACACAAGGTGTTTGCTTACACACAAAAATGCCCGAGAACTCAAGGAAATATTGGATAATACATTGGAGTGAAAAGAAAAATAAATAAATAAATAATTGAAGCGTGTGTGCGGAACGAGAAGAGCAGAGGAAGGGGGTGTGCCGACAGTGAGGCTTTGAGTCTCGGCATCAAAGTGAAATGAGAGAGAGAGAGAGTGAGAGAGAGAGAGAGAGAGAGAGAGAGATACCCGTATGCAAGGAGAAGAGGAAGAGCCGCGTTTGAAGAGGAAAAAAAAACCAATTGCAGAACTAAGGAAGCGGAAGAGGCGGAAACACCCAAATCTTCAGATTCACACACTGAAGGCTAGAAACACCGTGCTAGCGGGAGAGAAAGGGACAAGTCTAAGAGAGGAAACAAAGGATTTGAGGAGGGAAAAGAAAACTAATCACAAGGAATCACCTGCCGTGTAGCGAGAATAGGATTAGAGGAGCAATTTTCAGAAAAACAAAAATAAAACAAAGTGGGAAAGCAAAAATGGTGGAAACCGTCTGGGGAAAAAGGGAAGAGAAGGGAAAGAAAACTAACCTGCTAAACGGTGACGTTTCAAGGGGTCTTCGGACTGGGCTTCCATTATCTGGGCCACAGGCCTGGGCCGCACAACTCTAGGCCTTACTTCTTTAAATAAAGTTTTTCTGAATATATATTTAATACAACAATGTAAAATGAGTCCTCAATGTAAATTTTGTATATCAATTTAGCAATATCTTAAAAGAATTATTTAAAATATAAATAATTTATTGTATTAAATATTAGATTTAATATTATGCAGCGTTGCACACTTTAAAAAATATAAAAATTATTTTAAATTTAATTTAATGAAATGATTTTTATTTTTACTTAAAAAACAATTTAAAAAAATATCTCATTTTTATTTTTGGGAGCCTTAGGCAATGACGTAAATGACTTTGCTATTGAGCCTCCTTGGGTGGGAAAAAAAGTTTAGAGACATGAGAGAGAGAACGTAATTTTTGGTCCCTTCATGTAGAAGAAGAAATTGATAAATTATATGCTTGGTCCCTTCTAAGAAAATGAGTTTTTTCTTGAACGTTGTGAATGAAACTAATGTATGATCAACAATTATGGAATGAAAGCCGAACATCCTAAACACGGCTTTCATATATTTAAACATATATATATATACATATATATTTTCTATAAATAAAAGAGCCTATCCAAAAAGGAATAGTAAAATTTCGACCATTTTTTTCTCCCAATTTTGTCCTTCTTTGTTGTTGTTGTTTTCCTTTGGTATCCCTTTGTTCTTTTATCTTCTATTCCTAACTCAAGGGGACCTATGTAGTATCCACATGTTCATGTTTAATTAGCCATGTATATGTTGAACAAGATTCCAAGTTTATGTTCAATTCATATTATTTTCCGTTCATGTAAGTTTTCAGTTAATGTCAGTTTCAATTCATTTCAAGTCATGTCATGCCACGCATATTCATGCCATTTTACTATCATGCATGCATTTTTATACTGCTGGTAAGTTGGTAGTTGACATGCTGAGATTTGTAATCAAATCTCACTTGTCAGTTCCAACTACCATTCCCCCTAGAATGGTAAACTATGTGCTAGGATTTGGAGAACCCGATAAGGATAGATTGGAAAAGGTTGACTAGGCCCTAATGCAACGACGAGAAGATTTTGTTTCAACTCTCCAATTCATAGATAGGGTTTTAGCTATCTTAGCCGAGTTGCGCGAGTAGTTACTTTATTAAGTATTGTACTTATGGAGCGCCGTCTCTAGTACTTATTTATATTACAGTCATGACAGACGAGTTTTTTAACATTACAACTATTAGTCTATTATGAATTTATGAAACATGTTGTATATGTCTTGGGATATAGTTTCTAGTACAATGTTATTTACTCAAAAGAATTATCCACTGCATATATTGCATACTGTTAGATGGATGCTAGGTGCATTGAATCTTTAACTGTCATGAACAGGGGCAGGTAACTTTGTATTGCATGTCCCAATATTTCAAGGTCTGTCAAATCCCAAGTGGAATCTAGAGGAGTTAAAGGATGGTATCTGAGCAATACGTCTCAAGATTAAGCCCACATGTCTCCAGGAATTTGGACCAGAATATAGGATTGAAATTTTAGTCTTTGCTAGGCTTGATAGAGATTGCGCTCCGGAGTAGGATCGAGGTACCGTATAGTTCAAACAGAGGTTCAAAGAGCACAATTTTCTTCATTAATGAGTGAAGCCTGTCAACAAATGCATGCACGTTTTAGCTCATTCAATGGGTTTAAGAATTCAACCTTGCCCTTGCAAAAGATAACTTGTCTGAGAAATATTTGGTTGTCAACATCTGCGAGGGATGATTTATGGCCATCTTGCTAATTTACTTCTTTGCTAAACCGGAATTGGAAGTGGGATATCTGTATTTTTATTTCCCTTTGCTTGCCGAAAAGAAATAGACACAAGTCACTCTTGAATGGTACCTCTATATCCTTTAGCAGTGTAAACAGCCCCTGCTCTGAAAGTAATTCAATTCCATTTTCCTTTTCCCAATCTCTCTATCTATCAATGAAAAAGGGAGCAATCTCCTCCTTGTGGTTAGTTCATATAATAAAGAAATAAGCTCATCCCCTCTCCCTTTGACTCGCTCTCCATACATATAGAACCGTAGTTTATGGTCTATTGTATTTAAAGTCCATTCTTCACATTTCCTATAGCCAGCAAATCAAGGAGGTTTTTCTAAGTGCAAGAGTTAGCACGTGAAGCTAAGACACATATACATGTGTCTTGGGACGTAACACATGACGGGCGGTAGAGTTCCTAGGAACCTTGATGGAGCCAACAACAAGAAGGAACAACATCCTCTAATTGGCAATGAATAAGGCATAGCTGAAGCCCTTCATCTACTGACGGATGTGCTCAGGCAATAGCAACAGTAGCAAGTGCACCTACCAAGACCAGGAGTTAGTAGTTGTCCCTATGAGAAGTTTCTGGTGTATTCTTACCCAAACTTTTTCGGTAAGGAATGGCACATGAGGGTACACAAGTGGATAATCGATCTTGAATGGACATTTAAGATTTTTGGTTGCACAGTAGACCAGAAGGTATAGTATGCCCGTTACCTATTTCAAGGAGAAGCTCACATTAGGTGGGATACAAGAAGGCAGCTTTTAGCGAGGGAATTAGGCTTATCTGCTTTGACTTGGGAAAGGTTTAAGGAAGAGTTTGACAATAAATTATTCCCAGACTCGGTGAACTAATAGAAGGCATCGGAGTACGCATCGCTAGTACAAGGTAGCATGACTGCAGAACATTATGCTGCGAAGTTCATGTAATTAGGGAGGTTCGCACCTCACTTGATTTCCATTGAGGTCAAACAGAGAGGATTAGCCACTCAGATTAATTTTGAACAGAAGAGGGCCATGCCTTTTGCATCTAGCGGAAGTGCAGAGAAGAAAATGTATTTTACTAGTCCAAACAAATGCAAGGAGTAGTAATTGGAAGACAGATGTCGTCCTCCAACCTGCAGTTTGCAAAGTGTTGCAAGCTTCAAGCCAGAAAATGTTGTTACGATTATGGAGTCTACTTCAAATGTGGAAAACCTGGGCACATGATCAAAGAGTGTCCCAATGAAGCTCATATCAATGGATTTGGTTACAACGGTGACAGCAAACCGAAACAAATGCCCCACACCCCAACAAGAGTATATGTTGTTACGCTAGGTGATGTTGATGTTAACACTCCAGAGACTGAGGAAGCTGGCATCATCAATGGTATGTTCTAAGACTTTGGTGTCTTTAAATTAGTTCATATTGGTAGAATTGTTATTAATAGTAGTACTACCTTACTTTGATATTTGGAAATGTTAACCTGTTAAGGTTCACAGCTTGTGCGCTATTCGATTTAGGCATGATGCAATCTTTTGTGTCTACAACGTTTGCACGAATTTGTTGTTTGCAAACTGAGTTGTTACCTCGTAAGGTTGTAGTAACGAATCCCGATGGGAATACAGTAGCATGTACTTGTGTAGTTAAAGAGTGTCATGTTGAATTAGAAGGTAGGACATTGAAAGTTGATTTTATGGTGTTCAGTTTAATGGAGTTTGATTTGATTTTGGGGATGGATTGTCTATTCAAGCACTATGCTAAGAAAAATTGTCGGAAGAGATAAGTTGTGTTTGAACCCCCAAATGAATACATGGTTAGTTATGCAGGAACGTTGGTTAAGGTCACCACTCCAATGATTTCGGCTTTACAAGCCATTATGTGCATTAACGATGGTGGCTAAGCATTTATGGGATACTCATGATTGGAGACTTTCCTGAATTTTTCATTAATGAGTTACCTGGATTACTGTCAGACAGAGTGGAGTTCGAAATAGAGTTGGAACCTTTGACGATATTGACGCATAAGGTGTTGTATCGTATGGCTCCAGCAAAGTTGAAGGTGCTTAAGGTGCAATTGAACGGACCATTAGAAAAGGAATTTATTCATCCTAGTTCTTCGCCATGGGGTGCACCTGTGCTATTTGTGAAGAAGAAAGATGGCTCCATGAGAATGTGCATAGACTACAAGGAGTTAAACAAGGTGACGACCAAGAAAAAGTATCTATTACCTTGGATTGAAGACCTACTGGATCGACTATAAGGAGCCCGATGTTTTCAAAGATCAATTTACAATCCGAATATCATCAGGTGAAGGTTAAGGAGCTGGATATGCCAAAGACTGGCTTTAGGACATGGTACGGCCACTACGAGTTTTCGGTGATAACTTTTGGGTTAACCAATGCTCCAGCTGCATTTGTGGACATGATCAATAGAATATTCAAGCCATATATGGATAGTTTTGTTGTTATGTTCATCGATGACATCCTGATTTACTCAAAGAGCAAAGAAGAGCATAGAAATCACCTAAGTATGTCTCTAACCATACTTAGGGGTTAGGAGTTTTATGCCAAACTCAGTAAGTGCGAGTTCTAGCTTCGTAAAATAAAGTTTTTGGGTCACTTGATTTCCAATGGAGGAGTAGCAATAGACCCCAATAAGATTGAAGTAATGATGAACTAGCAAAGGTTGATCAGTGTGCATGAGATTATAGTTTCTCAGGATTGGCTAGTTATTACAGAAGGTTCGTGGAAGGATTTTCCAGTTTGTCTAGACCACTTACTGCCCTAACCAAGAAAAATTTTTCTTGGTTAGGAGTGATAAGTGAGAGTAAATTTTTCTCAAACAAAAGAAAAGGCTTAGAATAGTGCCAATACTTACATTGTCAGAGCCTCATAAGTCTTTTGTAGTGTATAGTAACGAATCCAAAGCAGGACTCAGATGTGTGCTGATGCAAGAATGAAGAGTAGTCACCTATGCATCACACCAACTGAAGTCAAATAAGACTTGATTAATTGATTGCTGAAGTAAAGCCAGGCACCCAACACCTGTGGTGCCAACCTCATATTTATCAATTTTGAATAAGTCTAGCTATCATGACGTACTTATAGCTTGTGCAAATGTCTGTGATGTTAAGTGGTTCTGACGAGAGCACATGGCTGAAGGGGACCTATGTAGCATCCACATGTTCATGTTCAAATAGCCATTCATATGTTGAACAAGATTCCAAATTCATATTCTATTCATGTCAACTTCAATTCATGTAAGTTTTCAATTCATGTCAATTTTTAGTTTGTGTCAGTATAGTTCATGTCAAATTGTGTCATGTTATTTGCCAAATCATGTCAGGCATATTCATGTCTATATCACGATGCATTCATACCATTTTACTGTCATGCATGCAGTTTTATACTGTTAGTAAGTTGGTAGTTGACTTATTGAGATTTGTAATAAAATCTCACTTGGTAGTCCCACTACCATTACCCCCGAAATGGTAGACTATGTGCCAGGATCTGGTGAACCCGTTGAGGATAGATTGGATGTGGTTGACTAGGCACCAACGCAAAGACAAGGAGATTTTGTTTTCAATTCTCTAGTTCATAGATAGGATTTTAGCTATCTTAGTCGAGTTGTGTGAACGACTCAATGAGTTAGCTCATTAGTTACTTTATTTAGTATTATAATTATGTAGTGCTGTCTCCAGTACTTATTTATATTACAGTCATGATAAACAAGTTTTACAAAATTATAATTATCAGTCTATTATAAAGTTTTGAAGCATGTTATGTTTTGGGACATAGTTTCTAATACAATGTTATTTATTAAAAAAAATATCTGTTGCATATATTGCATAATATTAGATGCATGCTAGGTGCATTGTATATTTAACTGTCATGAATGGAGCAGATAACCTTGTGTTGCATGTCCCAACGCATTAGATTAGTCTGTCCGATCTCAAGTAGAACCTAAGGGTCTCATACGGACACCACAACCTAGTATCATAGTGCGCTTATACATGACTCTGGGTAAACCAATGTGTTACGTAGGACAATACCAAAAATGCAGGAGTTAGTTTTGGTATTATAAGCTTGACCCTGTAAGTGTCCTAGGTTTGATCTATATTTAAAAATGAGTGATGGGATAGAAAGTGATAGGTTTGGATTATGTGGCAAGATTTGAGCATTGTGCGACTAAGAGCCCCACGAGGAGAGCAACCATCAAGTATTCAAGAGGGAGGACCGTTTGGTGAGAGGAGAGATGAAAATCTAGTGACAGCGCTAAACCATATTTCGGATGTGTTGGAATAGCAACGTGAACAATATTCACGTCACCTGCAAGATTAGATGTTTGGTGTAACAGCCCGCTAGAAATTCATTGGTGGAATTTCTATTGACTTTAGGAATCTCGTAAAAACTCCATAAGTTTTTATGAATCGACCAATCGCATAGGTTTTAGTCTATCAACATAGTCAGTGTTATCACTCACTATGGTGCTAGAAATATGAGTTTTATTTATTTGAGGTGGTTAGAAGTGTCAGAATGCATTATGGTCCACGCCATTAGACTCAGTGGATTATTTAGAATTTTATGGCGCAATATCCTACTTTCATAATTCCGGACGAAACGTCTATTGGAAATTGTGAAATTATTTTTAGGGGCACTTCGAGATTGAATTTCAGTATAATATTTTCACTGTAGGTTAATATGAATATTTAGGAATTTTTAGTGTTAAATTTATGATTTAGTTTTTCGGAGTGAATAGTAACCTCGATAAGCGCACCAATTGCAGTATTTCAAAATCATAGTGTGGAATGTCCAAATTAGATTAGAGAAGTTTTATTTGGACACTTGGCAAGATCTTAGCCACACTTAGTGATTAATATTAGACACTTGGCACCATGAGGAATATTTGTTGGATTTGAAGGAATCAAGGTGTGAGATCATGCCACTTAAGCAAAACCTTGTTTCATCTACTCAACCAAATTGTGCCAGACCAAAGAGTTTTCAATCCTAGTGAAACCCTAAATGGTGGGAATCCAATTGAAAGCTCAAAAGCTTTGTTGAAATCGAAACCCTAAACGGTTTCCCCAAAACCCTAAAGTTGGCCTCTAAACCTTTTCTAATCCGATTTCTAGCATTGTGTTTAATCACTTGATTAAATCACTTCCACATGCTATTAATCCTTCAAATTTGTGTTAGAACATCATTATCTAACCTTGTTAACCTTGAAAATTTGATTGGACCAAGTGATATTGAATTTGGGCTTGATAGCAACCCAAACCCTCTTTAAACCCCAAAATTTAGGCCCATTCAGTTTAGGCCCATTAAGGCCCACGAATTTGGTCACCATAGGATTGCTTCATGGCTAAGTTTTGTACCCCCACTTGGCTGGCCAGATCTTTACAAGAAGGGCCTAGAAGGTTCTTGAAAGACAAAGCTAAAGGGCCACCTCACTTTTTCACTCTCACACTCCACCTTGAGAAAAGATCTTGGTCTGATTTTTATGAGAAGAAAAAGCCAACACTCAACCATTCCTTCAGTCCTATCACTTTACATAGCTTGTGTAAGAAGCTCTCCAGTCCACTTCCCACGAAAAGCAGCTCTCCTTTACACTTTTCCTTCATAGAACACAAAAGACACTCTCGGACAGTTTTTCGTACCTGTTTTGAACGCCTGTTTCGAAGCTTTTGTAAGTATTTTCTCGCAAAGTTTCCTTCATGAAAGTTCTTTATTTTGGAGTCTAGTTTACGTGGATACCTTATTCATTTCATTTTGAGATCATTTGGTCGGTCAAAAGTTGTTTAGACCCCAGAAAGGTCATTCTGGGCGATAAACTGGAGAGTGTGTTATATTTTGGAGCTTTTGACCAAGCTAATGAATAGATCTTGGTCCGAAATTTTTATGGAGTACTGTTAACATGTGTATATGATTATTGGTTGAGGATTTTTTGCATGATTAAAAGTTTTGGTGAATTATTTTCTTAGGTCTAGAAACTTAGAAATTGGAAGAGGAAAAACAGTTTCTGTTTTGAGAAAGTTTAAATCTTTTATGGTTTAATCTTATTACAATGGCTTTGATATTTTTATTGGAAGATCCTAACCATCTTATACACATGTTAGAATGTTATTTTGAAGATATTTGATGTTAGTTTCGAAGATATGAAATTTTATGCAAGGAGATATTCGGTTAGGCCAAAGTGATGATGTTCTTGGCTAAATTTTTGTTTTGGTTGATGTTTACCCATGTGATCTTGAGTTTGAAGCTTGGATCTGTTTTAGGACACCTTTTTGAACCATGTGATGTTTTGGTTTGAAAATCACTTCTTTATAAGTCATGGATCAAGAGGTTGATCAAAACAAGTTAGAAACAAAATTCTGTTTTGAACTTAGAAGAGAAACCAAAAAGTTCAAGTATGGTTTTAGTGATTTTGATGACTTTTGTTCATGATTCAAAACATGATTATTCTTAAGAATATGTTATGAGTGTAGTAGAAGAAAAATTTTGGTTTAATCATGAGTTTTGAGATTTGAAAGAATTACAACAAAAAGCAAAGGAAATAGCCTTGTAAGTTTCGGCCATATAGAGTTTTGATGGTTATGTTTAGTTTTAAATTTTTCTGAATTGATATTTGAGCTTAGGAAAAAATTTACATAAGGTATGTAAATTTTGGTGATTTTTTGAGTTAGGATGAAAAATCCTTAAGTTAGGGGTAAAATGGTCATTTTCCCACATGTAGAGGGAAAAATGGTAATTTTACTCTAAATTGATATTTTTCCATATTCCTAATTGTTAGTGATTAAGTTCTAATTTTTAGAAATCACTACTTTCAGTTTCCCGTGATCGCACTTGAGTTTTGTCTCGAAACGCGAAGATCGAGGTAAGTTAGCTTTTAACTTACTATCAGTTTAATGTGTATGAGTGATAAGTAAGGGAACTAAATTGTATATATGCATGTTATCATATGTGCCATGCCAAGTCATTACATATTTATCTGTTACACAGAATTTATACTGTCATGAATTATTCATCTGTTACACAAGATATTCTGTCACGTATTGCTATACATTGCAAGTATGTTGTTAAGTTAAGTATGCCATCTATTACATGTATTTCATGTCACGTAATATTCACTGTCACATGTTACGCCATGTTAAGAAATGTTGTCTGTTATATGGTATGCCATGTTACGAAATGTTGCATGTTACATGTATGACATGTTATGAAATGTTCTCTGTTACATTTATGTCTCGAAGTACGTCATGTATGTCGTCTTACGTTCATGTCACGTTACGCTACGTCAAGATTTATGTCTTTTATGTCACGTTTATCTCATGTTCATGTTACGTCACGTTACGAAATGTCATATATGACAGTTAAGTTATTCATGTCAATCACGACCCTAAGTGCTAGGATGGGGTAATATCCTAGTGGAACTCCTTTGTTCACGCTGGAGTGTCTAAATAGGTGTGAAATTCCCTGGGTTGACGAAGTACAGTCAACAGGTTGCGAATGGGGCCTAATTAGCTGGTCACCGGAGCGCGCCAGGCACTAACGCCGATGGTGTCACACATTATGTTACGTGTGTCCACAGCAAGTGTGGCACAAACAAATAAGTCATGGGGCCACAACAACTGTGGAGCATGAAGTATGGGGCCACAACAACTGTGGAGCATACACTACGTGAGACACAGCAATTGTGACACGTAGAATACGTGGGGCCACAACAACTGTGGAGTACGTATTAACGCACTCACAGCTGGTATAGAAACCTGTGATGTGATGCGGTAATCGGCAGGGACACACGGCTCAAGGGGACCTGTGTAGCACCCATATGGTCACTTTAATGATTAAGTCTATTGAATAAGATTCCAAGTTCAAGTCATGTTTCACGTTATGTTATGTTCAAGTTTACGTTCACGCAATCATGGTAATCCCATGAGACAAGAATATGTTCCAAGTTCATGTTATGTTATGTTCACGTTTACGTTATGTTCCAAGTTCACATTTATGTTATGTCATGCTCAAGTTCATGTTCAAATTATGCATGTTCACGTTCATGTTATGTTTCAAGTCCATGTTATATTCCAAGTTCACGTTCCTGCTATGTTTCAAGTCCATGTTATGTTTCAAGTCACGTTCATGCTAAGCTTCAGTTTCAGTTTAAGTTATGCTATGCTTACTTATGATTTGATTATGCATTCATGCTTTTACTGCCATGCATGCATCATTAACCTGTGTGGAAGTTTTCTGTTAACTTGCTGAGATTTGTAATCAAATCTCACTGTGGTAGTCCCAACTACCATTCCCCCTGAATGGTAGATTTTGTTACAGGATCTGAAGGAGAATCGGGAATCGACCAATTGGAAACGGTCAACTAAGCGACGATGCGATGTAGGTGTTAGTATAGTAGTTACCTCAGATTACTACTTGTATTTGTGGAGTTCAATCTCCATCACTCTTTTGATCACAACCATTTTGGACTAGTGTTGTGATATCAGTTTTTGAGTATGTCATTATGTATGAAGTATGTTTTAAGTATTTGAGATATTTCAGTTTGGTGCATAGTATTGCTAAAGAAAAAAAATTATCCGCTGCGAATATTGCATAATGCTAGATGCATGTTAGGAATATTGCATCTTATATGTCATGAACGGGAGCAGGTAACCTTGTGTTGCATGTCTCGACGCTTCAAATGTCCGTCCGATCCCGAGCGGAATTTGGGGGCGGCACATTTGGGATCCCCCAATGAGGAATTGAGGGGATGTATGCTAAGGTGCATTATGATAGCCCAGTCCCCCTTTGTTTTTGGTGAACTACACAGAGCATAGGCAACGTGATCTGTGTGTGTTACGTACATGTAATGCAGTGTACTACAATGTGAAAGGCTTATTGAAGTTTCGTGTACTACGTACAGACAAGGTCTCATGCACTCTTAAGCAAGGTTAACTTTCGTAGGGAATGACAACACAACCTCCTAGAAATTCTCGTAGCATTGATAGTCTCCTCATGTGGTTGATCTGGTTTGTAACTCGCGGTTAATGCAACTATTCTTAGTATGTCATAGTGACAAGGAGCAGAAGAAGGAGAAGGTGAAAGTGAAACAATAGAAGGCATCTCCTAATCCTCAAAGGGATCTCCTCATCCTCCTCCATATCAAAGGGATCTCCTTGTCCTCCTCCATACCGAGTACAATGAAGTTGTTTGGGAAGATGAACTTATCAACTTTCACCAATACGTCCTCAATGAAAAAAAGGATTCCCCACTTGGCAATCTACACTTGAATGATTTCTTGCACAATGATCACAATCAACATTAGTTTGAATAGCATTAACATTCATCTTACCTATTTGTTGTGATAGATTTACCGACTGAGCCGCAATTTAGGACATAGCATAATCTCTGAACGCCTTGTACTTCTAGTCGGCCATATTAATTTTGGAGGTGGCGACCTCTTTCTTCTTGTCTTTATTGTACACCTTGTTCTTTTTTTTTTTATATATATATAAATAAAATAAAATAAAATCCATAGTAGTAAAAATCTAGCTGGAATCAATATCAATAACAAATAACTATTCCTCGGCAATGGTGCCAAAAACTTGTTCGCATAAAAATATATCGGCAAATGCACAGAATCGTAATAAGTAGTAAAGTGTTTTAAAGAAAATGGATATCGAACCCACAATGAATAATTATGCTATTGATTATTGAAACTGACTAAATTAATTACGATTTGGAAAACCGAAATTTGAAGAATGGTTATTCTAAATTAAACCAAAGTTTATGCTTCATTGTTATAGAATCCAAATTATCCCAAGTCGGTGATAAAAATCCCTTAACTATTCAACATTTTCTCTGGAACAATATCAAAAATATCTCCAACTAATAACTTCATATCTCTATGTGAATTTAACTACTTGGAGACTTATTAAGTTATTTAGATTTTTCTTGAAATCACACTAGTCGTGATAAAGCGCCTCTACTTTCGCTCAACTAATGGTGTTTAATCATAGAATTTTAATCACAAATTACCTCTCGGTCTCATTGCAATCTAAAAGATCAAAAAATTGTTAGCTAGAAAATTGTAAGCAATAAGAATAAGGAATAAACACTCAGTCATGAAAGTACTGAAAATAAAATAACTTGAAATATAAATTGTGTGTTCAATGCTAGGCTACATCAAAACTCTAGAAAATAGAATTAGTTTATAATGAAATTAAAAAGGAAAAAAAAAACTGGTGTTCTTCGTTAAAGTCGGTTGATGAAGCATGCGGCTCTCGCCTCTGCCCTTTAGTTTCGCCTTCTCGAAAGAACACTTCAAGAATAAATTCTAGAACTCTAAACTCAGACTCAGAGTCTAAAACATAAAAACTCTTGACTCTGATTAAGAACTTGTTGGCATAAAAATATATCTAAGAGGAACACGTTCACATAAAAAACTTTGGAACACGTTCGCATTTAGATATGTTTTTATGTGTCCAATTTTCAACGTCAAAATAATCCTTATTCAAACATGTTCAATCCCGGATGGAGAAATCACCCTAATTTTTTATGGAGCAATAACCAAGTGCCGGCTAGACCACCTCAACAGTTTCTATAGCAAGGGAAGAAGTTGGCACTTGATGATATGATCATGCAGTACATGCAAAAGACTAATATGGTGATTTAAAACAACTCTGCTTTAATCTGAAGTCTTGAGGCACAAATCAGTCATCTCTCAAACATGCTTACCGAGAGGACATCAATGGACTTTACTGAACAACACTGTGACCAATCCGAAGGAGCATGTCAAAGCCATAACATTGAAAAGTGGGCGGACATATGACCAGTCGGTAAATATTGAGCGAGACGCATAAGCTGCTAAAAATGTGGAGTCCAAGAAGAAGGAAACTGAGTACGAGGTGAAAGAAGAAGATCGGGATGAGACCGACCAGCAAGCTAAGAAGACTAAGGAGGATAAAGGGGTTGAAAAACCCAAGAAATCCAAGGAGTTTATTTTTGAAACTTATTCTCCTTCAATTTATGATCCACGAATTCCTTTTCCACAGAGATTAAGAAAAAATAAGATTGATAATCAGTTCTCTCTACAGTTGGCGACCAAGGAGAGTAGTGCAATTATACAAAAGAAGCTGCCTCCTAAGGAACTTGGAGAAGCAAAACCGACCACCATCTCTCTATAGTTGGGGACCGAGGAGAGTGGTGCAATTGTACAAAAGAAGCTGCTGCCTGAGGAACTAGGTCTTGGAGATGCAAAACTGATCACCATCTCTCTACAGTTGGCAGATAGATCCATTAAATACTCGAGAGGACTCATTGAGGACGTATTGGTGAAAGTTGATAAGTTCATCGTCCCGACCAACTTCATTGTACTTGATATGGAGGAGGACGAGGAGATCCCTTTAATACTGGGCTGACCTTTCCTTGCGAAGGGGAGAACGTTAATTGATGTCTAGAAAGGGAAACTCATTTTGAGGGTCGGTGAGGAGTAGGTCACTTATGATGTATTTAAATCTTTGGAATTCCCTTTCGAGGTACATTCTTATTTTTAAATAAGCGACCGAGACATGGTCATGACTAACGAGACTTATGGAGCTGAATTCCCAAAGCTACCACGTAAGGAATCACCCAAGCTTGAACTTAACTCGCTTCCATCAAATTCAAGGAATGAAGAGGCCATGGAGATCTCCCAGGGCTACATGGCTACATCTTCAAGGAAAATATTCAATTGGAAGACTAGAAAAAAAAAAAAATCAGGGGAGCATCTCTTACCTTCTCTTATTCTTTACTCTAGTTTTTTTGTTTTTTTTCAATGATGAATAAAAAAAATATATGATAAGAATATGATTGAAATTGATTATAATTTTTAGGAAAAATTCTCATTGCTTAAATCTAGTTATTAATTCTTTACTTGATCTTACTTAATTTGATATTTCCTATGTTCAATAAATGCCTCTTATGATCATTAATTGTTTTGAGTACCTAGAGATTTTTTTTTTTGAATTTGTATGGTTTCAACTTACTCTAAAACTTGTTTGATTACACTCGAGGTGAAATCCTAGACAGACTATTACTGGGGAAATGATTAAGGCATTCTTTGGACCGATTGAGCCTTTCAAGCTTTCTTGTTTATTATCTTTATCTCTAGTCGCCCTTTTGAGCTTTATTGAAATATATTTTGGCCTTATATTTTTCTTTCTTATAAACCTCATATTCTCTACCATATTTGAGCTTAAACAATGATATCCCTATCTTTTAAGAGAACTAAATTTACACAAAGTTACAGACTCACAAGAGCATGAAAAACAAGAGAGGTAGAAGGTCTACAAGTAAAGTAATTATAACAATATTATCAAAATTATAAGTTTGGGGGTGTGAAAAGTCAACTCGTCTATTGTGTGGCCAACAAGAAAAGGTCGACGAGAGTCATCCACAACAGCAGTAAAAAAAGGTATGGAATATTTCCTTTGAAAAAAAACGGATCTACCGAATAGAGGGGTAAAGGGAGAGATACTTGAAAGTGCAAAAAAAAGGGGTAAGTTGGGAGATTTACAATGATTGGGAAGAGTTGTTTGTGTTAGAAGTGAGAATGCTCTATTTATTCTGTTGATGTTCAAACTTAAGTTCTCTTGCTTTGTTTGAATCCTACATTTTCTTTGTAGCCCTCACCCTAGCCTTACATTACAAGCTTAATGAAGACCTATTGATCCCTGATGATAGTTTTTGTTCTACATTAGTGGAGAGTGATTTGAAAAGCAAGCCTATGGAGTTTTTAGAGATCCATTATTTATTTACTTGTTTGCATAAAACTATCCGGTGAGCCAATCATGAAGTGCGAATGATGGGTGTGATACCCCCATATGATATGGATATGAGTAGGTGGTGTATGGGATCCCACATTTCTTGGGAAGGAGAAGTTCGTGCTCTTTATAAAGTTCTAATGGGGCTCTAATTGTATCATTGACTAGTCATTTTGGAGCATAGGCCATGTGGTTTGGGCCTTCCATTGGGGCGTTACAATGGGTATGCATGAATGTGGGAATGGATAATGCTCTGGAATTGAATTTTGAATTAACTTTTGGACTTGATTGATCTTGAATGATTCCTTTAAATTATAGACTTTAGACGGTCTTTGAGACAATAAATTTTATAAATCAAACCAATGCTTATTTTAATTGTCTTTATTTCTTGTTTGCTCGAGGGCAAGCAAAGCTTATGTTTGGGGTATTTGATAAGTGTTATTTTTATGTGATTTTTATCACTCTTTTATTTATGAAAAGTGTCATTTTTCCTTCAATACTATTGATTTTATGTTATTTCTATATATTTTTAATCATTTTCTTGGATTTGAAGGAATGAAAAGATCTATTGCAAAAGGAGAGCATTTTGGTACAAAAGAAGAGACTAAGGATCCAGACCGATGAGTGGCAACGAGATCTGAAAAGAGCTGATGAGATTTGGGCGAGGAGCCTTGTCCCAAGGGCAGCAAAGAGACCTCTCTTGCCTAAAGACGAGAAGACTTACCTCTTGGTAGGCAAGGAAACTCGTGACTAGAAGGTGCGAAGACTTGGTGACAAGGCTCTAGGCAGTTAGATTTGTCAACTAGTCTAAACGACCAACTTAAAAGACCAACCTAAAAGACATCGTGGGCAACAACTAGAAAAGACGAGTGGAGTCTTTCATCCCGGTGGAGAGTCTTTCCACTCGATAGGCGAGGAGAGGGCCATGTGGTCTTTGTGACCTCCATGCCCATTCATTTGTGACCTCCACGCTAGTTATATTCAGCGCGCACAGCATCTACCTAGTGGGACCCTTCCGAGTTCTGTAATCAATCTATTGGCGACCAAATCCTCCCGAATCTCGCAATTCAAGCAGCATATCACTGAATCTTCCAATTTAGATAATTTCAATATTATTGGAAAAAATCCTTTTATGTTAGCATTTATCTTTAGAAACTATTTTCCAAATCTTTAGGCGATATTTTAGCCGCAATTATCTTGTTTCTAGATTTGAATTTTGACATCTATTTAGTCCTGTCTTGTGGGATGAATAGGGAGTCTTGGTTCTTAGTCTTAGTTTTAGTTTTAGATCTTAGTTTGAGTCCTAGAATAGAGAGGAGTTTTGAATTGGAGTTGAAAGTTTTTATGTTTTAGAGTCTGAGTCTAAAGTTTAGAGTTTTAGAATTTAATCTTTAAGTATTCTTTCTAGAAGGCAGAATTGGAGGGCAGAGGTGAGAGCTGCATGCCTCATCAACCGATTTCAACGAAGAACACCAGTTTCATTCTTTTTCTTTTTAATTTCATTATGAACTAATTCTATTTTCTAAATCTTTCATGTAGCCTAGCATTGAACACACAATTTATATTCCAAGTTATTTTATTTTCATTTCCAAGATTGAGTGTTTATTCTTTGTTTTTAATGCTTACAATTTTCTAGCTAAGTATTGTTCAATCTTTCGGATTGCAATGAGACTGAGAGGTGATTTGTGATTAAAGCTCTAGGATTAAACACCATTAGTTGAGCGAAAGCAGAGATACTTTACTGTGACTAGTGTGATTTTCAAGAAAAATACAAAGAACTTAATGAGTCTTCAATTATTTAAATTCACATAGAGATATGCAATTATCAGTTGGAGATATTTTTGATATTGTTTGAGAGAAAATATTGAATAGTTAAGGGATTTTTATCATCAACATGGGATAATTGGGATTCTATAACAAGAAAGAATAAACTGTGTGATTTACTAGGTGAAGTCAAACGCTCTAGATCTATTTTTATTATTTTTTAAAATCTTAATTTTAATGTTCTTTTCTTCAATTTAATTTAGATAAACTATTCTTCAAATTTCGGTTTTCCAAATAGTAATTAATTTAGTCAATTTCAATACTCAATAATGTAATTATTCTGTGTGGGTTCGATATCTGTTTTTTTTAAACACTTTACTTCTTGTTACGATTCTGTGCACTTGCATATATATTTTTATATGAACAAGTTTTTGAGTTCAAGCTTCTTACATGGTGATTTACATGAATGAAAATATTTATCTCAATGCATAGAAGAGAAAGTCTAAGTCCTGGTCAACTTGTGGCCCAAAGTTTTCTTCTCCTAAAGACATCCTATTCCAGCCTACTTTGCATTAGATTTGGCAGCGTGTTCACCTGAGCCAAAGACTTATAAACAAGCTCTCAAGGATCCCAAATGAAAGTTGGCCATGCAAGCTGAAATTGATGCTTTACATGCCATTTGTACACAGAACTTAGTTCCTAAACATCTTGACACTAACTTGATTAGCAGCAAATGGGTATTCAAAGTTCAAAGTCCGGTTGATAGATCAATTGAGCAGTATAAAGCACATTTTGTGGCACATGGATTTTCACAACTTTAGGGGCTCGAATATGGTAAAACATTTTGCCTAGTTGTCAAATATGGGACTATATGTGTGGTGGTCGCATTGGCCTTGTCTCAAGAATGGCCTCTTAAGCAACTCGAGAATGACTTATTGCATGGTGATTTATAGGAATGAAAATATTTATCCCAAATGCCTATCTTCCTACTCACCCTAATCACGTGTGTTAACTTAAAATGAGCTCTGAAGCTGGTACATGAAGTATAGTACCTATCTTCAATAAATGGGCTTTAAGATGTGTCTGAATGACATCTCCGTGTTTTACAAGCACAATGAACATGAAATTATTTTGTTTTCTTATTTGTGTCGCATACATCATTATGGTTGGTAGTTCCACTTCACAAAATAGCAAATTTACTGCTCACTTATCAATGATCATTGACCTTTAACATGCAGGATCTTGGGGATTTGCACTATGTTTTTGGTATTAAAGTTGTTTGTGAGGAGTCTATTACCCTCGCTCATACTCTATATGTGTTCTTTCTCCTATAGAAGTTTTTTTGGGATGTCTGAAACCAATTACAACGCTAATGACTTCAAGTGGTCAATTGATAGCCACCGAAAAACTCTTCTTCATTATCCCACCGTCTTTTGGCAACTAGTTGGTCTCTTCAATATCTTACCTTGATTAATCCCAATTGCATATGTTGTGAATCTTATATGTCGATTTATTCAAAACCTTGTGTGCTCCCAAGTTTGTCTTAAAATCGTACCAAGCTCCTAATCGTACTAGTGTTGCCTTGAGCTTAAGGGGGAAATAACAAGATATGCTTCCAGCCAAGCCATTGTGATCTTTTCCACTATGATTTTGACATGCTATGATCCTCTCCACCATGTCTTCTCTCCATGATTTCGACATATTGTAAATAAAAACAATATGATTGGTTCCATGTTTGATAGATTGCATAAACAGTAGAGATGTTAATTTCTCACTTTTTTTACCTCTGTAATATCTATTTAAATGAATACAAGGCGTAATTGAAAGTTCTCAGAACGTCAAGTCATGGGTGAGCTGGTGCTTCTCATAGCCTTTTGGTTAACAAGATGACATTAGCTTGTATCACTATCTTCCCATTTTGTATCAATAAAACCTAATCATTTTTTGGTGTTGGTATGAAGATTAAGGACAACCATGGTTACAAATTTTCACTTTAATAATTAAGAGTTGTCCTCTCATGCCTTGATCTAGACATACCAAGCATTGTTCCGAATAAATGCCTGCAAACAAGTAAAATAGTTCTAAGAATCCTCCTTAAATCATTGATAGCATCTAGTGCCTTATTTTAGGAAAGTACTAGTTTTTTATGATAACAAAGAATATTATTGTGAGGGACCCACCTAATGTGAAAGGGGACAGACCATTTCTCGAGTCAAGTGAAAGGAAAACATGCAAACTGCTCCAATGGTCTAAGAAATAAGCAGCGGGTGAAATAGAGTGTAGCTCGTCCAACATTTGGACAAGCAAGCACCACATAGAAGGCCCAGCTGACATGTCAAAGGGCAAGGTGGAAATGAATGTCTCGACCATGGTAGGCAAACTAGAAAAACCACCTATTGTGAATGTGAGAATGAGGAACTAAAGTGGCTGGGGAACTAGGATGGAGAGCTACCCACCAAAAGGCGAGATAGGATTACTCGTTTGGGATGAGCAACACTCAAAGACAGACAAACCTAGAGGTGAGAACTTTTCAAGATGAGAAATTATGGTTGTAGTCCCCAGATAAAGGTCTGCCCATGCTGCCCAATGTGTCCAAAATGATTCATTTTATTAAACTGAGGGAGATGGCTTCTCGCATAGAAGGAAGAAAATCAAACCGATATGGAGAATTGCTATTGAAATGGTGCGTATTATATACTATACGAAGAACTTGTAGCAGACCATGATGCCACTTCTGACCGATGATTTTTGAACTACTGGCCATTTCATTTTCGTCCCCTTCGATCTAACCACGACGCCACCGAGGGACCCTTCCACCACCGTCGCCCAGTAGGTATGAGGTTTGTGACTTCATTTTGCATCAGTTTGGAAGGTTTGGAAATCTTTCGCTTATGTGGGTACTTCAAATTCGAAGCTTCTAAGTAATTCATACGTTCTGCTATTTTCTTAAGGAATTGTTAGAAACCTGTTGTGAATTGTTGTGATGTAACTAAGAAAATAAATGGAGCTATAATAATGGATGTTGTATGGAAATAAGAGATGGTTGTAAGGTGTTTGTGAAAATTCTAAAGAGAACAAAATTCAAAAAATAATTTAAGGGCTACTGATTAGCGATAGTTTGCGTTGGCACCACCTTTTCAGTTAATGGCAACAACTTTAGTTGAAGCATGGATTCTGCTTATTAACACCTTACAATTAGTTTTATGATGCCATTTTTCTCTTTTAAATATATTACAGAGTGAAAATGTACAATCAACATCAGGGACTATTCCTAAAGTTATATGGACCAGCTACCAACTTAAGACTTCATACTCGCTTGGACAAACTGAAGACTAGCTTAATTATTTTCACAAATTGAAGCCGAAATATAGTAGAAAGAAAAGTAAACTAATAGAAAAGACTAGCTTAATTGACCAATCAATGCAAAGTTCATGTTTAGATGTCTTTGATTTTTCTGCATTGACCAAGCTTGACTCTAACATCTAAACTGGAATGCAATAAAGCACCTCACTTTTGTTTGTCAACTTACTGATTGCCAATTTTAACACCTTTCCAATCTTCAATCTCTTAGTGACCCATGCATAGTTGCAGTATTTCAACATAGTCTCTTGATGAAAGCTCGGTCAAAAATAGGTGCTCTACTTGTATTTAGTTTATTCAAAATGTAAACAATACGCCATATGCCTTACGATGTTATTTGTCATGAATTATAAAATATTAGTCAATTTGTTTTTTCTTTTGAGTCTTCATAGTTTATTATGGTACTTAAATATTTAGTTTTTTCCCATTGAATAAATAATTAAGTGTTTGTTTTGTCATGATCTCGCAGATGTTCCCAGTTGCAGTTACATGTGGGAATACCTTTGTATTAAAGCCATCTGAAAAACATCTAGGTGATTCTAATATACTCACATCAAACAAGAAAAGGTCCTTTTCTAAAATAATGCACATTGATGAACACCATACTTGTTAGGTGTCAAGAATACTTTTTACTAACAACTCTTGTCCGTATACTTTTATTTTCGTATATTATTGAAGTTACCTCTTAGTTTCCTACAATGATTTTTATAAGTTGTTTGCTGTAGGGAAATGCATATTGCAACTACTTTTTATGGGCAAATTTTGAAGAAGGAAACGAAAGTCCAGTTGTGAGGGAAAGAGAACTCTAGCAAAGAGAGGAAGAACTACAAAAGAGAGAGTTTGAAGTCCAAAAGAGAGGAAGAACTCCAACATGCTTGATAAGAGATTCATAAAAGAGAAGATGACATCCAAAAGAGTGTTAGTTCTTCTTAACGATCGGCAAGAGCTTCAAAGTCAAGTTAAAGATATTAGTCATGCAGGCATGCTACTCTGCGTGTATTGGAGACTTTCAGTTCTAATCTCATGTTGTTTGATAGGATCAAAATCAATGGAGGATTAAATTTGTGATAGGGAATTTTTTGAATGTTGTTAATAGGTTTGTCAAGTTTGTTAAATTTTTTAGTGCTTCAGTGTAGCCAGATTGGTAACCTGTAAACCTTTTTTTTCATTAATATGCAATGTTCTCAATTTGTAGTCATAAAGTTTATATTTCCAACTGTACCAGACTTGTCATCCCTTCAATATAACATACTCTACATCAAATAAGTAAGCTGAATTGGTAATATTTGGAGAATGTGAAACATAAAGCATTCTTACTAAATTGACAATCAGAGTTACAACTATCGACAACCATGCTAAAGGAACAGTTGTTCATGTTCTTATGTTCTTATATATGCCCTGCTATGCCATGCCACCACAATGTTTATCTATTTCACTTTTTATTATGTTACAAAATTTTTATCTATTACACGTTTTATCATGTCACAAAATGTATATCTGTTACACATTTTATTATGTCACAGAATGTTTATCTGTTGCACATTTTATTATACCACGAAATGTTTATTTGTTACACCTTATGCCATGTCATGAACTGTTTGTCTGTTTCATGTTATGTCATGTCTTCGTCTCACATACATGTCACGTCACATCTCGAGTATGAAGTGTCTTGAAAACAGTATATCCACGTTAGTCAAGTCTGTTTATATTTGTCACGGCCTTAAGTGTTAGGATAGGGGAATCTCCTTGTGGAACTCCTCTGTTCGTGTTGGAGTGTCTAAATTAGCGTTAAATTCCATGGGTTAACAAGGTAAAAATCAACAAGCGTCGAATGAGGCCTAAGTAACTGGTCACTGAAGAGAAGTCAAGCACCAATGCTGATGATGACACCCACATTTCAATTTCATGTTATACGTACTCGTGCAGGTGCAGATACCTATGAATTATTATGTATGTTAAAGCACTCACAGTTGGTGCAGATACCTATGATGTGATGCAGTATCGACAGGGACACACGGCTAAAGAGACACGTGTAGCACCCATATTTCACTTTTAATTAACCAGTTTAATTATTGAACAAGATTCCAAGTTTATATTCAGTTCATGTTCAGTTCATGTTTTGTTTTAGTTCAAGTTCAGTTCATGTCAGTCTCAGTTCAAGTTCAATTGATGTTCAGCTTTATGTCATATTTATTTCACGTTAGTTCAGTTCTTTTCATGTTAGTTCACGTCATGTTAGCACATGTAATGTTATTTGCCAAGCCACATCATCCTTATTTATTAACACATTTGCATTCATGTTTTTACTGTCATGCATGCATATTTAAACTGTCAGCTTAAGTTGTTTATTAACTTGTTGAGATTTGTAATCAAATTCACTGTAGTAGTCCCAACAACCATTCCCTTGAATGGTAGATACTGTGACAGGGATCGATGGAACCAAACTGGACCAGGCTAAGGCTGGCATAGCCAAAACCGAGTAGTACTAAATTTACTATAAGTGATCGCTTTCGACCAATAGGCTGCTACATGAATATTACTATATCGCTAGTGAAGGATATTGCAGGAACTTTGGAGGAGATCGTAGAATTTTGGGAAGTACAGGATGAGGACTAAGATATTATAATCTGTACTAAGTACTTCCCTTTTGAGGTTTGAGAGGGCCCATGTTGTAGGGACCCTACTTTTGTTCATGCATGGTTTGAACCAATCTCTGAATGGTTTATGTGAATTCGGTATATGTGAATAGTTATGGATAAGTTGTTAAGCTTGGGATTACCATTCTGGTACTTTATCTATTGTTCAAAGAAAAATTAATTTATTCACTGCGAATATTACATATTGCTAGGTGCATTGTATCTTTATTTGTCATGTATGGGGGTAGGTAACCTTATATTGCATGTCCCAATACTTCAGAGTCTTCCAAATCCCAGGCGAAATTTGGAGGCGTCACATATACTATTCACCAATTGTGGCTAGGATCTTTCTAGATGTCCAAATGAAACTTCTCTACACTGACTTGGACATTCCACATTGTAATTTGAAAACAGCTGGACTACGGGCCACATGGCACTAACACTAAACTTACTATTCACTCCAAAAATGGTGAAAATAACTTTGCACCATAAAATCCTAAACAATCTCATGAAACTAGGAGTGCACTTCGTTACATGAATTTCAAGTCTCAAGTGCCTCGAACAAATCAAAACGTCTTTTCGAATAGTTGTTGTCTGCAAAACGAAAATCGTTTTATAGTGCCATAAAATCCTAAATATTCATCTCAGACTAATGAGATAGACTTTTTATCATTCTCACACTCTTAAGTCTCTCAAATAAACAAAATCGTGTTTTTGACACCAAAGTGTGTAAGAAATTAACTATGCTGACAGATTAAAACCTACACAATTGCTTGATTCGTGAGACCTTTCCGGAGTTTTCACGATCTTCGTAAAGCCTAATGAAACTCATCCACTGAATTTCTGGCGGTGGTTACATCCTCCCCTCCTAAAAAAGATTTCAACCTTAAAATCTATTCATGCATTAAAAGAAATAAATATTATCATCTAAAAGAGAAGATGTTGCTCACTAAGCCTAATGTCCATCACTAGACTAGGGTGACTCGGGGTCTACTATTGTGGTATGCTAAGGCATATAGTACATCATATTGCCATTGGAATCGTAAATCATGTTACCAAAGTGCATGGGTTCAATGTGTTGCTCGACCTGCTTGTCATCATTACTGAGTACATGACCCTGAACAAGTATTCGATCTGGATGAGTAGACTACATCAATGATCTTGATGTCTCAGGCATAGGTTGGGTTGGGTTGTGGCCTACTCCTCAACTTCTCGGCTGGACATAGCTCCGTCCTGTGACATCCTCGCTCTGAAACTATCCTGATTCATCGACGCGGTCAGGTGAAGAGTTGGGTGGCATTCCTCATCAGGTAAGGCCTTCCTCTCATAGCTAGTCTAATTCGATAAGTCGCCTCCTATGACATTCCTCTCTCAACGGAAAACTGTCTACTTTGTCTTTGTTTATTGAGGAGATAATAGATAAGTTCCCATGTGTTGCTACCAAGGCAACTGGTACCCATGGCGGCAGTGAGGTTGGGTGGCCACGAGTATGCCCATTTAATTGAAGAAAAGATTCAAAACATAGTAGCCTTCAACTTGCCTATGTAACCAAACTTATCCTTTATTTTAAAAGGGCAATTGATCCCTCTTAGCAATTAGGTGGAGAATATGAGAAGCATCTTTAGCAAAGACAAAATCCTACACATGCAGATAGACGAATTTGGTTTGGTGTTATGGCAAGTATGATTCGACTATGTTTTCATATATTTGTCATATGATCGCATGCTCTAACATTTTCAAGCCATATTGCGAGATGCATATTGTTAGTTGGGGCACTATGTTTCGGTTTTTACATGTTACATGGCTATGAAAAAGTGTAGCATCATGTGTCCATGTCTCATGCATTTGAGTCTACGCTTTTAAAAAGAAAAAAGTCAAAGTATATTTTATCACAACCCCAAATGCTAGGATAGGAAAATGCCCTAGTGGAACTCCCTGTCTACTCTGGTGTATTTAAAGTTGACGGCCTCGAATGGTTCCTTATGGAAAAGATACTGGAGCATGGTTGCACCTAAAGCTTGTGGGTACCATACGGTGAAGGCGAAATAAGCAAACTGTCGCAAATGAAATGTGTTTAAGAATATGACATAGTCAACTCGATCAAGTGGATTGTTGGTTGATGTGGTAACTAGTGGGGAACACACGGTGCTTAGGGGAGCCTTGAAGGTTCCAACCATGTGAATCATGAAATGAACAAGGCATTTGAGCTCCATTTTATGATACAAAATGACATGTAATGATACGATATGACATGCCATGATATGTTATGTTATGCCATGATATGTTATGAAAGAATGTGATATGATCACAATATGATATGTTATGTAATGAAAGAATGGCATGATGTGTTATGAAATGATAAGAATGGAATGATATGTTTTGTCAAGAACAAGAACCCGAGCTCAAATTATATGAACATGTGTTAAGAAGTCTAAAAGATGAAAAGATGTTTTATAAAAAAGTCCATGTTGCATATGTCAAAGTTTTACGATGTCCATGCATTCATTTGTGGTTTACTTGTATATGCTTGTGATATCTATTGTATGTTGATTGTTTACTTGCTGAGATTTCTTGAAATCTCACTGTAGTAGTTTCCACTACCATTCCCTCACCTGGAATGGTAGAAGTTGTTATAGGTTTAGACAACCATGACAAAACACAAGAGAACGGTACCATTAAACATTGAGTAGGTGCTCAAGACCAATGAGAGGTTGTCAGAACCCTCTTTACTAGATAGGATAGAGAACATTGACTGGCGCATTGCTGAGGCCTTGCAGCTCATTAAGGAGATGAAGAGGTTAAAGAATCAGGACAAGGACCTCTTTTGGAGAAAATAAAGAAGCGAGATTAAAGTACTTTTGAAAAAAAAAGAAAAAGGGGGGCCATGGAAAAAGTTGTAGGAAATGACTTATGTTTCCTTTTGAAAACAATTTTTGATGGTCCTGTGTTTTGGAAACAATTATCTACTTTGGAGTACTTAAATGAAATCTCAACTTTTGGGATATTTACATTCGAAACTATGATTATTATATTACCATCGTCCCAATGTAGTTAAGAGAATTTTTGGCTGCGAATTACTGCATACTGTTAGATTTATAGGTGTATTACATCTTATTTTTCATGTACAAGGGATATGTAGTCTTGAATTACATGTCCATACGGTGCAGTCACCATCCAATCCCAAGCAGGGGTTGGGGGCATCACAGAGCTATGGTATTAGGGTAATTACGTCTCTAGGTAAACCCACAAGTTGTCCTAGAGATACATGGTACCTGAAATTAGGTTTGAAATCTTATAGTTATTGCCTTTTAATCTTATAGCTATAGGTTTGACTCTTTAAGGAAGCACGATTGGAAGGAAGTATGTAGTTTAGAATACAACTGTGAAGTGGAGAAGAAGCAGTTCCTCTATGAGATGAAGGCTGGAAAGGTTTGCCCCTCATTTGCCAACTTAGTGCAAGGCAATATGGTGGTGGAGCAATATTCAGCCCGATTCATGGAGTTGGAAAGGTTTGCCCCTCATTTGATTGGAACGGAAAAGACACGGGAAAGAGGAAGGTTCCCTACGTGATGGATAAAGGAAAGGGGAAAGTAGTCAAGATTGCAGTACCGGTTACACCCCCACCATGCCGAAGATGCGAACGAAGGCATGGCAATGAATGATTTGAGATTATCCACAGAATACGCCTAGAGGAACAACGAGGCCAAGAGGCAAAGGAAAAACCCTTGTGAAGGCCAAAGTTTACGTTATCATTCCAGAAGAGGCGGATTTGGAAACCGATAAGGCAACTGATGTCAGAGTAATCACAAGTAATGTTTCCAACCCTACTCTAATTGGTAGCTTGTTTACGTAAAGAATCTTTGACTAACCCTAGTTACCCTTTTAGGTAAGGTTAAATTGATGCATCACATGGTATGTGCTCTAATTGACTCGGAAGCATCGCGATCTTTTGTATTTTATGATTGTGTGCAAAGATGTGAATTGAATATGGAACCTTTGTCCAGAAGAGTCCTAGTAACTATACCGGACGGGAAGATAGTTGGATGTACTCGTGTAGTTAAGAATTGTCCATTGTCGTTGGTTTATCTTTAACTGCCGACCTAATCGTTTTCCATCTAATGGAATTCAATTTAATTTTAGGAATGGACTGGTTATCAAAGCATTACGCTAAGATAGATTGCTAAAGGTGGGAGGTAATTTTTTATTTACCATCAAAAGATAGAATTTGTTACATGGGAGAAGTGATTAGATTAATTTCATCAGTGGTAACAACAGGACGAGTCAAGAAGAGTATGATGAAAGGTGCTGCCGCTTATCTCATAGTTATGATTAGTCCAATGGAGGAGCTCGAAGGAGTCAAGGGTATTCCGATGATAGAAGATTTTCCTGAAGTGTTTGCTGATGATTTGCCTAGATTACCCCTAGATCAAGGAACAGAGTTTGTGATTGAGCTTGAGCCAGCAAAGGCTCTAGTATACACAGGGCACCTTACCAAATGGCCTCGGCAGAGTTAAAGGAGTTGAAGGTACATATTAAAGAACTCCTCGACAAGGGTTTTATTCACCCTAGTTCATCTCCTTGGGGAGCACAAGTACTATTTGTAAAGGAGAAGGATGGAACCTTGAGAATGTGTATCGATTTCCAAGATTTGAATAAGGTGACCATTAAGAACAAGTATCCATTGCCTCGGATAGATGACTTATTGGATCAGTTACAAGGAGAGCTAATGTTTTCAAGGATAGATTTGCGATCGGATTATCACCAGCTTAAAATCAAAGATCGGGATATACCTAAGACAACATTCTGAACTCGCTATGGACATTTTGAGTTCATCGTAATGCCTTTTGGATTGACAAATGCTCCAGCAGCATTTATGGATTTGATAAATTAGATCTTTAGGCAGTATTTGGATAATTTTGTGGTAGTATTCATAGATGATATATTGGTGTATTCTCAAAGTGACAAGGAGCATAGAGAACACATAAGGATAGTATTGGAGATTTTGCAAAAGCACTGGCTTTACGCCAAGCTTAGCAAATGTGAGTTTTGGCTCCGAGAAGTGAAATTTGTGGGTCACATCATTTCTAGTGAAGGAGTTGCAGTAGATCCAGCTAAGATAGAGGCTATAATAGAATGGCAGAGACAGACTAATGTCCATGAGATATGTAGTTTCCTTGGTTTGGTAGGTTACTACCGAAGGTTCGTTGAAGGATTTTCCAAATTCTCTAGTACAACAACAACATTAACTAGGAAGAATGCCAAGTTTGTTTGGAGCAAAAAGTGTGAAAGAAGTTTTCAAGAACTGGAAAGGAGGTTAACCATAGCACCGGTGTTGGCTTTGCCTGAATTGCACAAGCCTTACGTGGTGTATAGTGATGCCTCTAAGATGGGATTAGGATGCATTTTGTTGCAGGAAAGACGAGTGGTCGCTTATGCTTCGTGACAACTTAAGGATCATGAGCAGAATTATCCTACACTGCTCATTGTTGATTGGGCAAGTATGATTCGACTATGTTTTCATGTATTTGTCATATGATTACATGTTCTAATATTTTCAAGCCATATTGCAAGATGCATATTGTTGATTGGGGCTATATGTTTCGGTTTTTACTTGATACATGACTATGAAAAAGTGTAGCATCATGTGTCCATGTCTTATGCATTTGAGTCTATGTTTTCAAAAAGAAAAAGGTCAAATTACGTTTTACCATGACTCCAAATGCTAGGACGGGAAAATGCCCTAGTATTACTCCTTGTCCACTCTAGAGTGTTTAAAGTCAAGTGGAGACCCCTGGGCCGATGGGCCTTGAATGGTTCCTTATGGAAAGGATACAGGAGTCAGGTTGTACCTAAGACTAGTGGGTGACATACAGTGAAGGTGAAATAAGTGAACTGTCGTAAATGAAATGTGTTTAAGAATATGGCGTATTCACCTCGAACAAGTGGATCGTTGGTTGATGCGATAACTAGCGGGGAACACACAATGCTTAGGGGAGCTGTGAGGTATCCAACCATGTGAATCATAAAATGAACAAGGCATTTGAGCTCCATGTTATGATATGAATAGTAATACTCGTCCTTGTGGTGGGACTTTTTATAAAAGATTTTAGAAAGGACGACGGGAATTACCGTTCGATTTAAAACTTTTTACTTGCATACCCAGGGTGCAAGACTCTACGTTTATAAAATTAAATGTGCTTTGAGAATAAAAGAGGTTTACAGCGAAAAACATTATTCTTATAATAAAAAGGTCTCTCGTACCATTAGAACTCATGCCTAGACTTCCCTGCTCTTCCCCGTGGACCGGGTCCGTCCTAACCGTTCAGTTCCTATGGGGGGAGGGGCATACATAAAAACTAAAATGAGTCGATGACTCGTAAGCATTACTTCATACAGCTAAAATATAATAACATAGGTTTTCATTCTTGCATTCATCATACCATACATACTATAGGTGCATGCATACGTGCATACGTACATTCATTTGAAAATGTCACTGGACGGGGTTTTGCTTTTAAAAGGGTTTCTTTTCGTAAAACGTGTCTCCCGTCAGTGCCTTCATTTCTTCAAGAGTGCGTGCATTCGTGCATTCGTGCATTCTTTCTTATCACTTTCATTGGCCGGTACACACTGTTGCACCCCGTGTGTTAGGATTAGCAGTCTTCCTTTGGACCCAGACTCCACCCGTGGCTACGGGTTGGGAATCCCTTTTCAGTCAAGGGGCAGCACTGGGTGCACTACCAGTACTACTTACCCGGCTTTGCAATCTGCCCATTCATTGGCACCATTTCCATTCATTCATATGACCGTTACGTATCTTCATACATTAAACGTTCATTTCATTTCAGTCCTTTCATTTCATTCATTCATGTCAGCTCCAAGGAGTTTGAGCTTTCATTCAGTTCTTTCATCCATTTAACAGTCCTTTCATGAGAAAATATTTCTTTTCGTGAGAAAACATCATTTCATGAGCATGCGCTTAAACGTCTTCTTTCATGGCATACATAAGCATCACCTCATGGCATTCATAAAAGCATTAGTTCATGGCATCCATAAAAGCATCAGTTCATAGAGACATTTTAACGTCTATTCATAGGGACCATTTTAAAACACTTTCTTCGCATCGGTCAAAGCATCAGTTTAAAGCTCGAGGCATGGGCCTCGACGTTTCTTTTATTTTCTTGAAAAATACATATAATAGATACAGCGTATAGTCATCCATTCACATGTGTACAATTAATACTTTAGTTGCTTAAAAATGGGCTGCCAAGGAGGGTTATACATACTTATACCTCTGAACACTTAGCATTTTCTTTCGTAAAGAGAAAGCGTTTGTTTTCATTTTTGTAGATTTTAGAAAACTCTAGAAGAGTATGAACGTAACACTTACCAGGACTCCATGCTACATGCATATCATGCAGTCCATTCATGTGCTTGTCAGATGGCAACCTACATGCATACACATACCTTAGCGTCATCTCTATCTAGTACATAAGCAACTTAAACTAGAAATAGAACTATGCTTCACTTGGAACACTCTCCTTCTATCCCATGCTCTTTCATGTCCCTTACTATGACAAGACCTTCGGGGATCCATTACGGTCACCACATCTTCCAACTCAAGGTCTTGCCTCCAGTGCTCATCCACTAAAGTGAACCCATAATTCACCTTAGGATTAAGACACTAGGATCTTCGTCTTACTCTTCTTACAAACCACATTCCGACGCATGATTCCGACCGATGGAATCACGCATCCCAATCCTAGATAATACACCCATCACTATCTCCATGCACCTTAGCCCACTAACTCCTCATTCCCATCCATACAGGCCACACGGCTCTAAGCTAACTTTGATGCTTAAGCACCGTGTAACTATGTTTAGGACAAATTACCCATTACATATGGTGAATCTGCCCAGCACATGTGTCTCACCATGTTACACATGTACCTTACCCCTTATCACCTAAGATCAACATATAACATGTTGATCACCGATTTGTATAAACAATCACCATACTCCGATACCAACCTTCTCTTAACCCGGCTAGCATGACTCTTCATGCTACTCGTCCCTTTTGACAGTTCATCCCAACACTTAACATGATAAGACTCCATTCACAACTACGTCTTACGTCACGTCATACAGCTCAAGACTATTCTCAAGCTACACCGTGACCTTGTCGCGTCACCCAACATCCTGCTACGTCAACTCCTAACTCATCATGAGTACGGTCCTTCACGTACTCCCGTCACATTGTGACATCTCGTCACATTCCCGTTACGCCATTACTAACTCTTCACCCATAACAAGCACAACTGTCAATAACCACGTCACTTCGTGACGTTGCCCAGTCATGCTTCCGTTGCCCTACTCTGATATTTGTTCTGCTACTACACCCATATTCCCAGCCATAAGTCCAACACGGCGACACTTGTCACCTCAGACTACAGGCCACACCATAACAACTTCAGGACACTGTTCCACAGTTCCCGACACTACTCACTATGCCCTACACCCATCAACCACTCAACAATCCTTATCTCTGCGACACGCCACACGGTGTATCGCTGCACCACATGGAGTACATTTTGCATGTACTCCCCTCATACACACCATGCCACATCACCATTATGGCAAACCCGCCATATGGTGCATCACTCCACCATATGGAGTACACTCCACGTGTACTCCCTTCACACACGTTATGCTACATAGAGTACACTCAGCGTGTACTCTTCCAATTCCACACACGCCACGTCACCATTACAGCACATACCCCACCACCAACTTTACAACACAGTCCAAAACACTACTACACAAATATGCCCAACACTTCACAGCGTACTACACAGCACAACACATCTCCTTACAACACAACGAACCCCATAAAACTAATAGCATAGTCCACAACCTAATCAACTAATCAATATCTAACATAAACAGAGAGGGATAGAGGGTTATACAATCGACGAGATAACCCATGCGCTGGTCGCTGACCGTCACGGTTGATGACACCGGAAGGGTTGTACGTGGCGGCTAACCCACGTATAGTGACTGTTTGGGCATTTGGATAGCTAGGTGTGGTCTTGGAAGGGATCATGATGGTCTTGTAATGGTGGCAAGGAGCATAACACGGCGGATCTAGCCATGTACAGTAGCTGTCCATCACGTGCAGTGGCTACCCACCACATAAAGTGGTGGTTTGGACCTAGGGTTCGCTAAGGGAGGTCAAGGGAGGCTGCTGGTGGAGCCGCGGAGGCTCGGTAGATGTGGTACGGTGGTCCATTGTGGTGGATGAGGAATGGCCATGTGTGAGGGGGGAGAAGCCTGTGAGAGAGTGAGAGAGAGTGTGCATGCATGGGTGGCAGATCGGGCTATGGGCGGTTGGGATGGGTCGGTGGTGGCTGGAGGAGGTTGGAGATGGTGGTCACACGCCGTGGGTGGCGGCGTACGGTGGTGGAGGTGGCCTAAAGGAAAATAGGCATCCGTGAGAGAGTGAAGGAAGGTGAGCATGCATGGCGGCTCGGCTGGATGTGGGGATGGCTAGGAGAGGTGGTTGGTGACCAAGGGAGGTCCCGGTGGTGGTGCGGTAGCCATAGGAGGTGGAGCTCTACCGTGGGTGTAAGAACCTGTGTATGGAGGAGGTGGACTTCGATGGAGCAGACGGCGGGGAGATGGAGGCCAAGCTTGCTGGAGGATGATGGCTGGTGGAGGGGAAGCTACCTTGGAGGTGGTGGCGTCGTTGGGTGGCACAGAACCGGGAAGCCCGTTCGAGCTATGCGCTACCGAGGGGGAGGAAGAGAGAGCGTGAGAGAGGGAGACCGGTGTGGGGAGGCTCGCCGGAGGGAGGTGGAGCTGGTGGTGGCGGCGATGAGGCCAGGCGGCGCACGGCCGCGCCTGGCTGAGCTATGGAAGAATCGGGGGTGAGAAGGAACTAGAGAGCTGAGGGAAAAGTGAGGGAGAAAGAGAGGCGGTCTGGGTATTTAACCCAGTCCCTTCGTCTGGGGATCCTCAAAACGATCTAACGATGGGGGATTAAAACACTGATTTGAAAATGCGTAAACATTAACTTAATTAAAAGCACTTAGAGGAATTAAGGTAGAATATTATTTAAACTAACTTTAGTTTATAAAATAATATTTCTTCATCATTAATAAAATGATGAAGTCTTATTTAACATATTTAAGAGAATAAAACCATTAAATTAATTAAAGGTTTCAACATAATTTAAATCTCATAATATCTAAATAGTTATAATATTTTTGGAGCTCTTCAAGAATATTATAATTGTCATATTTAAGATCAATCTTAATTTAATAACACTGGAAATACTCCTTATAAATATTTCCAGCACATTTAAACGATTGGGCATGTCCTAGAAGTCACAAGATATCTTTGAAAACGCATTATCGAGGTTTGGCACGCATGACGAGGCTCACAGTCACCAGAGAGAAGAGTAGACTATTGCATAGTTTTCGTCCTCAGGGTTTGCTTACATCAGAAGGAAGGAACGTACGTCAGAAAGAGAAAGTGTACGTAAGAAGGAAGAAGCGTATGTAAGAAGGAAGGAACGGGGTGTTACATGAAATGACATGTCATGATACGATATGACATGCCATGATACACGTTACGATATGCCATGATATGTTATGTTATGCCATGATATGTTATGAAAGAATGTGATATGATCACAATATGATAAGTTATGAAATAAAAGAATGGCATGATTGTTATGAAATGATAAGAATGGCATGATATGTTATGACAAGAACAAGAATCCGAGCTCAAATGATATGAACACGTGTTAATAAGTCTTAAAGATGAAAAAATGTTTTATGAAGAAGTCCATTTGCATTTGTCAAAGTTTTACGTCAAAGTTCATGTCTATGCATTCATTTGTATATACTTATGATATCTATTGTATGTTGATTGTTTACTTGCTGAGATTTCTCGAAATATCACTGTGGTAATTTCCACTATCGTTCCCTGACTCAAAATGGTAGAAGTTGTTACAGGTTTAGACGACCATGAAGAAACGCAAGAGGACGGTACCCTCGAACATCAAGGAGGTGCCCATGACCAATGAGAGCTCGCCAGAGCCCTCTTTACTGGATAGGATAGAGAACGTTGACCGGCTCATTGCCGAGGCCTTGCAGCTCATCAAGGAGATGAAGAGGTTAAAGAATCGAGACAAGGACCAGTTTTTTGAGAAAAGAAAGCAACCAGATTAAAGAAGTACTTTTGAAAAAAAAAAGAAAAAAAAAAAAGAAGGGGGCCATGGAAATAGTAGTAGGTAATGACTTATGTTTCCTTGTGAAAACAGTTTTCAATGGTACCGTGTTTTGGGGAGTCGTTTGGAAACAATTATCTACTTTGGAGTACTTAAATGAAATTTCAACTTTTGGGATGTTTACATTCGGTACCATGATGATTATATTACCATCGTCCCTAAGTAGTTAAAATAATGTTTCACTGTGAATTACTGCATACTGCTAGATTTATAGGTGCATTGCATCTTATTTGTTATGTACGAGGGGTATGTAACCTTCAGTTACATGTCCCGATGCTTCAGTCATCGTCCAATCCCAAGCAGGGGTTAGGGGCGTCACAGATGTCCGAATGAAATTTCTCTATACTGACTTGGACATTGCACATTGTGATCTGAAAATGGTTGGACTGCGGGCCACATGGCACTAACACAACTTACTATTCACTTCAAAAATAGTGAAAATAACTTTACACCATAAAATCCTAAATAATCTTATGAAACTAGGAGTGCACTTCATTTCGCAAATTTCAACTCCCAAGTGCCTCGAACAAGTCAGAACATGTTTTACAATAGTTATTGTTTGGAAAACGAAAATTGTTTTATTGCGCCATAAAATCCTAAATATTCATCTCAGACTAATGACGTAGACTTTTTCTCATTCTCACACTTCTAAGTTCCTCAAATAAATAAAATCATGTTTCTGACACCAAAGTGTATAAGAAACTAACTATGCTGACAGACACCTACGCGATTGCTCGATTCGTGAGATCTTTCCGGAGTTTTCACGATGTTCCTAAAGCCTAGTGAAACTCATCCACTGAATTTTTGGCGGGCTGTTACATCCTCCCCTCCTAAAAGATTTCATCATCGAAATCTATGCATGCACTAAAAGAAATAACTATTATTATTTAAAAGAGAAGATGTGCTCACTAAGCCTATTGTCCATTACTGGACTTATAGTCACTAGTCGATGTGGGTGGGGGTGAGTCCTCCTTGTTTTCATTGCCGAGTACATGACCCTAAGTAGTTGTCCTTGATGGGTAGACGACATCGATGTGTTGAGGAATAATCTCACATTGGCTGTGGACAAGGTCTTGGGCATGTTTATAAGCAATGAGCAATCCTCTCTTATACAACTGGTTTTATGAGATGAGTTAGGCCCATGAATTTCATCACGATGATCCTGATGTCTCAGGCTTAGGATCGATGGTTGTGGCCTGCTCCTCAGCTGCTCAACTGGCCTCAACTTTTTCCCGTGACATCCGTGCTCGAAAACTATTCAATTCATCCATGTGGTCAGGTGAAGAAGTGGGTAGCATTCCTCATCAGGTAAGGCCTTCCTCTCATAGCCTATCTAATTCGATTAGTCGCCTCCTACGACGTTCCTCTCTTAATGACGAACTGTCTACTTTGTTTTTGTTTATAGAAGAAATAACAGATAAGTTCCCATGTGTTGCTGCCAAGGCAACTAGTACCCGTGGCGACAGTGAGGCTGGGAAGCTATGAGTACGCCCCTTTGATTGAAGAGACGACTCAAAACATAGCAGCCTTCAACTCGCCTAAGTAACCAAAGTTATCCTTTAAGTTAAAAGGTCAATTAATAACTCCTACCAATTAGGTGGAGAATACGAGGAAAGGATTTAATAAAAGAAATCACGCGCGCGCGCGCACACACACACACACACACACACACACACACCTATTCCTATGGTGTAGTACACTTGCAAAGATGGAAGCAATAGCACTCTTTAGGGCCTGATGATTGCACAACAAATCAACTATTGAAGGTCTAGTAATCATGTAGTTATCAGATCTGTTAGAATAAAGAAACAATGCTCAGTCCACCTAGCAATCATATAAAATAATAGCCATATTAGTTTATGATTGGATGAAGTATATCCATTTGGAGTTATGAAATCCAATTACAAGAGTCTCACTGACACTAGCATATCAATTACAGAATTAATAATTCTTATTCCCTTTCTCCTAGGATCATCCTGTCTACATCAAGTTTCCAAGCCTCTCACCTTCTAAGTCTCTCTCCTTTTATAAAAAGTCAACTTTGTTCACCGTTTAGTAGTGTATGATCTTTTTCGGTATGGATTGGAAAGGCAAGCAAGGAGATGGGATGAGAACAAGAAGCTTTCGTGAGGAGAACTACAATACTAGAAGGGTGTTCTTGAGAAGTTATCCTCTTCAATGGGAAGGAGATGATGAATACAACGAAGAAGATGTGGGGCGGGTCGTCGATGGGAGTAATCAAAAGAGACCCATGAAGAAGATGATCCTATCTGTGTTTCACTAGGATGGAGACAAAGTTTTGATCTCAAGGAGATTCAAATGTAAGCTCGTAATTTATGTCATTGTATGTTTCCCCGCTCGCATTAAGACCCCTACTGCCCTAGTTTCAGCCTAATCTCATGCTTTGTCTTCCTATCTTCTTCCAAATCTCACTATATTATGAACAAACGATGAATTTACATATTATGGTGAGTCTAACCTCACCTATAAACATGGAGTTCTGTGGACATATGATAGTAAAACATATAATAGAAGGCCTACCTATTTTGGCTGCCTTCCAAAAGAAACTAAAAACCTGTTGGACATGCATACATATTCATTAGGACCCACTGTTAAAGAAATCAACTATCAGGACTAGAGAACACAGGTTATTGTTGCAATCAACACACATACATTTAGTAAGGAAGAAAACACAACAAAAATTGGCACTAATTGAGCTTAGACAAATTTAAGTAATCTACCATATTCAGAGCTACAATGAAAGGAAGGAGGGGGACGACTTGTAATGTGTGTACAAGAGAGGGACGAAAGATAAACCTGAATAAAATATCTCTGTAGGTTGTCTAGTGACTGTCACAATAGACAACCTGCAATAAAACTCTCTACATAAGAAATCATTTTGTCATCTTCTGAAAACTATTTAAGAGCATATTAGAGAATTGTTTGAACTTTGATAGAAGAGGGTGCGACGTCCACAAACTCTGCTTGGGATCGGATAGACATCTGAAGCGTCGAAACATGTAACTCAAGATTACCTGCCCCCGTTCATGACATAAGATGCAACGTTCCTAACATGCATCTAGCATTATGCAATATTCTCAGTGGATAATTTTTTTTTTTTAGCAATACTATGCACCAAACTTATAATATCCCAAATACTTAAAACATACTTCATACATAATGACATACTAAACAACTGAGATCACAACACTAGTCGAAAATGGTTGTGAACAAAAGAGTACTGGAGATTGAACTCCACAAATACAAGTAGTAATCTGAGGTAACTACATCTACGTCCCATTGTCGCTTAGTCGACTATTTCCAGTTGGTCGATTCCCGGTTCTCCTTCAGATCCTATAACAAGATCTACCATTAGGGGGGAATGGTAGTTGGGACTACTACAGTGAAATTTGATTACAAATCTCAGCAAGTTAACAAAAAATCTACACATAGGTTAATGATGCATACATGGCAATAAAGTGAATGGCAATAAAGACATGAATGCACAATCAAAGCCAATAGTAAACATAACATAACCTGTCATAACATGGCATGAAATAATAAGCATAATGTGACTTGACATAACATGGCATGAGCTGACATAACTTGAACTGAAACTGAAACTTTGCTTGACGTGACATAAACTTGAAACTTCACATGAATGTAAACTTGAACATAACATAACATGAAACATGACTTGAATGTTAATTACATGAACTTTGAATCTTATTCAAAAGACTTAATTATTAAAGTGACCATACGGGAGCTACACGTGTCCCCTTGAGATGTGTGTACCTACCGATTACCGCATCATAACACAAGTGTCTATACCAACTATGAGTGCGTTAATATGTACTCCACAGTTCCTGTGGCCCCACGTATTCTACGTGTCACAATTATTTTGTCTCACGTAGTGTATGCTCCACCGTTGTTGTGGCCCCATGATTTGCTTGTGCCACATTTATTGTGGATACACGTAAAATAAAGTGTGGCTCCATCGGCGTTAGTGCCTAGCGCGCTCCAGTGACCAGCTAGTTAGACCCCATTCGCAACCTGTTGACTGTACTTTGTCAACCCAGGCAATTTCACACCTATTTAGACACTCCAGCGTGAACAAAGGAGTTCCACTAGGATATTACCATATCCTAGCGCTTAGGGTCGTGATTGGCATGAATAACTTAACTGACATACATGACATTTCGTAACATGACGTGACATGAACGTAATACGACAGACATGACATACTTTGAGACATAAATGTAACATAATACATTTCATAACATGGCATACATGTAACAGAAAATATTTCGTAACATGGCATAAGATGTAACAGACAATATTTCTTAACATGGCATAATATGTGATAGTGAATATTACGTGACATGACATACATGTAACAGATAGCAAACCAAATGTGACATACTTGCAATAGATAGTAACATGAGATAGAATATATTCTGTTACCGATAAATATTTAGTGACAGAATAATTCGTGTAATAGATAAACATGTGATGACATGGCATATATAACAACATACGAACATAAACTGTAGTTCCCTTACACATCACACATACACAGTAATCTGACAGTAAGTTAAGAGCCAACTTACCTCGATTGTCGCGTTCTATGAGAATAAAGCGCAAAACAAGAGGAACTGTAAGAGGGTATTCTCAAAGTTAAAACTTTAATTACTAACAATTAGAAAAGTAAAAAGAGACAACTTAGAGTAAAATTACCATTTTACCCTCTACATGTGGAAAAATGACCATTTTACTTCTAACTTAAGGATTTCACATTCTAACTCCAAAAATTACCAAAATTTACATTCCTCATGTAAATTTTGTCCTAGACTCAAATATAAACTCAGAAAAATTTAAAACTATTCACAACTATGGAAAACTCACTATGGACAAAACATTCATAGGTCATTTCTCTTGATTTTGGTTGCAATTTCTTCCATGTTCAAAACCCATGATTAAACCAAAATTTTGTAACAAGTATCTTCCTATCCTAAGTTTAAAAACACACTTAAAATATCTATTAAGAAAAAGCTAATCATCAACACCAAACGTTTTTGTAAAAAGACCCAAACTTTTTAACAAAAAGTAAACCATTGAATCACAAGTTTTGACATTAATAAAAACATCTCCAAGAATTCCAAAATATCAAATCTTACTTCTAAAAAATTCATAACATTATCCTAAGATGAACCATGATTTAAATCATCAAACAAAAGTCATCAAAAATCACAAAACAACACTTGGAGTTTTTGGTTTTACACTTAGTCCAAAACAATAACTTTTCTCTCAACTAACTTTGATCAATCTCCTGATCCATGGCTTAAAGACATGTGATCTTCAAACTAAAGCATCTCATGGTTTACAAATGTGTCCTAAAGAAGACCCAACCATCAAACTTAAAATCACATGGCTAAAATTCAATAAAACATGTATCTAACCCAAAAACGTCAAATCTTAGGCCAAACTGAAATCCTTTTGTATAGAAAATCATATCTTTAAAAATAATACTAAATATCTTCGAAATAACATCCTAACATGTATATAAGAGGCTTAGGATCATCATATAAAAATATCAAAGCCTTTGGAATAAGATTAAACCATGAAATATTCAAACTTTCACAAAACAAAAACTGTTTTTCCACTTCCAGTTTCAAGTTTCTAAATCTATGGAAATCTATCATCAAAAGTTTTATTCATTCAACAAAACCTTAATGAACATTCATAAACACATGCTAACAACACTCCATAAAAATTTCGGACCAAGATACGTCCACTAGCTTGGTCAAAAATTCCAAAACATATCCAACTCTCCAGTTTCATGCCCAGAATGACCTTTCCTTCGTTAAAAATACTTTTGACCGACCAAATGAGCATGAAATGACACTAATAAGGGGTCTGAAATGGCCATGCAAAAAGAACTAGAAATTTGCTCGAGATAGAAATTTTGGGTTTCTCTCTAAGAACGGTGGAAAGAAGTTATAAAATGGAGTGAAATGTGTCTTGCACGACTTTAGACTCTTGGAGGGGGAAATTATGGGCTTGAATTACCCTTGATTGGAGGTGGCTATCTGACATAAAGTGGAGAATAGTGAGGGGCAAGAACTGCCTGCAGCAGAGATGAGACATGGAGGTTGATGGAGGTGGTTTCTCCTTCACATCAAGGCACTATTGAGTGCAACCATTGGTAGTGGATGGTCTGCCATGTGGGCGAGGAAACTTCTTCAAGAAGTTTTGCCAAGGTGGCCAAATTCGTGGGCCTTGTTAGGCCCGGACCAAGTGGGCTTCAATTAGGGGTTTAAAGTGGGTTTGGTTAGGGTTTGAGATGCTATCAAGCCCAAAACCAATTTTCTTGGCCCAATCAAATTTCCTATGTTTATAAGGTTGTATGATGAAGTCATAACAAAGATTTGATTAATTAATAGCATGTGGAAGTGATTAAACACAATGCTAGAAATCGGGTTAGAAAGGGTTTGGAGGACAACTTTAGGGTTTGGGAAACCATTTAGGGTTTTCGGTTTCAACCAAAATTTTGGGGCTTCAATTGGATCCCAACCATTTAGGGTTTTTCTATGATTGAAACATTCTTTGGTCTGGCACAATTTAGTTGATCAGATGAAACAAAACTTTGCTTAGGCGGCATAATCTTACACCTTGATTTCCTTCACAAATCCATATAATTATTCCCCTTTGGGCCAAGTCTCTAATATTATTCACTATGTGTGGTTAAGATCTTGCCAAGTGTCCAAATAAAACTTCTTCAACCTAATTTGGTCATTCCACACTATGATTTTGAAAACACTACACTAGGTGCGCTTATCGATGTTACTATTCACTCCAAAAAAATGCATAATAACCTTAGTACTGAAAAATTGTAAATATTCATATTAACCTCTAGTGGAAATCGTTTGCTGAAATTCAATCCCGAAGTGCCCCTAAAAATAAATCACAATTTTGAACAGGCGTTTCGTCTGAAATTATGAAAATAGGCTATTGCGCCATAAAATCCTAAATAATGACTTGAGTCTAATGGACCAAAACACATTCTGACACTTCTAACTACCTCAAATAATTAAACTCATATTTCTAACACCACAATGAGTGATAACACTGATTATGCTGACATACTAAATCCTGTGCGATTGGTCGATTCGTAAAAATTTATGGGGTTTTCACGAGGTTCCTAAAGTTAATAGAGATTTCATCAGTGAATTTCTAGCGGCCTGTTACAACCAACGTCAAAATACACTCTCACACACAAAGCACCTGTAACGTCCGGGTCCCGCACAGGTTGGAAAGTTACTTCCTAACACTTAAACTCACATTTCAACAATATAAAAGCTAATTCCAAATTCTCAATATCATATAGAAAATTTTGATTCAATCTAATTTCCTCTATATAACGAATTTTTCAAAATGCCAAGTCATTATAACACAATAAAATTTCTTAATAAACATCGACAATACTCATAAAAACTTCCTATGCTTAAACCACTATACTTGAATCATTTCACCCAATGCCTCATAATCTTGATTTTCAGCTGAACCATCAAAATATCTGAAAAATATTGAGAAGATAAGGGGTGAGTTATCAACAACTCAGTAAGCAGAAAGCATATACTACCATGTAAACATGAGCCTTTATAAAGTTCGGTATGCAGAACAAAACATTTACTTTCAGAATGCAGAAACAACATATTTCCTTTTAGAATGCATACACAAAACATGGTACAAAATATCCGAACGAAATTTTCAAAAAAACAAACTCGTTCTCAAAAAGAAAATCCTTTGGCATATCCATACTGAAACATTATATTCATGTTATCTCATCGCATCACATCGGGACAAATACCATGTTTAACCCCATGGCTGGGCTTTAACAGAAACAGAACAGAACATCACTGGAATTAGGTCACATTCAGATATAGAATCTGAACTTCATGCCAACGTTTTCAGATCACACATCATATCAAAACAAAATACTGAATAGCTTCAGATCATTTCACATGATCAAAATAAACATAATCCAAAACATATTTATTTATTCATGGCAAAAATTTTTAGATTTTCATATTCGCTCTTTTTGCATAGTTCATAAACAGAATGCACAAAATTAGCTAATGTCTACACTAGTCATGACAGAAAATACTTTTTCTTATATAGAATTTATGCATATGCAGAATAAACATCTGAGGTCGTTTTCAGATTTCTTTTCAAAAGCAAACATGCTTATTTTCAAAGTCAACCTCTTTTCATTTCTTTTATACAAAACTAGTATATGAACCCCGCTTACCTGGACTTCTTATGTACTATTCTGAATCTTTCCACAATCATGCTGAATGAATGTTAATCATCACCTATACAAAACACTAAGCGTTACTAAACTTTTAAAAGGACTTGCTAAAACTCTCCGTCTACTTAAATTCATATTGCGGAAATATTTTGATAACTATCTAGTTATCAGAAATCTAATAAATATATTATCATTAAAAATATTCTTAACTTATTATAAAATAATTTTATCAAATATGGCAATATAACTTAGATTCATTTAAAAAATTAACTTAATCATATTTAAAACTCATATCTCTATAAACTATTATTAACACGATAATTTAATACTCCCAACATATAATGTAGTAGGAAATTCATAAATTTCTTAAGTAATAGTAATTCATAAAATATTCTGAATCATATCTAATTTAAAAGAAAAAACATTAAGGACTTGTATCAAATAATCGGCTTAGTGTTTAAAAACAGGTTAAATACTTCTAATTTAAAACTTAATAATATACTTATATCAAATTCAAATAATGTAACAAGCTGGAAACTCATTTAATAAAATTAAAAAATCTTTTTATTTACTATTGAAAGTAATATAATTAAACTGAAAACAATTTCTTCAACATGCTTTCCAAATGCTATACGACAAGGGATTAACATAATATAATTTAAATCATTTTCTTTATAGGATCTTATATTAAAACACAGCCTTCCCAAAATAGAACCTGCCAAATAACAAGGATATTTTAGGAAACATCATAAAATGCATGGGCAGATTTTCGGGAATAAAACATAACCAAACCATGCTATGGAACCAAGCTCACCGTGAGGGAAACTTGCGACAACGGATTGGAGCGACAATGGGTGGATGTCGACAGTGGCGCAGCTAGGTGTGGCGGCAGGGCACCAAGAAAGGGAGAGTGTGAGAGAAAGACATGAGAGAGAGATCACGGCATAACAAGAAAAGAACACTCACCGAGGGAAAGCAGGGAACACGTGAAGCTGCAGGGGCTGAATTTCAAGCTGCAGGGGGAAAGCAGGGAACACGGTAGTCTCTTCCATGGCAGGCAGTGGAGTTCGAAGAGAGGGAAAGAGCATGAAGACCAAGCCAACAGGGAGTAGTCGAGAGGGGTGAAGGTGCTGTGATGGTGGCTAACGACGACTCCAGGATGGGTATGGTGGTTCGGGATAGGGCTCACAGTGACTGGGTGGTTGCTTGAGTGTGGCAAGGGTTGCACCGTGCGACGCTTGTGGTGGCTGGGTAGCTTGCGGTGGGTTCGCTTGACACAAGGAGTTGCAGTTTAAGGTAGAATTGGTGGTGGGTTGCTATGTTTTTGGCATGTGAAAACAGAGGCCTCTTAGCGTGCGATGGTGGCTTGGTTTCACGGTGAAGGGTGGCGGCAATGTGGAGCTCCCTTCATGAAGTGGTGGCTGGAACCGAGGGAACCTGGAAGGCTAGCAAGGTGGTGGTGTGTACAAGGCAGTGGCTGGGTGGGGCACGTTCGTGGGGTGGTTTTCGTTTAAGGACACGGAGAAGCTGGGTCGTGGGGGATGGTTGGTGATGCCGCAACAATGGGTGATGGCCCCTGGCCACGGTGTCTGCATGGGGTTTTGCAGTGAACGAGAGAGACTTTGAAAGAGAAAATCGAGAGCTTGAATTATATGGATAGAAAGAGTTTGTTGGGAGAGAACTCAAAAACAGAAAGGAAGTTCAAACTCCTAGACGTGGAGATAATGGAGACTTGGGTGGAGAAATTTTCGAGAGTGCAAAAATTAAAAGTGAAAAACCGTCGGAAGGATAAAATGTATGTGGAAGAGAAGCTCACCTCAAACGATGTCGTGGCTGCGTGGAAAACAGGGAAGAAGAAAAAAAATCCAAAGGGCTAGGGTGTTATAGCACCCTTTCACAAACCTCCTCCCCTCAAACCCGCAACACACGTACAGGAAAAACAACCTCGACCACCTCCCCTCAGTTCATCCAATAGACCACCCAAGACCTCCTCCGTGACGACCACCGAAAGCCACTGCACAAACCAATTGCACGACGGAAACCCATGCGTTCGCACTTCCCAGCCCCACATAAAGCAGAAAATTACTTGGCCTCCTTCCATAAACCAGACCACCCACATGGCAACCCCCAAGAAACGCCTCCACGCCTCCCTATCCAGGAAGGTGCAGCACCCACGCACGGCCAAGCCAACCACGACCGGCGAAATCCGCTAGCCCACCATGCAACCAACGCGTAACCGCAACACCTCCTCTGTTTTTACACACTCAAAACAGAGCATTTATACCCCACCATGAGCCAAAAACCACTGCACCTCACCAGCCCCTCCACCTCATCACCACCTACATAGAAAGGGTCGCTGGGCACGTCAAGCCACCCTAGACCATGGCATGCCTCCTCTTCGTCTCACAGTAAGTTTCTGTTTTCCCCCACGTCGTGTTCTATTCTCTCTCATATCGTGTATCTCTATCTCTCTTCACCATCTCTCTCTCTCCGTGTCTCATCGCCCTCACTCTCTCAGTGACCTTCCGCCGCCCTCAACACCATCTTTCACTTGCCCAGCGCCGCCGCTCGTGGTCCCTCTCGGTAAGCTTTCATAATAGGAATGTATTTCACATCTTACGTAGAAAGTGGAATAAATTTTGAGAGGATATTACAGTTTTTCCCTTATAGTTGTAAGCCATCCAAAGCATTTTGTGTTCTAAGCGTGGATTTTTGGTTGGTCTTGATTTTAATGGTGGGCTTTTTTTACGTATCAGGCTTGTTGTTATTTGGGATTAGGTTCAGTGATTATTAAGTGGATACTAATGAATTTGGGAAGTGACGATATTTTAGGGTTATAATTATTTTAGAATGTCAAGAAAATAGGTTATTTCAAGTTTAAGTATTGAAATACGTGTTCGACTGAAAATTTACGAAAATTACATGCTCATTGTATAGGTGATAGATTACGAGTCGAAAATAGTGGATTAGTGCTGCAAGGTAAGTAGCATGATCATACCTTTACATGTAATGGCATGTCTTTTATAAAAATATTGTGCATGTATGCCATCCAATGGAAGCCCCTTTTTACGTACCTAAGTCATGATTTTATGTGAAGATTTATGCATTAAAGTATTTTATGAGAGTCATGATTTTATGTGAAGGTTTATGAAAATTGACAATCTTATGTGATACTTTATGCATAAAATTATTTATAAAAAGTCATGAATTTATGTGAGGAAACATGTATCACGACATTTATGAAAGATTGCGGTTTCATTTGAAATCTATGATATGATATGACAAGTATATATGTGATTTCTTTTGAAATCTATGATATGACAAGTATGTATGCTATTTCTTTTGAAATCTATGAAATGATAAGTATGCAAGTATGATTATGATAAGATATGTAACGGCCTATGTTATGATATGAAGACGGTACCTATGTTATGGGCATATTGCATTGCCAGGTCACGCATGCTGGTAGTCCACCCAGTATGTCTTCCTTATGTATGGATTCCACAACCCGCGGCCACGGGCGGAATCAGAATCTACTTAATTCGTTAATCCTAACTCACATGGGTCAACAGCGGGTAACGACCTATGATAAGTGAAATATAAGTTAATATTAATGTTCATGTTATTTATATATGTATATATGAATATGCACATTTTTTAATAAATCTTATGTTTATTATGTTTACTGTATGATATATTGCTTATTTAGTATTCAACTCATTTTAGTTTGCTTTCATGTTTTTAAACCACCTAGGTGATGACATTTATGAAGATAAGACTGTAGGACAGGACTTGACCTCGGGAGGCAAGGCAGACGCCTAGACAGATTATGCTATGATTATTTTTATGGTTTAAGGTTTAAATAAATTATTCTGATAAGCACATGAGACTTTCGTATTTTCTTTAATAAGTGCTTCTGCAGACTCTATTTTGGATTTTAAGTATTTATTAAATTTCATTTTATTTATAGAATCTTTCGCATCTGGCGCGTTATTAAAAAGAAAAGTTGTTAAGTTCAAGTTTAGTAGTCGCACACTTGCTCCCCAAAGATTCTAAAATGTCTTTATTGGGGAACGAGGTGTTACATGAGTCTCACGTGTAGGGAGGTTTTGAGTTGAGATGAGTTTAGTAATTTGAGAGTTGAGTGTTGAGATGTTAGACTCAGCTAAAAATCAGACTGAATTGAGTTGATCTCAGTTGAGTCTTGCAATCAAACGGGGCCTAAATAATTTATTTGCAAGCCCGAGGCAGCTCCTTTAGCTGTTTTATGCCAATATTTTCTACTGCATTTAGTTGGTTGCAAAGGTGGTCTCCATTATGGCACTATATAATCTAATGTTTGTTTAGATTGAGAAAGCATCTATGTTCATCTCATCTAATCATTACAACTTTTCTAAATTTAAAAAAAAAATTATAATAAACGGTTCAGCTTTTTTAAATTCTAAAACAAAAATAATATTCTAATAGTATTTTATTGAACTTTCAACTTTCATCTCATACAACTCACAATCCAAGTTCTTTTGGGTATGGGAAGCACCATTTTCCTGGTGCTACCTAGCTAATGTTTAACCTAAATGGAACTCCCACCTAGATTAAAGAAAGAAGACTGATCATATGCACACACACTAGAATATCCTTCCAATTAGTGCAAGGAAAGAAATACAGTGCATTATCTGCCTTGCTTGTTTATCAAGATTTCTCAACGAAAAAGGAGAAAACGGATTTGGTTTGTGGACATTGTGGGAAGATGGGACACACAAAAGAAAAATGCTACAAACTAATAGGGTTCCCACCCACTTTCAAATTCACCAAATCCAAGTTTGGAAATGGTTTTGGAAAATCTGCTGCTCACTCTGCAAACCAGGTTGCTCTTGATGGTTCCACTATGGATCAAGCTGTTGTTGCAAGCCATGCATCTCTTGCACCAAGTACCTCTCAGTTAAACCTCTCTCAAGCACAAGCACAACACCTCGTGGCTCTTGTCAATGCCCAATTCCTCCAGCTGACCTCAGGACACAATAAACCTCTCATGCCACCACTTGTGCATCCCTCACCAATTATTTCAGGACCTGGCTCTTCAACAACATCTCACTCCAATTTGGCAGGTAATCATAATTGTTTTTCCAGTCCTAGCATCTCTCATAACCCGTCTCTTTTCAATGTCACAAGTCATGATAAATTCACTGCTCTTTCATAAGATCAGCATGATACATTTCATCACACACCATGGATCATGGACACAGGAGCCACTGACCACATTGTGTGCTCCACCTCATTTTTTACTAATTTTTCCTGCTGCATTCAAGCTTTTGTACAACTTCCAAATGGTACAAAAGCTCAAGTCACACACATAGGCACTGTTAAACTCTTAGACTCTCTTCTTCTCACTGATGTCCTATGTGTTCCCTCATTTGCCTTCAATCTCATCTCAGTCAGTAAACTTACTCAAAAGCCAGACACTTGTCTGTTTTTCTTAAACAATCTTTGTTTCATTTAGGTCCTCTCTTAATGAATGACGATTGGACTTGCTAAAGTCCATGCTGGCCTCTATTACCTATTGTCTTCACCACCAGACAGCACCAATATTCCACCTTCAAGCCCATCTAGTCTAGCTTGAGCCAACCAAGCTGCTGTACATCAAGATTTTGACTTATGGCACTGCAGATTAGGACATTTATCCTCTCAAAGAATGAACTCAATTCATTCTAATGTACCTAATGTAAAGTCCAAAGAAAAATCTCATTGTACAGTTTGTCATTTGGCTAAACAGAAACAACTTTCATTCCTTTCAAGTGTTTCATGTAGGTCATTTCCTTTTGATTTAATCCATTGTGATATATGGGGCCCCTACTCCCATGCTTCTCTTCAAGGATTTCATTATTTTTTTAACAATTGTGGATGATTATTCTAGAGTTACTTTGGTTTTCCTAATGAGACTAAAATCAGACACAAGATCTCTCCTGCAATCTTTCTTCCATCTCATACAAACCCAATTCAACAAAAACATTAAGCAAATCAGAACTGACAATGGATTTGAATTTGCTATGACTGATTTTTACAAAAAATATGGCATCATTCATCAAACATCATGTGTGTATACTCCTCAACAAAATGGTGTTGTTGAGAGAAAACACCAACATCTCTTGAATGTTGCCCGAGCCCTTCTCTTTCAAGCATCATTGGCAATCCAATTTTGGGGAGATGCTATCTTAACAGCAGCCTATATTATTAACAGAATCCCCACACCTTTCCTCTCCAACAAATCTCCATATGAGATGCTTTTCTCATCACCACCTTCATATTCTCACCTTAGGGTCTTTGGCTGTCTCTCTTATGCTAGCATTCCCAAACAAAACATAACCAAATTTGAACATAGAGCTAAACCTTGCATTTTCTTAGGATACCCTGCTAATTTCAAAGGTTATAAGCTATATGACATTGAATCTCACTCTACCTTTGTCTCTCGAAATGTCATTTTTTATGAATCCACTTTCCCTTTCAAATCTGGTTCTTTTTCAAACAATGACCTGTCTTCCTTCTCCAATAATCTTGTCCTTCCTCCTACTCCACCAGATGACATCTTCTCCTTTCCCCAAACTTCTCAAGCTCTCACTCAATCACACCATGATGAAGAACCTTCTTGATCAGAACTTTCTGCACCAGCTAATGAAGAACCTTTTTCACCAGCTGACACCTCCATTCTTCCCTCCCCTACTGCTCCCACACTTTCTGTACCTGCCTCCTCACCTCATCCTGACCCTTTCCCTCTTCGAAGATCCACCAGAAATAGGAACCAACCCGCTTATCTTCACCAATATCATTGCCAACTTTCAGCATCTCAACCCTTCCTTTCTTCCTACACAAATCACCCCCTTCATGATTACATAACTTACAAAAATCTCTCTCCCTCTCACCAATCATTTTCTGTTTCCCTTTCATTACTTCATGAACCTCAGTCCTATAATGAAGCTGTCAGGTTTAAGCATTGGCAAGATGCCATGAAAGCTGAACTTCATGCTCTAGAAGAAAACCACACATGGACTGTCACCACCTTACCCCCCAACAAAACTGTAATTGGTTGTAATTATGTTTACAAGACCAAGCTGAAATCAGATGGATCTCTTGAAAGGCACAGAGCCAGACTTGTGGCCAAAGGCTACACCCAAAAAGAAGGCTTTGACTTCCAAGAGACCTTCAGTCCAGTTGCCAAGCTCACCACAGTTCGGGTTTTCCTTGCCATAGCAGCCATTAAAAACTGGTCCCTCACTCAAATGGATGTTCACAATGCCTCTCTTCATGGAGACCTCGATGAAGACATCTATATGCAATTACCTCCAGGCTATCACATCAAGAGAGAGCAGATTGAGGGGGAGAACTTGGTATGCAAATTAAATAAGTCTCTCTATGGACTTAAGCAAGCATCTAGGCAATGGTTCTCAAAGTTTTCAAATTCACTCACTACCATTGGATTTCACCAATCAAGATCTGACTATTCTTTGTTCACTAAGGTCAGTCCCAATGGATTTATAGCTCTCTTAGTCTATGTGGATGACATCATAGTTGGAAGTGACTCTCAAAGAGAAATTGATTCCCTCAAATCTTACCTTCACAGCAAGTTCAAAATTAAGGACCTTGGACCCCTCAAGTATTTCCTAGGATTGGAAGTTGCTAGGTCCTCATTTGGAATTAACCTTTGTCAAAGGAAGTACACCCTCGAGATATTAGAAGATTCAGGTCTACTTGGCACAAAGACAGTTTCCACACCTATTGAACTGAACCATAAATTGAGTCACACCACAGAAGAAATCTTCCAAGATCCCACAGCTTATAGAAGACTCATTGGAAGGTTAATTTACTTAACCATCACTAGACCCGACATAACCTATGTTGTAAGTGTTCTAAGCCAGTTCATGGAAAGACCCTCACAATCTCATATGCACTCAGCCTATAGGATTCTCAAGTACCTTAAGGGATCCATAGGTCAAGGCATTTTCTTGTCATCCAAATCAGCTTTACATCTAAGGGCCTATAGTGATTCAGATTGGGCTGCCTGCCCCGAGACAAGAAGATCTGTCACAGGGTTCTGTATATTCATTGGGGATTCACTAATAAGCTGGAAATCTAAGAAGCAAGCAACAGTTTCTAGATCTTCAGCCAAGGCAGAATATAGGGCACTAGCATCTACAAGTTGTGAGATCATATGGCTTCTCGGTTTGCTTAAGGAATTTAATGTTGACCATGCACAATTTGCTTCCCTCTTATGTGATAACCAAGCAACCATCCACATTACAAATAATCCAATTTTTCATGAAAGGACCAAGCATATAGAACTAGATTGCCATTTTGTTAGAGAAAAGGTCTTGGCTGGAATTATCACACCTATACATGTCCTCAAAATTTCAGTTGGCAGATATTTTCACTAAGGCCTTACCAACATCTACATTTCAATTCCTACTATCCAAGATGGGAATTGTTAACATCTATGCCCATCTTTAGGGGGAGTCTTACAGAACACAATGTAATCTGGTTCTACACAAGGACAGCCATCAAAGTATGGCTGAGATACATTGCAACACTCAAGACATGCATAAAGTTGATAAAGTATGTTGCAGTACATGGAAAGAAAAAGGTAGCAGCAACAGCAGAGGTGATGGCATAGAAAAGATGAACCACAGCTGAGGAAATGCATGGTTACATTCAGAGAAACATGAGGGACACGATGCATAAAGCTGCATCTACCATACTGTCCATAGAAAGTTCTGAATTGATGTTGTGTACATAATCAAAGTTGCTTTTTCAGTATCTTCTTTTTACTTTTCTGCTTTACTTTGTAATATATATATGACTCTCGTGTAATCAAAAGAATTCAATGAGAATCAATTTCTTCTTAACTCAATTTCTTCTCATCTTCACTTTCTATTTTTAACAGTTTCTAACAAGCCTCAAGTTCTTCTGGGTATGGGAACGGTATGATAGGAGATAGTACTAAACTTGTTAGTGTAGTCCTTGGTAAAAAAATTACAAAAAAAAAAAAAAAGATATAAAGTACTTGGGCAGTCTCGCTTCCCATAGCAAATTTACGAGTAGAACTTCCTACTGCAGCGAGGTTTTCCGCCTCTCTAACAAAGGCCCTAGAACCTATGTGAACGCAACTACATCTGAGACGTTTAGTGTGTTGTAGAAGGAATATAAAGGGTTGGCTTCCAAAACACCAAATATATATCTGTTTGAGTATCGCACCATACATTTTGTGTACCAGGCCATATGATCCCCTCCTTCTGGTTGGGACATTTCTGCAACAGATCCTGACTCGACGCATTTATAGAACAACGACATTCGTCTGTGCCAATGTCTCCTCTACAAAGTGCAATCGCGTTTACTTCGTCGGAATTTTATCCGACAGATAAATTATCAAACCCGTAGCTGATTTTGGTATTGGAAGACGTAGACGCCAGGACGGTGTTGAGATTTGCTCTGTATGTACTATTACTAGTGTAGTTACCCTAATCGGAGCAAACGTAGGGATCTTGCGCTAAAGTGGGAGCAAATAGATGCAGGATCAGAATTAGGCAGGTGAAGAAAAGTAGTCTTGAACAGCACATCTTTGTTGTTTCTCTCTGTACTGTAGACTTTAAGTTGAAATATATGCGCACTTGTAAGTACATCTCAAACCAGAAACCTGGGCTGCTTCTGCGTTCAATATTCCAAGCGCCCAAAACTCAAAATTCACTTTTTTGAATATAGAACAAGAGTGAAGACTAGAGATTGGGAAGATCATCTAACTTGTTAAGGACATGTTTCACTGCCACCATTTCAGGATCACCTGCAACCAAAGAGTAGACGGCTTGGGGGGTTCGATGGAAAACCTTCGATGCCTAAGTCAGTTACTGGAAAAATAATAGTGTAATTCTCAAGAGTCAGATACGCCTTTACGTACCTGGGTTTTCTTTTTATATTGTAGTCCTTGGGTTCCACCATTGATTCCCCATTCAAATTCATCATCATCGTTTTGTCCCACAAGCACATCTTTTGACGTGGAAAGAAGCAAGAGCTGGCTAGTGCATGAGATTAGTGTGGGGCAAAAGCTAGCATTGCATGTGGGCGCCTATGCGCGTTGGTGCTGGGTGCTACAATAATAGTTGTTCGAGGATTAATTGGTCAGGATGTCCCTTCCAATCGGTATTGGCCATTGACCGGGTCCTCTTGACTTTAGTGGGCTTTTCGGTAACGAGGCACTCCTTAGGCTAAAATTAAGGCCCAGGCCCTTGAGGGGATTAATCGGTCGAGATCTCCCTTCCTGACCAAACAACCAACATGGTCTGTTTTTGGGTGAAGGTCATTTTGGAATAGTTGAATACTACCGTTTAATTGCAAAAATGACCAATTAATATGACAAATAAGGATCATAAATGGACTACGTGATCTTTGGAGACAATATGCCAAATTAATGGACCATCAGAAATAATATAAATAAATAAGGAAAATGACGGATGCAGAAGATTTGGTACAGGGATTGTGCACGAACGTCTATGTGGAAAATGGTACGGTGCGTTTTGCACAAATCCAACACTCGGATTCCTTTCCCCATCTATGAAGCTTTCCCAGACCCGATATGGGTTTCCAAACACTAACTCCACATCTACCTCCTCCATCTCTGAAGCAGCTGCCAAGACCTGAGATGATTTTTGAACCCAGAAACCCTAACCTCCACCATCTCCCTCCCTCCTCTGTGTCATGACCCGAAATGGGTTTCTGAACATTGGGAAATGTTCGATGGCCACAAACAAGGCTTTTCATTGATCCTGCTAAGGTACTGTCTCTCTCTCTCAAAGGTTGATTCTATTTTTTTCTTGACCAAAGGGGTCAAAGTTTATTCATGTTGGGTCTAGATTATGAGCAATTTTTCCTAAATTATGAGCTGCCATGTTTGCCTATTTCAGTTTCTGTCATAGTTTTGGCTTCAAATTTGCTTTAGTTTTGGTTGTGAGAAAGTTTTGGCTTCATGGTTTCGGTTTCTGTCAAATAATAGTTTTGGTTTCATTGTGCGTTTTTCATTCAAAAGAGCATTTGGATGGATAAAGCTATGCTTCCCTGTACATGTACTGCTACATCGGGGGAATTTAACAGTGGGCAATCTTAGAAAAAGAAGGATTGCTATGGTGTATCCATGTTGCCCATGCAAAGTTAGTGTGGAAATAATGGACCATCTTTTTATTCATTGTAATATAGCAAGGTATCTTGGTCATTTATGTTCTGTTTGTTTAGACTTATGTGGACAATTGTTGGAGTTCTGTGGCTTGTCATTTTGGACAATTGTTTTTTTATAATATTCTTGTAATCTCTCTCTCCGTGGGAACTTGGATTTTAGGGAATATCTGAGTTATGATGTCAAATCTTCCTGTTGTGCAATTTCTTCTTTAGATTGGGTGTATTTTGTTGCTTGTTAGTAGCTTTTCAAGCAATGGATAGGAGTCTGTGTATAGAATCCAAGGTTTTTGTTTTTAAGAGAAAGAGAGGTAGTATGTTGTTCTGTATAACAGAAAAGGGAAGAAACCCAATCTGTCTTTTTATTTATCAGGAGGAATGGTGATTTGGTTTGCTAAGGAGATAGAGGTTTCATGACTGAATTCAAAGATTCTGATGCAAATCTATCCAACTTACTTGCTTCTTCCAGATTTTGATGGGATCATTTCCAGTTAGAAATATTGGGAAAAAGAAACAATGGCAATTCTTGAAATATATACTCCAATAATATTATAACTGATAAAAAGTTAATATAAATATTGTAAATGCATCTAGACTCCATACTTTTATTGATTTTAGTGGCTTAATTTTATCTTTACCATTCTATTGGTTTTTCATATTTTGCCAGTTGAATGATTTGGTTCTCTGTGTGTGGTTTGTAAAAAGGCAAAGAGCATGAAGGATTAGAATAAGGAGGGTGTAGAGACCATAACTTCTTGTGAAGTGGTAGCTATTTCATGCTAATTCTTCATATAAGAATTGCAGCACCGAGTCTTATATAAAGGCCAATTATTCTAGGCTTTTATATCTACCAAATAGAACACTCGTTCAACTGGTGGCTATCACTACCAACAATACGAGCCTCTGCACAATCAGTCTTTGGCCAATTATTCGGACTATGTGAACAGAAATTACTATCTGACTATGAGAACTAAATTGAGATTTATTCATTATCTACTACCTCAGTGTTAACGTCAAAAAAATGTGCACAGTCCAGAAGGGAAGAGAGATCCATTCCCAAGACGCGCTGAGAAGCACTGGGCCACGTTCGATGCTGTTTGGAGCCCTCGACAATGGTCAAGTGTGGCTGTACGGTGTCAATGCGTGCATCCATGGTGGTGAATAGTATTTAAATGCAGATGAAATAATAACAGATGAACATACAGATTTATGTGGTTTGGCACTAAGCCTATGTCCATGGGGGTTTGGGGAGGGGAGATTTCACTATAATAAGTTTGTTAACAATCTCTCATAGCCTCTTATTTCTCACTGTACAATGGGAACTATAGATCTGTCCTGTAATGTCCCGGTCCAGCAGGGATCGAAGAGTTACTCCTTATAACTACAATTCATCAATATATTTATAGACTCCAAAATATAACATCATCAGAATACTACAAAATCTCTTAATAAAATCTGCCACTTCTCAGAAATCTTCTATGAGTAATCCACTATGCTTAAAAATCATGTCACTGATGCTCCATAATCCTGATCCTTAGCTGGACTATTCAAAATCATCTGAAAAATGTATGGAGATAAGGGGTGAGTTATCAACAACTCAGTAAGTAGAGGACATATACTAGTATGTAAACATGAGCATTTATAGAAATCATAATGCTGAACAAAACATTTTCATTTTCAGAATGCGGAAGCAAAACATGTTATCAAAATATTGGAGCAAAGATTTAGAAATAATTTCATTCAAAAGTATTCTTTGGCATAGCATAAATGATCACCATCATCATCAGAACATCATATCAGAACAGAGGCCATGTATAACCCCCGTGGTAGGGTTGTGCATCTGCGGATTGCCAAGCAGAACATAAATCACTCTGTCACCAATGTGTGCACTCAAAACAGAGACCACTACTATAACCCGTGGTAGGGCCGTATCCACTATTATTACCCGTGGTTGGGCCGTATCCACTATTATTACCCGTGGTTGGGCCGTATCCACTATTATAACCTGTGGTTGGGCCGTATCTACTATTGTAACCCGTGGTTGGGCCGTATACTACTATTATCACCCGTGGCAGGGCCGTAATTGAACAAAGTGGAAACATAATCAAAATCAAAATCATAGAGTCATGCCAAAGGTTTTCAGAAATCACGTCTTATTCGAACAGAGTACTGAACAAAATCTCCAGAATAGAACAAAATCATATCACAACATAATTTACGCACAAATTTCATATTTGCTCTATTTTTCAAAGTTCAGAAACAGAATGTCAAAAATAAGCTCATGTCTACACCAGTCATGATAGAAAATACTTTCTTTTTAAACAGAATCTCATGAGTAATGCAGAACAAATAACTGAGGTAGTTCAAATTTCTTTTCATAAAAAAAATGCATATTTTCCAAAAGTAACCTCAGCTCATTTTATTTTAATGCAAAATCTAGCATAGGAACCCCGCTTACCTACACTTAGCTTTTTCAGAAATTTTCCTCAAAATGTCGAACGATAATTAATCGTCACCTATCAAAATAACCACGTAACTCTCGTAAATTTCCAATTAATCATATATTTCGATATCTAATCCTAAGCTTCTAAAATAACCTGTTTAATTCCTGAAAACCTAAAATTCTCATAATCTCAAAATATATCATCCATTTCTAAAAATCATCAATATTGATTTAATAACTTTGACTAAAACATTTAAAAGTCCAACTTATTTATTAATGAAAAACAACTTATAAAGTTTAATACTAAATAATATAATTATCCCAAAATATTTTAAAATAAACCATAACTATTTTAAAAAAAAAGACTAAATCATAACTAAAGTGTAAAATAATAACATTACACCAATATTGTTTACTCTATAAAATAAAACTTTACCTAAAAACATGTTAAAATACTTAAGTGATTTTCTGTAAAATTCTTATACTTCCTACAAAGACCATGTAAAAAAAACAAATTTAATATAAACATAATACTGAATTGAAACCACCCAATAATAAGGGTAATATTGTAATTTTATATCCAAAAATATGAAATAACTAACTTTACGTAAATTCTTTGAGAAAACAATGAATGAGTTTACGGTGCAACAGTCGGCGAGGTGGGGCGCGAGATACTCACTGAGAAGAGAACGAGCGATGCAACGGCAGTGCTGGGCGGAGGTCGAAGATGGTCCACGCAGCGGCAGAGCACTGAGATTGAGAGAGAGAGTAACATGGTGAGGTAGACGGAGAGTGAGGGAGAGACGGAGAAAGAGAGAACGAAGGCTCATCGTGATGCAGCGATACGTGCGACGGTCTGGAGCTGGGTGTCAACCAGGGCAGCGTCCAATCACGAGTGGCTGGGGCGTCGGTGTCGCTTGTAGCTGCGGCAACAGGTGGGGTGGTGGCTTATGGGTGGTGAGTTAGTTGAGCCATGACTGCTCTGTTTTGGTTGTCTAAAACAAGGGAATTATGTGGTTTGCAATGGAGACTGCAGGAGGCGTTGGGTGGAGGCTTCGTGTGGCTGGGCACGGTGGCTTATGGTTCCACAAGGGGCTGGGCAAAGGCCCGAAGCTTCCGTCGTGGCAAGGATGCGGCCTGGAGTTGAACGGCAACTTGGTGGTCACGGCTAGGCTGCCGGTTGGATGTGAATGTGCTGACGGTAGTGGAGAGAGGGAGTTAAAGTGGTGTGGAGGTGCAAGCAAGACAGTCTGCGGCAATCCTATTATGAGAGTTTCTACAAGCAGGAGGTATAAATGTATGTGTGTATACGTGATTGAAAAACAAGAGGAAATGCAAAGGAGAGACAAGAAAGAAAGGGGTGAGCTATTTGCAAAGAGGAGGAATTGATGGGCTACAGTTTTGCGTGGGAGGGCAGCTGCGGCTTGGCTTCAACATGCACGAGGGATAAGTGTATCTGTGTGTATATATATATGTGATGAGAAAACCCTAGAGGGATGAGGGAGACGTGCGTGCAAAAGAAAACTGAGTTGTGTGTGTGTATGGAGTGGATAAAAAAAAAATACATTGGAGACGTGTGTGATCATGCATGCCATGGACGAGAGGGAAACTTAAGGGGAAAAGGAAAATAGACGGAAAGATTGAAACGTGCAGAAGTTGAAGTAAAAAAAATTAATAAATAAATAAAATAGATTAAACTAAAACAAAATAAAAAAAAAATTTGAGCTTGATTGGGTTCGGGTGTTACATGTTCGCTGGAGAAGAAGTTCTCTCTAGAGCTCTCTAGTTGAAGAAGAAGTCCAAAAGATGGAAGAAGTTGAAGTCCCCCAAAACCGTCGGCCCCTACCCCTTTTATCTGACCTTTTTTTTGCGTGTTCCTTGGTAGTGGTGAGGGATGTCTCTCTTGCGTGTCTAACCCCCTCACCTTGGCTCTAAGTCACTTACCTATTTTTTCTTTCCTGTCACCCTGCTTTTGCTTACTTTATGTCAAATCTCCTATTTTTCCCTCCTGACATTACTTTCCCATACCTCCATGCCTCTAGTCCCTTATTGTCCCTCATTCTTCCCTAATATTTTGTCTTCTTGTGAGTACCCCTATTAGCTGGGCCTAGGAAATTCCATTAGTCGGGAAAAATCCCCTCATAGTTATCCCGTCAATTCCTATCAAACCTTTTCGATCGGAATTTTTTAGCCTGTTTTCCATTTGCCTCACCTCATTCTGCTGGGCCATCACTTTTTCTACTTGTCGGTCTTTAGGTTGGGTTCAACCCCACCGAACTTTCATGTCGTCGCTTTGTGATAAGTAGGATTTTTATATGATTTTTATTACTCTTTTATTTATGAAAAGTGTCAGTTTCAATACTATTGATTTTATTTTATTTCTAGTTATTTTTCTTTATTTTTCTTGGATTTGAAGGAATGAAAAGATTTAGTACAAAATGAGAGCATTTTGGTATAAAAGAAAGGACCACAGATCTAGACCGACGAGAGGCAACGAGATCTAAAGAGAGCCAAGGAGATTTGGGCAAGGAGCCTTGTTGGGCGGGAAGCAAAGAGCTTTATCTCACCCAAAGATGAGAATAATTGTTCCTCTAGGTAGGCAAGGAGACCCAATGACGACCAGAACAGGTGAGAAGAGTTAGGCAATGAGCGAGATATGTTACTTCTCGATAGGCGAGAAGACTTGGAGACAAGGCTCTGTGTAGTTAGATTGGGCGACCAGTCTAAATGATCAACTTAAAAGACCAACCTAAACGACATCGTAGACGACAACTAGGAAAGGCGAGCAACTTTACCTCTATGTAGGTTGGCGCGAGAAGTCTATCATCTCAATTAGGACCTCACATCTTGGCCATTAGACGAGGAGACTAGTTATATTCAAAGCACATGACATCTGCTCAGTGGGATCCTCCCGAGTTCCGTAATCAATCTGCTGATTACCAAATCCTCCCGATTTCTGCAATCAAGCCGATTATCACTGAATTTTCCATTTTAGATATTCCGTTATTCTTGAGATATATTTTCCTTCTTTGTTAACGTTTATCTTTAGAAACTATTTTCCATATTTTTATGCAAGATTGAACTTGTAATTATCTTATTTTTAGATTTGAATTTTGACATCTATTTAATCCCTACTTGTGGGATGAATAGAGGGTCTTAGAGTCGAAGTCTGTTTTGAGTCTATTTTTTAGTTTTTCAGTGAGTAAATTTCAAGGAGGAGGATCTGGAAGGAAGTCTGATATAACACCCAGGCCCATCCAAGCTTGATTTTTAAATATTTTTGGACTTATGCTTATGAAAAACCAAATTGAGTATTCGAGTATTTTTTTTTTTTTTTTGAATAGACTACGGGGTTAAAATCTTTGTTTTGGAGGATTATGATTTTATTGGGCTTGATAATTAGGTTAATGTTTTTTAAACACCCACCACGCACGACTCTAGCACTCCCATGCATGTACACCTCTCTTCCCCTCAGCTTTTGGTTTCTTTTTTTTGGGTTCCAATTACCTCTATATTCACACATTAACTTCACAGTTCACGCACGTCTCCATTCTATTTTCACGACAACCATCCCTATATAGAACTCGTACGGGGTAGACGTAAATGATCTCTAACCTAGACTACAGTGCCGCTGCACCACCAGATTAACCTTATCGGACCCTTCCTCCACTGGCCAGCGACCATCATAAGACCCCTGTCAAGCTCTCCCCATTGCCATCGAACCTCTGTGCTGCCCAAGCTTCTCTCAACTTCCCAATGCCCCGAGTGAGCCCTCCATTTAAAACCACCACTGCCGCAACTAGCATCTCCAAGCCTCCAAGCCTCCTTGTTCAGGAACGCCCAGCAACCAGCAGCAAAGTGGTTGTTTCACGCACGCTGCCATCCACCACCCTCCATGCACATTCACCAACCCAGCCATGCATACCATCATGTGATAGCCACTGCCCGAGCCCCACGAGAAACCGCACAACTACCATCGAAGGGCAGTCCCACTGCCAAGCTCTTCCACACCGCAAGCCACACGATTGGCCCTTGCACAATAGAAGACACTTGCCCCGAATGGAAACTGCTCAGCCTCCATCTCCCAAGCCCACCTAGCCATGCACCACCATTCCACCTTGCAGCACAATAGCCCTGAGCACCAAGATGAGACTTCCTTCACACGGCAGAAGCTACCAACGCCACCACCCCTCCCCCATCTCGTGGAAAGCCGCCAGTCGTTGTCCTCTGCTATCCCCACACTAAAATGGAGCCACAACTTACAACCATCCCCAGCTCCTTCTCGATGCCATCAAGCACGACAAGTGTACACAGAAACTGCCGGTGAAGACTTCCCGTCACCCCAGTCTGTCGCATGCCACCTCAGGCTATAATAGCCCACCAGAAATTTACTGGTGGAATTTCTATTGACTTTAGGAACCTCGTGAAAACCCCATAAGTTTTTACGAATCGACCAATCGCGTAGGTTTTAGTCTGTCAACATAGTCAGTGTTATCACTCACTATGGTGCTAGAAATATGAGTTTAATTTTTTGAAGTAGTTAGAAGTGTCAAATGTGTTTTGGTCTACGCCATTAGACTCAGGAGATTATCTAGAATTTATGGCGCAATAACTCATTTTCATAATTTCGGACAAAAAGACTGTTCGAAATTGTGAAATTATTTTTAGGGGCACTTCGGGGTTGAATTTCGGTAAATGATTTTCACTATAGGTTAATATGAATATTTAGAATGTTTCAATACTAAGTTTATTATGCATTTTTTTGGAGTGAATAATAGCCTCGATAAGCGCACTCAGTGCAGTGTTTTCAAAATCACAATGTGGAATGCCCAAATTAGGTTAGAGAAGTTTTATTTGGACACTTGGCAAGATCTTAACCAAACATAGTGAATAATATTAGACACTTGGCACAAAAAGGAACCATTAGATAGATTTGTGAAGGAAATCATAGTGTGAGATCATGCCACCTATGCAAAACCTTGTTTCATCTGATCAATCAAATTGTGCCAGATCAAAGAGGGTTTCAACCCTAGCAAAACCCTAGATGGTTGGGATCCAATTGAAATCCCAAATGCTTGGTTGAAACCAAAACCCTAAACGGTTTTCGAAACCCTAAAGTTCACCTCCAAACCCTTTCTAACCCGATTTCTAGCATTGGGTTTAATCACTTCATTAAATCACTTCCACATGCTATTAATTAATCAAATCTTTGTTATGACATTATTATCCAACCTTTTAAGCCTTGAAAATTTAATTGGGCCAAGCAAAATTGGATTTGGGCTTGATAACATCTCAAACCCTAACCAAACCCCCTTTAAACCCCAAATAAGCCCACTTGGTTGGGGCCCACCAAGGCCCACGAATTTGGCCACCTTGTCAAAGTTTCCTCCCCCACATGGCAGACCATCCACTACCATTGGCTGCACCTAATAGTGCCTTGATGTGAAGGAGAAGTCCACTCCATCAACCTCCATATCTCACAACTGCTGCATGCATCCCTTGCCCTCACTACTCTCTACTTTATGTCACATAACCAACTTCAATCAAGGGTCTTTCAAGCCCATAACTTCCCCCTCCAAAAGTATAAAGTCGTGCAAGACACACTTCTCTCCATTTTATCACTTCTTCCCCCCGTTCTTAGAGAGAAACCCAAAAGATCTCTCTCAGGCAGATTTTTGGGTCTTGTTACGTGTAATGCCCCAAACCCGGTTGGCCTGGAGAATTACTACCTGTCACTTAAGAACATGTTTCCCAACACAACTAAAATAAAACTCCAAAACTTTATTAGCAAAACTCAATCTCATGTACTCTAAATAACCACATTGAAAAATCTACAAAGTCATTACTGCAGCAAAATAAACTAAGGAGTCCAAAATCTCCCGGTAGTTATAACAAACCAAACTAATACTTTCATAAGTCTTACTAAACCCAAGCCCAAGATATAATTAAATCTAAAAGACATTAAAACTAAAGGACATCAGAATTCCTTCTTCTAACATCCTCTCCCAGCTTAATCATGCTCACCAATCTAATCCAGGTCCTCAGTTGGACTCTCCACATCATCTGAAAAATATTATGAAGATAGGGGGTGAGTTATCAATAACTCAGTAAGCAGAGGATATATGCTAGTGTGCAAACATGAGCATTTACAAAGTATAGCATGTAGAACAAAATGTTTTCCAGACTTATCATGCAGAATAGAACATATTTTCAAAAGTAACAAAGCGATGGTTTTAAGACACGTAAAACCATAATACTTTGGCATAACATAAATTGAGTATCATCATCAGATCAAAACAGAGCATCACACAGAGTAGAGACCATGTTTCACCCCCGTGGTAGGGTTGTGCTAACCCCGGTGGCTAAACCAGGCCGAGACAGAGGTGAAATCTTTCCTTTATTCTTCTCGGAGCCCCGAGTGTGCACACAGGAAAGACCACAATAAAACCACTTTGTTTCCAAAGTGGGTGCACTCAGAGACAGAGAAGTTGGTACCAACCCAAACAGAGCAGAGCAGAGCAAAGCCGAGACAGAGTCAGATACAATACTAGTACACCATGCCAAAGGTTTTTAGATGTTATATCAAAATATTACAGAGTACAAAAACAGAATCAGACAATTTACACACACTGACAACAAAAGCCAGAACATCTTTCTAAATAAATGCACAATTTTTCCATATTCTCAATATCGTTCCCTTTTTTCAGATTTCAGAAACCACATGATAGAATTTAGCTCATGTCTACACAATGCATGTCAGAACATATTTTTCCTTTTTCATAAAGTCTGATGAATAATGCAGATAAGCGACCGAGGTTGGTCTTTGTTTCTCCCAAGTTCCCATTACATCATAAAATGTGCAAGTTTTCATAAAGTCAACCTCAGTCTTATTAACTTGTATAAAACCTAACATAGGAACTCCGCTTACCTGACTCCTGCAGCGTATTATCTATACCTTGAATACGGTCTCCATCCGTCTTGTCACCTATTCATAAAAAAATATATAAACTTAATATTAAAGTCCAACAACACAAAAATTGGTCTTAGACAACTTAAGACCCAATTTCTAGACCATAATTTAGCAAGTTTAATCCAACTCAAACAACCAAATAACAATCTGGACAGCCCACACTTCGACCCAAAATATTCTATACCAATCTCAATATTATCCAATACAAGCATCAAAACCAATGTCAACTCAAATTATCACTAACTCACACTTATTTCAGCAGCTCGTAATCCCAAACAATCACCAACAATTTAACACAAAAAAACACTACACAGTGCACATTTCTTTCTGTTCACAACTCCATAACAGAAAATAAATTCCCTTCTAAATATTTTCTCAAACACCAATCCAACAAATCAACTACAATGCAACTGTAAATAATCCAAACTTAGAACATTCCAACAGATGAAGTTCGCTTATACAAAGAAATGCCCAAAGAACAGCCCACGGACTACTCTAATATGAAAAAATGACCCATAAATTCCATTGAAAAAGACTAGAGGTGGAAGTGTGTGTGTGCACGCAAGAAACTGAGAACAAGAATAGCTTACCTACGGAAGCTAAATTCTCCAGTAGTGGTTTCAAAGATTACACGAAGAACAAACCCAAGGACCCACAAAATGCAAACCCAATCCACACGGCAACAACAAAACTGCAGAGATGAGGAAAATCAATAAATACTAAAAAGAAAATCTACACAGTTTTACAATAGAAGGAAACCGAGATTTAAAGGGATGAAAATGGAACCCTTACCAGTCGAAAATGGAGGGATGAGAAGTGACGCTCACTGACTTTCAGAGGAAGAACTGAAATGCAAATGGAGAGGAAGAGGAGACGCAGTAGACGGCAACCCACCGAAACTAGATGTAGTGCAAGAGGGAAAATCGAAAATGAGGAGGTTTAGGGCATGAGATTCGGCACCAGGAAATAGAATCAATGAAAAGAAAAAGAAATGAAATGGAGAAGAGAAGGGTAACATGGGAGAGAGGGATGCGGGAGAAAACTGAAACCGAAATGTGAAAGAGAGGGAGAAAGAAACGGAAGCTGAGGGGGAAGATACTAACCTCCAAAACGGCGTCGTTTCAAAACTCCCAAAGAGAAGGCTGGGCCTTGCTCACGATCTGAGCTTCATAAAACACTGGGCCTTACATTACGTGGCCATTTTTTACTCTTTCTAAGTATTTTCTCATGATAACTCCTTCATAAAAGTTATTCATCCTTGAGTTTAGTTTCCGTTTATATCCAATTATTCTCATTTCATGCCCATTTGGTCAGTAAAAAGTACTTTTAACCATGGAAAGGTCATTCTGGGCGTGAAGCTGGAGAGTATGATATGTTTTGGAGTTTCTGACCAAGCTAATGGACATATCTTGGTCCGAACATTTTATGGAGTGTTTTTTGCATGTGTTTATGAATGTTAATTGAGGTTTTGTTGCATGAATAAAGCTTTTGATGCTAGATTTCCTTAGATTTAGAAACTTGAAAACTGGAAGTGGAAAAATAGTTTTTGTTTTGTGAAAGTTTGAATATTTCGTGCTTTAATCTTATTCCAAAGGCTTTGATATTTATATGTGATGATCTTAAGCCTCTTATATACATGTTAGGATGTTATTTTGAATATATTTCGTATTATTTGTAAAGATATGATTTTCTAGGCAAGAGGATTTCGGTTAGGCCTAAGATTTGATGTTTTTGAGTTAGATCCATGTTCTATTGAATATTAGCCATGTGATTTTAAGTTTGATGGTTGTATCTTCTTTAGGACAAATTTTTAAACCATGTGATATTTTAGTTTGAAGATGAAATGTCTTTAAGCCATGGATCAAGAGATTGATCAAAGTTAGTTGAGAGAAAAGCTTTTGTTTTGGACTAAGTGTAAAACCAAATACTCCAAGTGTTGTTTTGTGATTTTTGGTGATTTTTGTTTGATGATTTAAAGCATGGTTGATCTTAGGATGATGTTATAAATATGTTAGAAGTAAGATTTGATTTTCATGGAATTATTGGAGATTGTTTTATTAAGGTCAAAACTTGTGACTTAAGGTATTTACTTTTTGTTAAAAAGTTTGGGTCTTTTTACAAAACGTTTGGTGTTGATGATTAGTTTTTTCTTAATGGATATTTCAAGTGTGTTTGTAAACATAGGATAGGAAAATCTTTGTTACAAAATTTTGGCTTAATCATGGGTTTTGAAGACGGAAGAAATTGCAAACCAAAATCAAGAGAAATTGCCTATGAATGGTTTTAAATTTTTCTGAGTTTTTATTTGACTTTAGGACAAAATCTACATGAGGCATGTAAATTTTGGTAATTTTTGGAGTTAGGATGTGAAATCCTTAAGTTAGGGGTAAAAGTGTAATTTTACTCTAAGTTGTCTATTTTCACATTTTTAATTGTTAGTAATTAAATTTCTAACTTTTAGAATACCCACTTAAAGTTCTTCGTGTTTCGCGCTTTATTCTCGTAGAACGCGACTATTGAGGTAAGTTAGCACTTAACTTACTATCAATTTACTGTGTATGTGTGATGGGTAAGGGACCTACAGTTTATGTTCGTATGTTGTTATATATGCCATGTCATCACATGTTTATCTATTACACGAATTATTCTGTCACAAAATACATATATGTTACACAATATAGTATGTCTCATGTTACTATTTGTTGCAAGTATGTCACATTACATATGTCATCTGTTACACGTATATCATGTCACGTAATATTCACTGTCACATGTTATGCCATGTTACAAAATGTTGTCTGTTACATGTTATGTCATGTTACGAAATATTGTCTATTACATGTATGCCATGTTATGAAATGTTTTCTGTTACATTTATGTCCCAAAGTATGCCATGTCTGTCATCTTACGTTCACGTCATGTTACGCTACGCCAGGACTTTTGTCTTTTTGTATTCTTCTCATCTCGTCTCGAATACAGTTTGTATATCTCGAGAACAGTCTTGTTAAGTTATTCATGTCATTCATGACCTTAAGCGCTAGGATAGGGTAATATTCTAGAGGAACTCCTATGCTCGTGCTGGAGTGTCTAAATAGATGTGAAATTTCCAGGGTTGATGAAGTATAGTCAACAGGTTGCGAATGGGGCCTAACTAGCTGGTCATTGGAGCACGCCAGGCATTAACGCCGATGGAGCCACACTTTATTTTACGTGTGTCTACAATAAGTGTGGCACCAACAATTCATGGGGCCACAACAACTGTGGAGCATGAAGTATGGAGCCACAACAACTATGAAGCATACACTACGTGAGACACAGCAATTGTAACACGTAGAATTCGTGGGGCCACAACAACTATGGAGTACGTATTAACGCACTCATAGCTGGTATAGACACCTGCGTTGTAATGCGATAACCAGCAAGGACACACGGCTCATAGGGACCAGTGTAGCACCCGTACGGTCACTTTATTAATTAAGTCTACTGAATAAGATTCCAAATTCATGTATTTCACGTTCAAGTCATGTTTCATGTTATGTTTGGTTCAAGTTTATGCAATCATGGTAACCCCATGTGATAAGATTACGCAATCATGGTAACCCCATGAGATAAGACTACAAGTTCTTGTTTATGACATGTTATGTTCACGTTCACGTTCACGTTCATGTTCTGTTATGTTCACGTTCATGTTATGTTTCAAGTTCACATTTATGTTATGTTATGCTCAGGTTCATGTTATGTTCAAGTTCGTGTTTAAATTATGTATGTTCACGTTCATACTATGTTTCAAGTCCATATTATGTTTTAAGTTCACGTACATGTCATGTCACGTCAAGCTAAGTTTCAGTTCAGTTCAAGTTATGTCATTCATGTCATGCTATATGTCAAGTTACGTTATGCTTACTTACAACTTTGATTATGCATTCATGTTTTTACTACCATGTATGCATCATTAACCTGCGTGGAAGTTTCCTATTAACTTGCTGAGATTTGTAATTAAATCTCACCGTGGTAGTCCCAACTACCATTCCCCCCGAATGGTAGGCGATGTGTTTAGGGTTAGAGCAGGGAGCAGACATTGGCAGATTAGAGGAGGTAGACTAGATGCCGAGACGCAACACGGAGCGTGCAGCCTCCATAGTTAGGTCTTTGGATAGTATCCCGGCATCGTTAGTCGAGTTATGCGAGTTACTCAACGAACTAGCCCAATAGTGTATTTTGGCAATGTAATTATGGAGCCAAGTCTTCTTTGTTTTGGAGATTACAGTCTTCTGAGACCCTTGCTGTAATTATGGATGTTTATTTTGTTAAGTATGCATTGATTATGTTTTAACTATTTGGGATATTATAAGTTTGGTGCATAGTATTGCTAAAAAAAAAATTATCCGCTGCGAATATTGCATAATGCTATATGCATGTTAGGAACATTGCATTTTATATGTCATGAATAGGGGTAGGTAACCTTGTGTTGCATGTCCTGATGCTTCAGTTATCCGTCCAATCCCAAGCAGAATCTGGGGTCGTCACACACGCCCTACTGCCCAGGCGCCGCCCTCACCGCTATCGAACACAGCCAGCTCCCTGTGCTGTCACACGTTCCCTTCTCGGTGATGATTAATTATTTTTCAGCATTGTTTAGGAAAAGTCTGAAAAAGTTAAGTCCATGTAAGCAAGATACCTATGCTAGACTTTGCAAAAAAAATAAAATGGGTTGAGATTGATTTTTTAAAAGTATGGATGTTTTGTTATGAAAAGAAATTTGAACTATCTCAGTTATTTATTCTGCATTACTCATGTGATTCTGTTTAAGAATAAAATATTTTTTCTGGCGTAACTGATGTAGACAAGAGCTATTTTGACACTTTGTTTTTGAATTGTGTAAAAGAGAGCTTATATGAAATTTTGTGCATAAATTATATTTTTGTGATCTTATTCTGTTCTGTTCTAAGATGTTTTGTACTCTAATATGATATGATGTGATTTCTGAAAACCTCTGGCATAACATTTTGTTTCTATTTTTGTTTTCTTCTGACCTTACCATGGGTGTAAAATTGTGGCCTCCGTTCGGGTGGATACCAACTTTTCTGTTTCGGGTACACCCAATTTGGAAGCAAAGTAGTTTTATGCGTGGTCTTTCCTGTGTCCACACTCGGGGCTCCGAGAATAATAAAGGGAAGATTCACATTCTGTTTTTACTCTGTTGGCCGCCAGGGTTTGCACAACCTTACCACGGGGGTTAAATATGGCCTTTATTCTGATATGATAAGATAAGATGTAATGTTTCAGTTTATGCTATGCCAAAGGGATTTTGATTATGAATATCTTCAAACTTTCGCTCTGATATTTTTTATAACATATTCTGACTCTGTATTCTGAAAACAAATATTCTGATTCTGCATTCTGAAAGAAAGTATTTTATTCTGCACTATGAACTCTGTAAATGGTCATGTTTACACACTAGTATATGTCCTTTGATTACTGAGTTGTTGATAACTCATCCCTTATCTCCAAACATTTTTCAAATAATTTTGATGGTTCAGCTGGAGAACAAGAATATGAAGTTTTAGCAAGGTGTGATGATCGTAAAGGAATAAGTGTCCCAGGGTACAAGTACTTAGTTGAGAGTCATAGTTAGTAAAATGATTATTTTCGGATATTTTGATGTGTTGGCTTAAGGATTTTTTGAGTCTTTGGGGAGTTTTTTTTATTTATGTTATTGGGAATTTCTTTGTTGTCCCTTTGAAGGAACATGAATATTTTAGTTGAGCAAATGAATTAATATTTTATGGAGACTTCTGAATTTTATAGTTGTGATATTGGAGTTGATTTTAGATAATATGAGCTAACTCTCAGGGCCTCCAGGAACGGGGCGTTACAGAGACGAGAGCCACGTAATTCATCAACCAACTCCAACGAAGAACACTATTTCTATTCCTTTTCTTTTCAATTTCATTATGAACTAATTCTATTTTCTAGAACTTTGATATAGTCTAGCGTTGAACACACAATTTATATTCTAAGTTATTTTATTTTTAATATTTCCATGATTGATTGTTTATTTTTTTTTTCTTAATGCTTACAATTTTCTAGCTAACTATTGCTCGATCTATTGGATTGCAATGAGACCGATAGGTGATTTCTGATTAGTGCTCTAGGATTAAGCACCATTAATTGAGCGAAAGTAGAGACACTTTACCATGATTAGTGTGATTTTCATGAAAAATCCGAAGAACTTAATGGGTTTCTAATTAGTTAAATTCACATAGAGATATGAAGTTATTAATTGGAGATATTTTTTGTATTGTTCGAGAGAAAATATTGAATAGTTAAGAGATTTTTATCATCAATGTGGGATAATTAGAGTTCTATGACAAGGAAGAATAAATTGTGTGGGATTTGCTAGGTGAAATCAAACGCTCTAGATCTATTCTTATTATCTTTAAAATCTTAATTTTAATGCTTTATTTTCTTCAGTTTAAATTAGATAATCCATTCTTCAAATTTTGGTTTTCCAAATAGTAATTAATTTACTGAATTTCAGTATTCAATAACATAATTAATTTATGTGGGTTCGATATCTGTTTTCTTTGAAACACTTTACTACTTGTTGCAATTCTATGCACTTGCAGATATTTTCAGCACAACACTTTGTCCTACTGATTTCCTTTAACCTTCTTTTCATTTCCTACTTCCTTTAGCCGCCTTTCCCTTGGCTATTTCCTTTAGCCGCCTTTCCTTTTGTCTTATTTCCTTAGCTGCCTTTCCTTTCGTACTTCTTTCCTTTTAGTTTTTTTTTTCTTTTGCTTCCCTCCCCATTTGCTTCTTCCTTTCATTTTCTTTCACTTTGTCCCGCCACTTTTCCTTGGTTTTCCCTTTCATTTTATCATTTCTTGTTCTTTATGTCTTATCTTTTTTGGTGGTCGGCCTGAGGAATCATGGTGAAGGGGTTCGTAAGGCTCCTACCCACCCCGCCGACTGGCTGCACTGTGCTTACTTTTAATCGTGTTGTACTTTGTTGTTTTAAACGACCATACCCGGCCAGGCTTTCTTTGTTATATTCTGTTATCATTTTTATCAAGTAAACTGCGACCCGTGGCTAGGTTCAAAGATTCTTGGTCCACTCTGCGGGCATTAGATTTAACCCTTTCAACCCCGCTAGCCGTTAACCTTTTGTTCCTCCGTCCTTCCGCATGTGGGAGAGTTGCTTAGACAGTTTGGATCCACTATTGCCCTTCTTTGTTCGTATCTTTATAGTTGTCCTGGGTTCTTCCACTTGCCTTGTTTCATGCTTATAGTCCTCCCCGTGTGTTGTTGTTGCCCCTACCACTAATGCTTGTATCTTTTGTCTCAGTATTTGGGGACTTTACCACCTCGACCCACTTCTTGCTTGCGATGCTTGTGCGGTTTTAGCCACCTTTTCCTTGCATTTCTTACTTCCTTTAGCCCCATTTTCCTTCTATTCCCGTCACTTTACCCTGTTGGGACTTTTCTTCTTCTTTTTTTTTTCCTTCCTGTATTGTTAGAGTGTTAGTTTTCGTTTGTGAAGATTCCTTTGATGGGGATTCCGTTGTTGGAGATTTCGCTGATAGAGATTTCATTGGTGGAAGTTTCGTTGATGGAGATTTCGTTGATGGAGATTTCATTGGTGGAGGTTTCGTTGATGGAGATTCCACTGATGAAGGTTTCATCATTTAGGACTTCGTTTTCCTCCATGAATTTTGGGATTTCAATTAGATTCTAATTTTTTTGGGTTTCACTAGGGTTGAAACCCTTTTTTGGTTGATCACACAATGTTTGGTTGGATGGGATAGTGTTTGGCTTAGGTGGCATGATCGTATGGCTTGGTTTGTCTTCCATGCCTTCACATCTCCATCTGATGGTTCCTCCTAATGCCAAGGGTCGTACACTATTCACCAAGTGTGGCTAGGATCTTACCAAGTATTCAATAAATGCTCCTCAAAACTACCTTGGACAATCCACTTAATGATTTGGCAATCGTCTAAACTAGGTGCCACGTTGCGCTATTCTTGGGTGTTACCATTCACTTGAAAAATTGTGAAAAAATTATTATTGCACCATAAAATTCTAAATAATCATACGTGTCAAGTGGTGCAACTTGTTTGCAAAATTAGACCATTAAGTGCCTTGATTAAATCAAAGGCTCTCCTCGGTACTATTCACTCCGGAAATTGAAAATGTAATATTGGACTGTAAAATCTTAAATAATCATTAGAGACTAATGGTGCATTTTGTTTCTCAAACTCATACTCGTAAGTGCCTCAAACAAATAAAAAGGTACCTCTATCACCATAGCAGTAGGTGAGACTCCTGCCAGGGGCTAGATAAAAATAAGGAATAGAGGGAAGATCTAGATGTAAGTACATACTCTCTCCTTTGGGTGATCTAGAGAAGTCTCTTTACTTGCAATTTAGGTACCAGAGGCAACCCCTGGCCAAGAAGGTTGAGCATGTCTTGCTTTCTGATTTCATGTTCATGCAGAGTCACCCAAAACAAATGTGGACATGTAAAGTGTGGAAAAATATCAAAGAAGTTATTCCATTTTATGTGGCAAACCTCCATGGCCATGAAATTGAACTGATGGACACCTTGATGGACTTACATTATTTTCCTTTTACCTTTTGCATGAACAGTAAGATCCTTTGTGAGGCAGTCCGTGCATAGTCCATGAATAGCTCCATGCATGTAGCAAGATTCTATTATTTTTGTTATTTATTTGTTAAGATAAATGGCAGGTTTTCTTATTAATTTGTTTAAAGCTAAATTCTGATAGGCCACGACGTTCGGGGAGGGGCCTAAAACCAAATCCCAAGTATATGGGAGGAGGTTAAACATGCAAAGACATGGACAAAGTGCATGGAAACACATGAACGTAGTGCATGGACCGAGTCATAACTGTTGAAGTCACATGCGTGCATGGACTGAGTCGTAGCTTGAAGTCAGTTCTATTTTTCTACTGCATTTATCTTTCTGTTGTTGCATTTTATCTTTCTGTTGTTGCATGTTTATTTCCGTTAGAACGTGGAGGTGTAGGAGTCAGTCACTAGTAGTGGCTCTAGGTGTTTCCTCTGTTTTTGGCAATTCTGTTTTCACTTTCAGTTTTGTGGACTGCTATTTAAGCAGCCGTGGATCATCAATAAAAGGCAGAAAAATTATTCCAGCAAATCATTGTGGTACATCCTCACCCGAAGAGGACACTTACTCGAGTTTATCATTTAAGGGACCTATCATTGGCATCACAGCCAGGTTCTTATGGGCACTAACAAGGAACGAATCGAACACTTGGAGTCCGGACTTGGTACAGTTCAAGAAGGACTACAGCGGATGGAGGAAGCTCTCACTCGACTCTCAAATGTTTTGCTCACCAATCCGGAATCCTCAAATCAAGGCCATCACCACCGAGACAACCAAGAAGGAGGTAGACAGATCGTTTCGTCAAAGTCAGCCAAGCTTGAATTTCCACGCTTCTCTGGAGAAGACCCGACAGAGTGGTTCAACCGAGTAGAACAATTTTTCGAATACCAGGGCACTGCAGAAAACCAAAAGGTTTTCATGGCTGCTTATCATCTAGAAGGGGAAGCCAACTAGTGGTGGCAATGGCTTCGAAGAACGTTACAGGAAGATGGACGAGCGATTCCATGGGAACAATTCGAAGAGGAATTATGGGCTCACTTTGGACCATCAGAATGTGAAGACTTTGATGAAGCACTCTCAAGGATCAGACAGCTAGGAACGTTGAGAGATTATCAACGTGAATTTGAAAAGCTGGGCAACAGGGTGCGTGGATGGACGCAGAAGGCGTTAGTGGGAACATTTATGGGGGGCTTGAAGGCGGAAATTTCTGATGGGATTCGGATGTTCAAACCGCAATCCCTCAAGGAGGCTATTAATCTAGCACGAATGAGAGATGAGCAGCTCACAAGACAGCGGCGGTTCATTCGACCACCACCTACAAGAGTTCCACTAACTCTCCCACAAACCAATCGGGTAGCTCCCGTTACTTCGTCAACTCCATTCAGGCGTTTATCGTGGGACGAGATGCAGAAGAGAAGAGTGCAAGGTCTCTGTTTTAACTGCAATGAACGATTTACAACGGGGCATAAATGCCAAAAACCCCAGCTATTACTCTTGGAGGGCTACGCGGACACGGGTAATGTGATCTGTGAGGACATCACTGATCAACATACGGTGGAAATTGACCAAGGGGGAGACACGGGAGAAGTGCAAGAACCATAACTAGAACCTGAAATCACGCTCCATGCATTGACTGGGTGGACCGCCCCAAGAACAATGCTTATAACTGCAACTATGGGCTCCCGCGAAGTAATGGTGCTGATCGACAGTGGATCCACGCATAACTTCATCAGTGATCGCTTGGCAAACTCACTGCGTCTACCAGTGGTGCCAACAGAACCGTTCATCGTTCGAGTTGCTAATGGCGAACAACTAACATGTCAAGGACGATTCGATGAGGTATTGGTGAATTTACAAGGCACTGAATTTTACCTCACCCTTTTCTCTCTACCTTTATCAGGCCTTGATCTAGTGTTGGGCATTCAATGGCTGGAAATGTTGGGCTCCGTGGTATGTAATTGGAAGAAATTAACCATGGATTTCAACTGGAATAAGCAAGCCCGCAGATTGCAAGGATTGGACGAACAAAATGTTCAAGAGGCTACATTAAAAGAAATGTCGAAAGAATGCCGAATGGGCCATACGTTGTTTGCACTATGCATTCCGTCGACCACGAAAAATAACGTACAAGGTGAATTTTCTGAAATCAAGCATCAAGATTTGCAACGGGTTTTACAGGAATATAAGGACGTGTTCCAAGACCCTCGTGTGTACCACCTATGCGAGAAGTAGATCATTGCATTACACTCAAAGAGGGCACCGAACCAATTAACGTGCGCCCCTACAGATATGCCCATTTTCAGAAGGAAGAAATCGAAAGGCAGGTCCAAGAAATGCTGGATTCCGGGCATATTCGTGCTAGCACCAGTCCATTTTCTTCGCCGGTACTACTCGTAAAGAAAAAGGATGGAAGTTGGCGATTTTGCACAGATTACCGTGCACTCAATAAAGTCACTATCAAGGATCGATTTCCCATTCCAACAGTGGAAGACATGCTGGATGAATTATATGGCGCATCATATTTTACAAAGTTGGATCTACGAGTTGGCTATCACCAAGTAAGAGTAAATCCTCCTGATATTGATAAGACTGCTTTTCGTACTCATAATGGCCATTACGAATATCTCGTAATGCCTTTTGATTTTTGTAATGCACCCTCAACATTTCAGGCCATTATGAATTCTATATTTCGACCTCACCTTCGAAAGTTCATTTTGGTTTTCTTTGACGATATTCTCATCTATAGCTCGACGTGGGATAAGCATGTGGTGCATGTGGCACAAGCTTTGGAGATTTTGCGACAGCATAAATTTTTTGCAAAAATAAGTAAGTGTGCCTTTGGACAGCAAGAATTGGAGTACCTGGGGCATATCATTACGCCTCAAGGAGTGAAGGTGGATGACAAAAAAATTGCAGCCATGCTTGCATGGCCACGACCTACTAATATTTCTGAATTGCGTGGTTTTTTAGGCTTGACAGGATATTACAGAAAGTTCGTTCAAAATTATGGCATTATCGCTCGACCCCTCACCAATCTACTCAAAAAAGGGAAGTTTGGATGGCATGAAGAAGCTGAAACAGCTTTCTCGACTCTTAAGCAAGCAATGACCACTACCCCAACTTTGGCTATGCCTAATTTCAATGAATTTTTTACCATTGAAACCGACGCATCAGGCGAAGGAATTGGCGCAATCTTAACTCAACTAGGCAAGCCCATTGCCTTTATGAGCCGAGCACTAGGAGTCACAAAAAAATCATGGTCAACCTACGCCAAAGAAATGCTTGCCATCATAGAAGCCATTCACCTATGGCGACCTTATTTACTGGGAAAGAAATTTTTTATCCAAACTGACCAACGCAGCTTGAAATATTTCCTGGATCAGCGTGTAGCAACTCCGGAGCAGTAAAAATGGGTAGCCAAATTAATGGGCTACGACTATGAAATTATTTACCATCTGGGACGTGAGAATTCAGCTGCAGATGCTCTGTCACGCAAGCCAAACAGCCCAGTAATTAATCATCTACACGTAGCAACGGTAACTTTATGGGATGAGATTAAAGAGGCTTACGAAGGTGATCGCTATATTCAATCTATTACTCAGACGACCAAGACTCAAACTGAAGGACCCTATACACAACGTCACGGACTTTTGTTCTTTAAAGGAAGGGTCGTCATTCCATCGTGCGAGTTGTTACGCACTAAGCTGTTGCATGAGGCACACGATACCAGGATTGGAGGGCACTCAGGCGTCTTACGGACATACAAACGGCTATCCCAACAATTTTATTGGCCGAAAATGCATCAGTCCGTCCAAGAGTATGTCAAACACTGTGAGGTATGCCAGAAAATGAAATCAGAAACACTTTCACCTGCTGGGCTCTTGCAGCCCTTGCCCGTTCCATGTCAAGTCTGGGATGATATTTCCCTTGACTTCATTGAAGGTTTACCAACCTCCCACGGCAAGGATACCATCTTAGTCATAGTTGACAGGTTAAGTAAATCTGCGCATTTCTTAACTCTCGCTCATCCATTTACTGCTAAGAACGTGGCTGAAAAAATTGTGGAAGGAATTATTAAATTGCATGGTCTCCCTAAATCAATTATTAGCGATCGAGATCCCATCTTTATTAGTCGATTTTGGCAAGAATTTTTTCATCCGTCGGGTACTCAATTAAAACTCAGCTCCGCCTATCATTCGCAAACCGACGGCCAGACGGAAGTGGTGAACAGATGTGTCAAACAATATTTGCGCTGCTTCGTTCATCAATGGCCACGCAAGTGGACCACCTACATTCCGTGGGCTGAACTATGGTATAATACAACATATCATGCGTCTACTGGAATGACTCCGTTCCAAGCTTTATATGGTCGATTGCCTCCTCTGTTTCCCAATTACCATAGTGGAGACTCTTCGGTCCATGAGGTAGATCAGAATCTCGTGTCCAGAAATGAGTTTCTATGTCAACTAAAAGCAAATTTGGACACTTCCATTAATCGCATGAAACAATCAGCAGATCAAAAAAGAAGAGAAGTAAGTTTCGAAATTGGGGATATGGTGTTTCTCAAGTTGCATCCCTACCGCCAGCAATCAATCTTCAAACGTGCTCATCAGAAACTTGCTAGTCGCTTTTATGGACCATACCCAGTCGTGCAAAAAATAGGAGCAGTTGCTTACAAGCTTCAGCTGCCAGAAGGAGCAAGAGTTCACCCAGTCTTCCACGTTTCACTGCTAAAAAAATTTGTGGGTGATTGGGTGGTACCATCTACGGAAATGCCGCCAATCACCGACGAGGGCCTTATTATTCTTAAACCAAAACAAATATTGGACACTCGCTGGATCAAACGAGGAAACAAATTTGAAGAAGAAAGCCAGGTCCAGTGGACACGTTTACCCAAAGAAGAAGCCACGTGGGAGACAAAGCAATCGTTGCTAGAGCAATTTCTGAATATGGACCTTGAGGACAAGGATCCAATTGAGGAGGGGAGTATTGATAGGCCACGACGTTCGGGGAGGGGCCTAAAACCAAATCCCAAGTATATGGGAGGAGGTTAAACGTGCAAAGACATGGACAAAGTGCATGGAAACACATGAACGTAGTGCATGGACCGAGTCATAACTGTTGAAGTCACATGCGTGCATGGACTGAGTCGTAGCTTGAAGTCAGTTCTATTTTTCTGCTGCATTTATCTTTCTGTTGTTGCATTTTATCTTTTTGTTGTTGCATGTTTATTTCCGTTAGAACGTGGAGGTGTAGGCGTCAGTCACTAGTAGTGGCTCTAGGTGTTTCCTCTGTTTTTGGCAATTCTGTTTTCACTTTCAGTTTTGTGGACTGCTATTTAAGCAGTCGTGGATCATCAATTAAAGGCAGAAAAATTATTCCAGCAAATCATTGTGGTACATCCTCACCCGAAGAGGACACTTACTCGAGTTTATCATTTAAGGGACCTATCAAATTCCTTCAAAACATTCGAAACCTAAGGTTTTAGAATCCAACAAAACCAAAGGGTCACAAATTTAGGTAATAAAATAAGTAACCACCAAGTTGGTAGCTCAGTTGGTACGAATTGGTATTTTATGGCTTTGAGGTTAGGAGTTCGAGTCAGGACATAAGTTTATAAGTTTAAACCACTTGTGGTAGTAAAGCATGACTGTTGGTCCATGCGATGGGTTTTGGACGAGCTGGATATTTTGGAGGTGTTGTGGTGATGGGCTCGCCCTTGAGGCAGTAACTTTTGCTCAAACCGAACATTCCGTAGTGGGGAGGGACTCCTATGGTCATCCCCAAGAAGGGTTGCTACTCTGGTCACCCCTGCCTTGCCTTTTACTTGAGAAAAAAAAAGGTAATAAAGTAAGGGAAGTACAAAGACACAAACTAGGCAAGTAGGCAATTACATTTTTTCTAGATGAGCTGATCTTAGCCTTGATGTTTGGAATTCTTAAAACTTGTCTCTCTCACAATATCATTGGTCCTTGGGATTAATTTGAGTCTTGATTATGGCTACTTATCAATATTCCATACATTAACTAGTATTCCAAATGGAAAACTTGTGTTTGAAACCCTCCACTCCCTTGTATAAAAAAAACAAAACACAGATTTGTTTTTGAAAAATAACACTCAAAGGAAGAGAGAGAAGATAAGGACAAAAACAATTTGGAATAAAAGTTAAGGGTTGTGGGAAAACATGATCAATTAAAACAATTGAGAGTCACAAAGTTTCACTGGAATAACAGAGTACCACAAACAACAACACCAATATATAGGATAATCGAAACTAGGGTAATGACAACAAAAACTAGCGAGGATATTGCTCAATAATTGAAGCATCATTTACCGAGGCTTAGACATTGTTATTACGAGACAACATGTCTGGTCCAGTGCTACTCGTGTACAAAAGAAATGTAGGTCTCTTGGGTACTGCTAGAGTAATGGATTCACTACCAAGCATGAGAACGACCGAAGCAGTTGTCGGTCTATCATTTACATTTTCTTGAACACATAATAATCCAATGTGGATGCATCTCAGTATTTGAATTGTTGAATATACCATCAATGTTGGATCTACAAGATTTAAAGGTGTTCCCTGCCTCCAGTTTTCCCAAGCCTACAAAATTAAGATAATATCGAAGAGTATATTCATTTATTTTGTCAATATCGAAACATATATCCATTTTATATATATATATATGCGCATGGATAATTATACTGACATAGCTTACAAGGCCTTCAGGAAAAGAACTATTTTTATGCCCACTCACTATCTCCAAAATTAGCACGCCAAAACTAAAGACATCGGACTTTGTTGAAAAGGTTCCACATTGAGCATACTCTGGAGGCATATATCCACTGCAAGTCATGGACATGATCAATATATAGTATTAGTTTCATTTGAAAAGTAACAGTTCAGCTCATATTTTTATAGTAGATTTCATATACTTACTAAGTCCCAATAATTCTCATTGTATTGCCTTCAGTTCGATCTAACAACCTTGCAGTGCCAAAATCTGAAATTTTAGGATTCATATATGCATCTAACAAGATGTTGCTAGCTTTGAGATCGCGATGAATAATACGGTGTCGAGAATCTTCATGAAGATAAAGAAGCCCTCGAGCAATACCCTCTATAATTTTGTGTCGTTTTTCCCAGTTCAGTTGGACTTGTTTGATTGGGTCTTCATGTTCATGCAACCATTAAATAGGGGCTTAATTCATTTGAAATCAAATTATGAATAGAATAATCTAAAATTTAAGCAAAAGTAGTGTAACCATACCGAATAAGAAGTGATCGAGGCTTGCATTAGGCATAAACTCATAGATAAGAAGCCTTTCATTTACTTCCAAACTAAATCCCATGATGCTCAACAGATTTCGATGTTGAAGCCTTGCTAGCAATAGAACCTCATTCTCGAACTCTATATTTCCTTGACTAGAACCCATAGATAGCCTTTTCACAACTATTTCTAGTCCATTTTGAAGCTTACCCTGATATGGAAATAAGTCAAATATAACATCATGATGAAATATTACAAAATCCTCAAGTATTATTCATAACCTACTTTGGAATCTTGGATTTAAACTTTAATGACAAACATGATATGCTTTTCAACAAATTGATCATGATATCACTCACCTTGTAAATAGCACTGAATCCACCTTCTCTAGGCTTATTTACCTCGAAAAAGTTCTCTGTAGCAACTCTGATTGTGCCAAAGTCATATCTAATAAATGATTCAACACTACTAATTTCATGCTTGGGTTCACCTAGTAATTAGCGACACGTCAGTAAGTACTTCCAAATCTTATTTATGTTCAATGCCCAAAACAGGCTAGCTAGTGCAATTGTTATTATATATCATGTGTATATTGACGTATGAGAGACTGATCTACATAACTACAACGTACTACTAGATCATAAATTTGTGAACAAATCTTGCAAAAGACTCGTATGTTAATTATTCAAAACTTACTCTTCACTTTCTCTCTTGACTTCCATACACCCATAAATAGAAAACGAAGATGGAAACGATTAGCAAAGCAAAACCAATAGTCAATACAACTATGACTATTGTAGTTGGACATGGTTTAGTTTCCTTTCCTGCAAACACCAAAACATTGTTTTAACTAAAAAATATGAGTTGGATATTGAAATCTATTAAGAAAATCCAAAATCAAAAGAGAATTTTACATCGTCCAACCACAATCTGCTGATACATCAACTTTTCATTGTAATTAAAATACACTCATTTACACACAATCAAAACTTATAAAAGTTTATAAAAAAATATCTTGATGATGCATGGTTGCAAGTCACCGAACTCTGGCGACTGGTGGCCATATTCCAATTAACCACCTCGTTGTGGTTTAATTTACACCACATCTTGATCAAAGATGCACCCATTTATAATTTTAACAATGATAAATTATAATATTGAGAAGAAGTTGTCATAAGGAGAACTTTTGGAATCTTACGTTTGTGCACATAAAATAGAAGCAAAAAAAAAAAAAAGGATTATATGTCATAGTGGCCACTTGAGGATCCCAAGATTCTGCTTAAGATGGATGAGTTGCTTAACCTCATCGAGGATGAGTTCACCCTTCAGGCCTGGTTCAATTTCGTTATTTCTAGTTTAAAGGTTACCTCACGCTTCCTTAGGGAGATTTAGGATATCTTAAATAAGGATTATATGCCACAATGGCCACTTGAGCTTGAGGGAGCTCTAATGCTAGAAAACCGGATGAGCTACATGACCAACTATATAATACAGGCATGGGAGTTTATGGTTGAAGCCCAAAGAGGCCACTCAAAGTCCGAAGATACAACAATTAGGACCTATGCCCCGCTGGGAAATGGCTTATTTTGATGTTTGTAGCCTGGGATTCTTGTGAACTTGGTACTTCAAGGGTTATGGTTTAAACCCCTCTTTTGCATTGGGAGTCCTTGAATAAGTGCTTTTGGGATTTCTTAGTTATATTACATTGGTACCATGTATAAATTGCTCTAATCTTTACTTAGAATCAAAATCTTTATGCTGCGATTATTGCATACTGCTAGAAACATGTTAGGTGTATTGCATATTATTTGTCATGAACAGGGGTGTAACACTCGGACCCAGAAGTTGTATGGTTGGACTATTGGATTTTTTTTTTTTTTTTTTTTTGAGCTTGATATTTTAGGTTATTTTTTTATTTTTGGTTTTTATGTTATGGATCGAGTAGTGATTGTTTTTTATTTGGAGATCTTGGCCGTTTGTTTAAATCTTGGAAAAACTATCAGTTTATGAGCAGTTTCCCACCCACACGTCTCTTTTCCATCCGCATGCACGTTACTCTCTCATCTCTAGGGTTTTCTTTTGGTCATCCATCCATCTATTTATTTACACGTTCTTCATCCTCAACAAAATCCTAGTATTGCCGTTCTTCTTTTTTCCCCCTCCCCTCTTGGTTTCCCACTACCGAAACACAGTCGTTGCCCTCTTCAGCCTTCTCCCCATCGCTGCCCCCCAACAGCCACTCCACATGCAGCAACTCCTCTTTGCAAACAGCCCAGCCCAGTCCTCACCCACTCAGAAAACACCACGCCAACCTAACAGGAAGTCTCTACCTTCCTACTTCGTGTAACGTGCACCGCATTGCATGCCGCGTGAAGCCATTGCAGCCGCCTTCCCGACGAACCTGGTCTACACCTCCATAAGCCATCGTGACCCACTCAACCATCAGCAGTTTAAACCTCCGCCCTTCACCTTCGTGCCCAGCCCATGCGAGATCGGCAGCCAATTGCATTGAGAACCGAAGACCTTTGTTTTTGCTCATCAAAATAGAACACTTCTTTTCTCCTAGCTCTTTGCACAACACCTTCCCGCACGTTCGATGCTGTCGGGACAACCACCTTCATCTCCACACCATACGCAACTCCTCCATTCACGGTGAGTTTCTGTTCTCTCTTTCTCCGTCTCTCCCTCACCATGTTGCGCTCTCTCTCTCAGTGCTCTGCCGAGATCACCACCGTCTGCCTAAACCCTCGCTACGTCGCACGCTGTCGCGTGTTTTCTCCTTGAGTAAGCCTTGCCATGCACGTTATTTGTTTTACGCAGGTTTTGTTGGTTTTCGAAGAATTAAATGAAATTACATTAGTACCCTTTACTACATGTTATATTAATGTGCTTTTAAACTTTTACTATGTATTAGTACACTCTTATTGTAACGCCCGTCCATGTGATGGGGCTTTTTACAAAATATTTTTGTAAAGGGCGACAAGAATTACCGTCCGATTTAAAACTTTTTACTTGCATACTCAGGATGCGAGACTCCATGTTTATAAATTAAAATGTGCTTTGGGATAAAAGAGATTTACAGCGGAAAACATAAATCCTGAAATAAAAAGGCCTCTCGTACATTTAAAACTCGTGCCTAGACTTCCGTACTCTTCCCCATGGGTCGTGTCCGTCTTGATCATGTAGTTCCTGTGGGGTGAGGGGCATTCCACATGTACTCCCTTCATACACACTACGCCACAAAGAGCACACTCAGTGTGTACTCGTCTCATTCCACATATACCACGCCACCATTACAACACAGTCCACAACACTACACAGCGCACTTTCCAATTACACCCAACACTTCACAGCACACTACACGGCACAATACATCTCCATCCAACACATATATGCCTAACACCTAACATACGCATCATATCACTTCACATCACCACCCTACATAGATATGCCCAACACTTCATCACACAGCACCACATCACAATACCACAATTCCACAATTACCAATAGCACAGTCCACAACCTAGTCAACTAATCAGTATCTAACATAATTAACGAGGGATAGAGGGTTATACCATCGACGGGATAACCCGTGCGTTGCTCGTTGATCGTCAAAGTCGATGATGTTGGAAGAGTCGTACGTGGCGGCTAACCCACGTACGTTAACTGTTTAGGCATTTGGATAGCTATGTGTGGTCTTGGAAGGGCTCGTGGTGGCCTTGTGATGATGGCAAGGAGTGTAACACGGCGGATCTAGCCGTGTACAATGGCGGTCAGCCACGCGCAATGGCTGTCCATCATGTGTAGTGACTACCCACAACTCAAAGTGGTGGTTTGGACCTAGGGTTGGGCTGAGGGGTTGCTGGTGGAGCTCCTAGTGGCAATGGGGTGGTGCCACGGTGGTTCACGGCGGCGGATCTGGCCACACAGTGGAGGAGAAGCCGTGGGAGAGTGAGAGAGAGTGTGCGTGCATGGGTGGTAGACCGGGGCCATGGGTGGTTAGGATAGCTCAGTGGTGGCCTCAGGAGGCTGGAGGTGGTGGTCATCTGCCGTGGGCGGCGATGCACGACGGTGAGAGCTGTGCAACCCGTGCGTGGAGAAGGGGAAGCCCGTGTGTTGAGGAGGGGCTTCTGGCCATGGGTCACGTGGAGAAGGAAGGGGGAGGAAATGGGAGATCCATGGCAGTGCTTGGCAGCCTTGGGTACTACGTACGGCGGTGCTAGAGGCAGTGCACAGTGAAGCCGTGCGTGGGTCTCTTGTGCGTGCGACAGGGAAGGTGATTGCATGGGAGGGCCTGAGCTCACTGGAGGGTGATGGCTGGTGGAAGAGGAAGCTGCCGTGGAGGTGGTGGCGCCGGAGGACGGCGCACGGCGGTGCAGTATGCACTAAGCCCGTTCGGGCTGTGCATGGCCAGCCGAGAGAGAGACGGAGCATGGGAGAGAGAGGCTGGCATGGGAGGACTCACCGGCATGAGGTGGAGCTGGTGGTGCTGGCGGTGCTGGCGGTGTGGTCTGGCAACGCACGGCGGAGCCGGGCTGAGCTACGGAAGAATCGGGCGTGGGGGTGGACCGCGTACGACGTATGCTGGGGAGGGGGAGGAGAGAGAGAGTGCTAAGAGAAATGAGGGAGAAAGAGAGGGGGTCTGGGTATTTAACCCAATCCCTTCGTCTGGGGATCCACGTAACAATCTAACGATGGATCTCAAAGACTGATTTGAAAACGCATAAAACATTAAGTTAATTAAAAGTGCTTAGAGGAATTAAGGTAGAATATTATTTTAAACTAACTTTAGTTTATAAAATAATATTCTTCATCATTAATAAAATGATGAAGTCTTATTTAACATATTTAAAAGGGTTAAACCATTTAATTAATAAAAGTTTTCAACATAATTTAAATCTCATAATATCTAAGATAGTTGAAATCATTTTAATATCATTATTAAAATGATTTTTGACAATTATAATATTTTCAGAGCTCTTCAAGAATATTATGATTGTCGTATTTAAGATCAATTTTAATTCAATAACACTGAAAATACTCCTTATAAATATTTCCAGCATATTTAAAACACTAGCGTGCCCTAGAAGTCACATGATATCTTTCGAAACACGCCATCATGGTATGACACACATGATGAGTCTCGCAGTCACTAGATAGAAGGGGTAGACAATCACAAAATCTCTGCCATCGGGATTTGCTTACGTCATAAAGACGAAACATACGTCAGAAAGAAGAAGCGTACGTAAGAAGGAATGAGCAGGTTATCACACTTATATAACTATGATTACAGAAAATCACTTAATTATTTTAACATGTTATTAAGTAAAGATTTATTTTAAGAGTAAACAATATTTGTGTAATGTTATTTTTACACTTTAGATATGATTTAGTCTATCAAAAAAAAGTTATGGTTTATTTTAAAATATTTTGGGATAATTATATTATCCAATATTAAACTTTATAGTTTGTTTTGAATAATAAATAAGTCAGACTTTTAAATGTTTTAGTCAAAGTTATTAAATCAACATTGATGATTTTAGAAAGCGATGATTTATAATTTGAGGTTATGAGATTTTAGGTTTCGAGGAATTAAATAGGTTATCTTATAAGCTTAGGATTAAATATCGAAATATGTGATTAATTGGAAATTTACGTGATTATTTTAAAGGTGACGATTAGTTATTGTTCGACACTTTTTAGAAAAATTCCGAAAAAGCTAAGAAGTCCAGGTAAGTGGGGTTCCTATGCTAGACTTTGCATAAAAATAAAAATTAACTGAGGTTGATTTATGAAAATGTACATTATATGTTTTGAAAAGAAATGTGAAAATAGCCTCAGTTATTTGTTTGTTGTTACTCATTGAATGCTGATGAAAAAAAAAGTATTTTTTGTCATAACTGGTGTAGACATGAGCTTATTTTTGACATTCTATTTCTGAACTTTGAAAAAGAGATCGAATATGAAATTTTGTGCATAAATTATGTTTTGGTGATATAATTTTGTTCTATTCTGAAGAGTTTTTGTACTCTGATTTGATCTGATGTGTTTTCTGAAAACCTCTAGCATAACATTTTGTTTATGTTTTTGTTCGTTCTGACCTTACCACGGGTGTAAAATTGTGGCCTCTGTTCGGGTTGGTACTAACTTTTATTTAAGCATAGTGGATTACTCAAAGAAGATTTTTAAGAATTGGCGGATTTAAATAAGAGATTTTGTAGTATTCCGATGACTTTATATTTTGGAGTCCGTAAATATATTGATGAATTGTGAGTTTTAAGTTATAGGGAGTAACTCTTCGATCCCTTCCAGAACGGGGCGTTACACGGGGGGTATGTAGCCTTAAGGTACATATCTCAACGCTTCAATCTCTGTCCAATCCCAAACTGGGTTTGGGAGCGTCACACTCTCCCAATTGCATATATAAGTTTATGTATTATATTATATATAATATATATTATTATATATACACTAAATTTCTAATTAATATAATATGAAACTTTAAACTTATTATTCATGCCTATTAATTGTAAAACATGAAATTAATATAACATGAGATTTTAATTTTAAACATGAACATTAATATTAAGTTATTAATATAAAGTTACTTTTGATATATATATATATATTAAGGATAAATACATTTTTGACATATTAAATTATAAAATATATTGTTTTTTATAAATATATTTTTACACATTTGATCATATGTACTCATATAAAAGTCTAGAATTTATGTAGACTATAGTTAAATTCAATATTGTACTAGTATGTGTTAATTATTATGAAATAATATACTTATACTATAATATAAAATAGACTAATAGTTTAGTATATGTAAAATAATATTATCACTAACAAACATAATCAAGTATAAAAATAAGTTAGGCACTAGTATAATTACATGGAATTAGAAACTGTAGTATAAATTTCGTATAGAAATAAATTAGACACTACTTATTAGTATAGAAACGAGTCTAGTATAATAAGTTCACCTCTCTAATTATACTATACTAAGTGCATGTTTGGAATTGCTGTGAGAAATATTGCTTTTAAAAGTTATTTACTATTTGGTAACTATATGTTTAAATTACTTTCTAACATATTACATTTGTTTGGAAACAAATTAAAAAAGTACTTTCTAAGGTGGAAATGAAGATGATTTGATTTTTTTTAAATTTTGATCATATACTTAAAAGTTTGAAAGTTGTAATTATTTGAAAGTTGTATGAGTATTTACTTCTATTGACAGTTTTTTTTAAAATTGAACTACATTCCAGATTATTCAAGAAAATACGTTCGTGGAAAAGCATTCAAATGATACTTTTCATGCACCAAGCTGGGTCATTGCCATTCTATTACCGTCTCAATATTACAACATAAGATTCAATTATGTTTTGATTTATGGCCTTGCCATGGGATATAATAATAGTCTTTGGCCATACCACTAGACGTAATTGTGATACCCCGTATTTACGTGTATTTTGACTAAGTAAATTATTGCATTTATTAGGATTATGAACTTTCTTGTTTTAAATTTTAGATGATTTACGTTATATTATTTTAAGATTTTTAATTGTTAATTCAATGTGTTTTCTTATTATTAATTATTGTTCATTATTTAAATTGTCCTTTAATTTAAATTAGTTGTTTATGGGTTTTAAAATTATTGTGTTGTTGCATTTGATTATTTTATTTTACTTAAATTATTTTATTTAAATTTATTGTTTTGAAATAATTTTTCGTTGGATCATTTTGTGACCCAAGATGGGAGGATTGAACCTCATTGCTTTTCCTTTCTTTTTTTCTTTTCCTCTTTTCTTTTTCCCTTTTCTATTTTTCCTCATTCTTTTTCTTCTTTTTCTCTTTTCTCCCCAGCTTCTCTCCCGCGCGCGACGTCTTCTCCATCCCTCCCCGCGTCCATGCGTCGTCCTCTAGCCCGCCGCCGTACGCCTCCGTCCGGCGACACCGCCCCTCCCAACCTCTTCCCCTCTGGCTGGAGATCCCACCCCTGTGTTTTCAGCCCCTTTTGCGCCGCGAAACTCCCCCACGCGTGGCTTCAAGCTACACGGCTTTTGGTGCTAGCGTGCCGCTGTCGCACCACCGCCGGCCACCACCTTTTCACCACACCATCCTCGACCTCCCAGCTACCTAATGCACCCATCCTTGGCTCCGATCTGCCACCAGTAAAGCCCATCTATGTCCATCTCCGATTTGAGCATTTTGGCCTTCAACCACCATTTACGCCACCACCATTGGCTTCACCGATATCTCTAAGTCATTCCCTATCAATCACAGGTCTTCGTTTGTAACCGTTCAAAAGTGGGTTTTTGAGACCCACGGGCACAGTGCATTTGGCACTGTTCTGTTGCTGTGCCGCCACTTCTAGCACCTCCGTGATCTTTCAAAAATTATATTATAACATTGCAAGTATTTTCCAAAGAATTTTTGTGATTTAAATGTATTTTTGCATTAACTCATTATATTGTGAACTGTTTGGTTTTGCCGGACTGAGTCCGAGGAGTAAGGGGGTCGGTTGGATTGGATGATGGGGTTGTTTGTGTGATTGGGTTATGCTATGAGATTTGTTGGCTGTTTCGAGTTTAAATATGGGTGCTTTTGAGTTTGACGTTGGTCATGGTGGATATTGATGATTTTAGAAAGTGATGATATATTTTGGGATTATGAGAGTTTTAAGTTTTGAGGAATTAAAATATGTTATTTTAGAAGTTTAGGCTTAAATATCGAAATATGTGATTGATTGAAAACTTATGGAAATTACGTGATTATTTTTATAGGTGATGATTTATAGTCGACTTGATATTTTTTTAGGAAAATTTTGAAAAGCTAAGTGGTCTAGGTAAGTGGGGGTTCTTATGCTAGATTTGCATAAAAATAAACGAACTGAGGTTGGTTTGTAAAAATGTGCATGTTGTTTTACAAAAAAAGAAAGAGTGAGAAACAACCTCAATATATGTTTTGCATTCATTCATGAGATGCGTATGAAAGAGAAAAGAAATGTTTTTGACATGAAATGTGTAGACATGAGCAATATTTGACATGTTTCTGAAATATGCAAAAAAGCGAATATGATATCATTGAAATTTTTATGCATGTGATATGAAATGATTTGGATATGTTTTTAATCAAATGGAATGATATAAATATGTTTCGCACTTGTTTTGATATGATATGGATATGATAAAACTTTGGCATACTTATCTGTTCTGAATCTGATTTTGAACATGGTTCTGATATGATGATATTGGTTCACGTGATATGGTTGGTACCAACATGATATGATATGATATGAGTGCACCCACTTTGGAAACAAAGTGGTCTTTTTACGTGTTCTTTCCTATGTACACACTCGGGGCTCCGAGATTGAAAAAGGGAAAGTTCACCATATGACACTGCCTGGTTTGGCCACTGGGGATAGCACAACCCTACCACAGAGGTTAAACATGGTATATGATACGATACGATATGCTATGATAAGATGAAGATGTTTAGTTATGTTACGCCAAAGTGTTTTTGAATATGAAACGGATCTTTAAACATGAATAGTTGATTTTGAGTATGAAAAGATTGAAAAGTCGCTCTGATCGCTCTGATTTTCTGATAACACATTTTTCTGAGATCTGCGTATAAAACTAAAATGTTTTGTTTCTGCATACTGAACTTTCTGAAAAGGCTCATGTTTACATACTAGTATATGTTCTCTACTTACTAAGTTGTTGATAACTCATCCCTTATCTCCACAATATTTTTCAGATGATTTGAATGTTCCAGTTGAGGATCAAGGATATGGAGTATGGGTGAGAGGAGTTAAGAATGATGGTTTAAGCATAGAAGGTTTAGATGGTTATTGAGGATTTTCATTCAGTAAACTTGTTGTGCTATGATGATGTGATTTGTTGGGAGGTTGATATTTATATTAAGACTTTGTATTGTCTTAGAATAGTTATTCTGGAGTAATTGATGTAAATAAATGGGTATTTTGTGCGATAGAGAAAAATTAGAGTACGTACTATGTTGATGGAAAATGATTTTTAAGTGACATGGGTTAACTCTCTGGACCCTCGGGGACGGGGCGTTACAGTAATAGTGGTTTCCGGCCCCATCATGGGACATAATAGTGGCTTCTGGCCTCACCACGAGACATAATAGTGGCCTCAAGCACTACCACAGAATACAAGAGTGGCCTCTGGCCCATGGTATATAATAGTGATCTTTATTCAGAGTGCAATCACTTTGGTGAAAATGTGATTTATGTTCTGCCTAGTTGTCCATACAATGAACAACCCTACCACGAGGTTAAACATGGCCTTTGTTTTGAGTGCATCGACTTGGTGACAAAACATTGATATGTTTTGCTTGGCTAAATGTAGACATGCACAATCCTATCACGGGGGTAAACATGGTGTCGCTTTTGTTTATGATGTTGTTTCAGTTATGTTTGTGGAGGGCAAAAAGCATGGACGATGACATCTTTCCCTTTACCCTAATGCAGGAGACAACCTAGGTATCCGTAGCGGAAATCAAACGCAGAGAATCAGGATCTCATGCTTGATTTTTTTCTTTTAAACGCTCAAGAAAAAATTACAAAGGCGAGGATCTTGCTAAACTCCAACTTATCTTCATTCTTGACAGTGGTCAAGCATAAAATTGATGCAGTTTTCTTCTGAACTTGTTATGGGCTCAGATCGGAAGGGAAATGGTGGAGGGTGGTTTGGGCAGTTCGTGAAGAGAAGGTAGTGACCCTCGAAGATCCCGTAGCACTCTGTTCTATTTCCATTTCCAGTACTCTGTTCTTACAATATACAAACACCATTCCAACATTTTCATAATTCCCATATATTCAGAACCCTAACAGAACCACCAGTCCTAATTGTGATTTTTGAAGCATCTTAAACAGGTTTGTTGCCAGGTTCTCTTCGAGGGTTTTTGTCCTCTTTAAACCCAAGCATAAGAGAATAGTTGATACTTAAATCAGGCAAGAAAAGTCAATGGTTAAGCAAAAGAGTGTGCTGATGGAGAAGTATCGTCGAGTGAGAGTGTGCATATTTAGATGCAAGGTGGAGCACTAAAGAAGCAACCGAGGTTTAAACTAGTTGTAGATCAGATTTGGTTCTCAAGTTGCAAATCAGATTTGGAGAAGTATGGCGACGGTGAATGGATTTGGTTCTTAATTTGCAAATCAGATTTTCGCTGCAGTGGTTCAAGAAGAACATATTTGTTTTCAGTAATCGGTTTCGATGGATACTGGATGTTTAAACCCGTATGAGAGTTAGACCCAATGAACCCATATAAAGTCGGGTGGGCCATGTCGGATATTACGGACAGATCGGGTTTAGGGTCTTTTATGCACAGGCCTAAAAAATATCAATCTTGCAGCAATTCAACTACAACCTAACCAGTCCTACAAGGAGGTTCTAGTGGAAATTTTGGACCAAAAGGAATAGGCGCTTAGAACAAAAACCATCCCAGTGGTGAAACTATTGTGGCATTACTACAACTTCAAAGAAACAATTTGGAAAATAGGGGTTAAGATGAGAAGAGGCAGGACTATTCTAAGAGGTAGGATGTGATAAGAGTTGTAACGATCTGAAAAAATCCATTAGTTAGTTTGAATTTCTTTGGACCTTACAAACATTTTGAAATCATGAAAGGAGTGATCGATCGATTGGATTTTAGTCCGTTAGCATGGTGGAATCGCAATCCACTATGGTGATGGAGTTGTCTTTTTATTTAAGTAAGGCACTACAACAATAAAGTAATTTCTGTTTTCTAAAATGATCAACCAATCCTGTGGATTGAACTTCTCTCTATAGTATGATCCAAAGTTCCTAATAATTCAAACAAGTTATCCATCCCTCTGTTTTCTGAGTTTTCTTTATTTGCAAGCCCTATGTCCTTTTGTGTTCGGGAATTGTTAGGCACAGTCTTTGGTAAAACATTCACTAAAAAAACAGGTATACCTTACTTATCTGTCAGGCATGCACGTAGTATTAGTACCATACCTTTTGTTCGACGGGTTGATGGTGGCAGTAGTGAAGGTAGTGGTGCCTCAGTGGTAGGGTCCTAAAAAGTGTAAGTCCCATACCTTAACTCACAGCTGGGTGATACATATCTCCCTCCCTGCCTTCCATAACAGCATGATGAAAATACCGCTGCCGTACACTGCTCCAAGCAGCTCTTGCAATTGAGTTCATCCAAATCAGGGGTGCACGTAAGAAGTGCATGTATTGTTTGGAAATCTTGGGCAGTCTTGCTTCCCACAGCAATTTTGCGAGTAGAATTTCCTTCTGCGGCGAGCTTTTTTAGCCTCTCTAACAAAGGCCCTAAAACCTGTGTGAACGCATCTACATCTGAGGCGTTTAGTGTGCTGGAGAAGGGAAAAGGCCAGCTTCCAAAACACCAAATATATATCTGTTTGAGTATCGCACCATACATTTCGTGTAATATATGATCGCCTCCTTCTGGTCGGGACATTTTTGTAACAGATCCTGACTCGATGCATTTATACAACTACGACATTCGTCTGTCCCAATGTCTCCTCTACAAAGTGCAATCGCATTTACTTTGTCGAAATTTTCTCCGACGGATAAATTATAAAACCCGTAGCTGATTTTGGTATTGGAAGACAGAGACGCCAGGACGGTGTTGAGATTTGCTCTGTATGTACTGTTACTGGTGTAGTTACTCTTATCGAAGCAGGGGTAGGGAACTAATTGAGCTAACGTGGGAGCAAACAGATGAAAGATCAGAATTAGGCAAGTGAAGAAAAGTAGTCTTGAACAGCACATCTTCGTTGTTTCTCTCTGTAACGCCCCAAACCCGGTTGGTCTGGAGAATTACTACATGTCACTTAAGAACATGTTTCCCAACACAACTAAAATAAAACTTCAAAACTTTATTAGCAAAACTCAATCTCATGTACTCTAAATAACCACATTGAAAACTCTATAGAGTCGTTACTGCAGCAAAATAAACTAAGGAGTCCAAAATCTCCCAGTAGTCATAACAACCAAACTAATACTTTCATAAGTCTTACTAAACCCAAGCTCAAGATATAATTAAATCTAAAAGACATTAAAACTAAAGGACATCAGAATTCCTTCTTCTAACATCCTCTCCCAGCTTAATCATGCTCACCAATCTAATCTAGGTCCCCAGTTGGACTCTCCACATCATCTGAAAAATATTATGAAGATAGGGGGTGAGTTATCAACAACTCAGTAAGCAGAGGACATATGCTAGCGTGCAAACATGAGCATTTACAAAGTATAGCATACAGAACAAAATATTTTCCAGAGTTATCATGCAAAACAGAACATATTTTCAAAAGTAAGAGAGCGATGGTTTTAGGACAAGTAAAACCCGTAATACTTTGGCATAACATAAATTGAGTATCATCATCAGATCAAAACAGAGCATCAAACAGAGCAGAGACCATGTTTCACTCCCGTGGTAGGGTTGTGCTAACCTCAGTGGCCAAACCAGGCAGAGACGGAGGTGAAATCTTTCCTTTATTCTTCTCGGAGGCCCGAGTGTGCACACAGGAAAGACCACAATAAAACCACTTTGTTTCCAAAGTGGGTGCACTCAGAGACAGAGAAGTTGGTACCAACCCAAACAGAGCAGAGCATAACAGAGCAGAGCAGAGCAAAGCAGAGACGGAGTCAGATACAAATACTAGTACACCATGCCAAAGGTTTTCAGATGATATATCAAAATAATACAGAGTACCAAAACAGAATCAGACAGTTTACACACACTGACAACAAAAGGCAGAACATCTTTCTAAATAAATGCACAATTTTTCATATTCTCAATATCGCTCCCTTTATCAGATTTCAGAAACTACATGATAGAATTTAGCTCATGTCTACACAATGCATGTCAGAACATATTTTTCCTTTTTTATAAAGATTTGATGAATAATGCAGATAAGCGACCGAGGTTGGTCTTTGTTTTTCCCAAGTTCCCATTACATCAGAAAATATGCAAGTTTTCATAAAGTCAACCTCAGTCTTATTAACTTGTATAAAACCTAGCATAGGAACCCCACTTACCTGGACAAGTTAGCTTTCCAGAATTTTCCTCAAAAATGTCGAGTCGAATATAAATCATCACCTATAAAAATAATCACATAATTTTCGTAAGTTTTCAATCAATCACGGATTTCGATATTTAATCCTCAACTTCTAAAATAACTTATTTTAATATCTCAAAACTTAAAATCCTCATAATCTCAAAATATATCATCACTTCCTAAAAATCACCAATATTCGCCATGACCAACGTTAAACTCAAAACATCAATATTTAAACCTGAAACAACCAACAAATTTCATAGCATAAACCATTCCTACACAAACAACTCCATCATCCAATCCAACCGACCCCCTTCCTCTTCGGACTCAGTCCGGCACAGCCAAAAAATTCACAGTAAATATGAATTAGCACAGAAATACATTTAAATCTCAAAAGTTCTTTTGAGAAAAATACTTACAATGCTATAATATAATTTTGAAAGATAACGGAGGTGCTAGAAGGGGCAATGCAGTAACAAAACAGTGTCAAATGCACTGTGGCCGTGGGTCTCAAAAACCCACTTTTGAACGGGTGTAAACGAAGACCCGAGATTGATAGGGTAGGGCTTAGGGATGTCGGAGAAGCTAGTGGTGGTGGTGGTTGGCCGTGGGTGGCGGCGTAGAGGGCAGTTGAAGGCTAAAATACCCAAAACGGAAATATTTATGGTGGAGCTTCATCGGTGACAGATCGGAGGTGGGATTGGGTCCATTGGGTTGCTAGGAGGTCGAGGATGATGTGGTGAGAAGATGGTGGCCGGAGGTGGCGCGACGGCGGTGCAGCGGCGCAAGGAGTGCCGCGGTTTGGTGTGGTGCGTGGGGGCTATCGACGGCGAGTTAGGGGCTGAAATCACAGGGGGGTGATCGCCGATCAAAGGGGAGGTGAGAGGGAGGGGCAGTCTCGGTCACTGCCGGTGCACGGCGGCGGACTGGGGAACGACGCAAGGACGAAGAGAAGAGAGAGGGAGAGACATGCGGCGCGCGGGAGAGGAGAGGAGAAAAAGAAAAGGAAAAAAAGAAAAGAAGAAAAAGAAAAGAGGAAAGAGAAAATGTAGGGAAAGAAATGAGGTCCAATCCTCATATCTTGGGTCACAAAAATGATCCAACGGAAGCGATTTTAAAACAGCAAGTAAAATAAAATAATTCAAACGTAATAATTAAAATGAAAATAAATAATTAAACCCAACAATAAGCTAATTTAATATGAAAAATAATTTAAATGTATTACAATAATCAATTATAAGAAAGCACTTCAGAATAATTTTCACAAAATTAAAATCATAAAAATAAATCCACTAAAAATCCAACCAATTTTAAAACAAGAGAATAAATTTTTAAATTAATAACAAATAATCTTTCAATTAAAAATACATTAAAATACGGGGTGTTACACTATCTGTACGTGGTAGTCTTTAAGTTGAATTATATGCACACTCGTGATTAAAGTACTTCCCGAACCAGAGACTTCTCCGTTCGTTCAATATTCATTTATAGCGCCCAAAACTGACGTTGTTGAATATAAAACAAGAAGGGAAGACTGAAGATTGGAAAGATCATCTAACTAATTCAAGACGAGTAAAAGTACATTTTTCTTTATATTAATTGTGTTCTTAGAACAATTGTGGATATGTTGATGTATATGTTGACTTCACAGCGCCCAAAACTCACGTTGTTGATCAGGACCCTACATGATTAATATTAAATATTAATGTAATTTGTAAAAGCTAATCTCAACTGAAAGAAATGTCATTCGAGGTAGATCAAAAGCTGAGATAATTTCTTTATTTTGCAACAGAACTAGATCTATGTACAGCTAATTACCTGAGCCATTTAAAAATTTCATCTAACTTTTTAACGATTTATTGTGATTGTTCTTGAAAAACTGTCTAGCTAATTATCAAAATATTTTATTCAACTTTTAATTTTAATTTCAACTCAATATTAAAACGAAACCATAATTTTATACTCATGAATTTCACGATGCAAGAACAGAAATTCATGTAAAATTAGTGGTTTGTTTAATATATCTCAAGAATCAAACATGTAAATAAACTTAATTACTCAGACTGCTCTAATAGTTTGCCAAATAAACGTTTCAATATTTTGGAAGACTAATGTCATATACAGTGATGTAACGCCTTGTAAAAATTTGTCACCTCCTCAATCTCAACCTGAAAGTCTTATCCAGAACAGTGATATACAGCTGTTTCCAAAATAGATTGAATCATACAATCAACATGATCTGTCATTGGGTGTAGGTCAATTAATATGACAAGTATGGATCATAAATGGACAATGTGACCAATGGAGACAATGTTGACCAGACTTGGAGTTGGAGAAAGACGGTTCCCAAGGCATATTATTTTTTAAAATATTATTATTTTAATATTTAAAAAAATTAAATTATTTATTATATTTTATGTAAAAATTTATAAAAATCATATAATAAAATAAAATGAAATGAAATAAGAGTGTCGTTAATTTGTTATTATCATCAAAGAATTAGATAATGCTGCTCTGCCGCTTATGTATGCTCGCTCCAAGTTATCGCCCAGCATGGCAAGTGCCACATCGTTAAAGAGAAAAAAAATTTAAAAAAAAAAAAATTGTTGGCTAGCTCGTCAAAGACGATTCTTCTGTGTTTTAAGTGAATCTGAACCCTAGCCTCCATCTCCCACCTGCCCCCATCCCTAACATCGATGACCACCATTTCCGGCGAGTATTTCATCCAACAGCTAAGTCCCAACCTTAATCACTTCCCTCACGAGTTAATCCTCTCATCGACGCCTTCATCTCGGTTTTCCCTTCCTCCCTGACATCGCCGACCACCATTCCCGGCACCATCTCCAACAAAACCTTGGTCCAATAGCTAAGTTCCCAAACTAAAACACACAATTTGATGCCTCTATCTTGCCCCTGCCCTCCCTCCCTCAAGAGTCACTCTACACCGGGCTCCTAAGGTGAAAATTATGCTCACTTTTGAAAAAAATTCTTCATCTCTGCTAGGTAGATGTTACCTTGTCCATGTGTATTGAGCTTCTATGGACTCGCCGACTTCTTCTAGGTAGCTATTACTACGATTGGTATTGGTGTTGGATAGTGCTCTGTTTTTGCTTGAATTTTGGGCTTATGTTTGCAATTATTTAATTTATTGTCCATTTGTTGTTACTAAGTTGATGTGTATTGAGCTTCTATGGAGCATAAAAGAATTTCTATTCACTTATGATTGAGCTTCACTTTTTACCATTCAAAGAGCTTCCATAGCTGGCTGAAGACAGAATAAGTTGGTGCAATTTGTATGACTAGTGAGTTGATTTTAGTGCAATTTGTATAACTTGGATAGTGTTATGTTTTTGCTGGGATTTTGGGTGGATAGTGCTCTGTTTTTGCTTGGAGTTTGGGTTTATGTTTGTAGTATTTTAATTTTTTATCCATTTGCACGAACAAAATTATATGCTAATTGAATTCTCAGATACTGATTGTAGGTTCTTCAAGGCTGAATTGATATGGCTTCTGACATAAAGTTATCGGATAATGAGTATGATAAAATAGTGGTTGATGATGGGCCCGATAAAGATGATGGTGTCGAAGAATCCAAGGTTGGAATGACTGTTGGTAGTGAGGAAGAAGTTTGGTCTTACCATATGAAGAATGCTAAGCATAAGGGGTTCGGGGTTTGTAGAAGGAATTCTAGACAAGGAGACGATGGGAAAGTTAGATGGTGTACATTTGTATGTGCGTGGTAAGGCACAACAAAGAGTCAGGCTACCATTTAGGAGGTGCTTTTGTAATGCAAGTGAGGAACAAGTCCATAGCTATTGTTGTTGTATTTAGGAGGTGCTATTGTAATGCAAGTGTAGAATGAAGCAATTGCTGTTGATTCATTTAATTAAGTTGTATTTATGTTTTGAACTCTTTTTGTTTACTCATTTAATTAAGTTGTATTTTTGCTCCTCTAGATGACTGAGTTGATTCTAATTTCTGGGATCTTGTGCACTGTTGCATACCCTTTTAGTCAGGTATAACATAACTAGCATATACATATCATTGTCTGGTAACTTACTTTTTACTTATTAGTCCCCAGTTTTTCTTCTTTTGCCACTAGCCTGATAAACTCATCCTCTCTCAAAACTGATGAGGGAGAGTTTTCATTCCAGATTGATGAAGTATGAACTATCAAGCTTAGTGGTTGGTACCCAAATAAATAATGAGTCTTTAATAGCTGGTGAGCTGGTGGCATCCATCTTTCATACAATCAAGTTTATGAAGTAAAAAAAGGACAGTCTTTTTTCTTTTCATTTCTAATTTATTTTCCAATTAATCATGGCAAACCCACTTTGACACAACCAATACCTATCATTTGGACCTCACTAAGCATGCCAGGCCAAGGATGCTTGGTTGTAGTTGATATAAAGCTTTGTATTTGATTTCTCTTTTACTAAAAACAAACATTTAAAATATAAGCTTTGTATTCAAAGTCTCCAGAAATACAAAGAGTTTCCACAAAATACATAGAGCTTCCACATACAAATAGACTTTCCTATTTGTTTTTTTTTTTTTTTTTTTTGAAAGGAAATACCCTTATGCCATTCCATTATAAACTTGTTGGTATACAAGGAAGAGCTTCCTCCATAGTTACAATTAAGTCAGAAATGGTAAGAGCATCTTTTGCAAGTGGTCTATAAAATTGTCATTTCTTCAAACATGAGAAACTTCCCACTTTGCAAAATGCTTAAGACATGACCTTGCTTCACTCATTAATATGCTTGAACTGCTCCAAGGTTCTTTATCTTCTAGTAATGCCTTTGTGACTTGCAATGAGTACCCCTCAATAACAATCTGTTGCAATCCAAGATCCATTCCCAGTTTAACAACCTATAAAGCTCCATATGACTCAGCTAATAAAGGGTCAGGAAAAAAAATTGTTTCCTCTGCCTAATTGTGGCAATGATCTGGCCAGCACAGTCCCTAATAGCCACTCCAATGCCAATCAATCCATTAGCCTTATCCACTGCACCATCCCAATTAATCTTAAACCATTTTGATGGAGGGGCCTGCCATACAGCAATTGAGGAGCAGACCTGTGTATCTCTGTTGTTGTGATCAGTATCCCTCTTAGGCAGCATATCTAACAATGTTCATGTGTCAATCACAATGGAGTTTGGATGAGAAAACTCCTTCTTAAAGATGAAGGAGTTCCTTCTCCACCAAAGCTTCCTTGCCACCACCACAAATTCTTACAATTATTCTTCATTCAGTACCATAGGTAATGACTCAAAAAACAGCAATATAGGGGAATGAGGGATAGTGCATTTTTTAAGCCTTTTAGAACATTGACTCCCCACATCCATTGCTGCTTCACAGCTCCACAAGACATGGAGGACACTTTCTTCTTCTCTGCAACAGATGCGGTATAGAGGATCATTCACCACTTTCTTCTTAAACAACTTGGATTGAGTGGGAAGGGCCTCCTAACAGGCTCCCCATAAGAAAACTTTATCACCATGTGTGACATGAAGTTGCCAAATTTTGTTCCAAACATCTTTAAATATGTTGCTTGTTGATGCTTGACCTTGAGATGCCACCTCCCTTGACTTCTCCATGTGGTATGCACTCCTTACTGAGAAGGAGCCATCCTTAGTCCCATGGCATATGATTTTTTCCTTAGTTTCTATAGTGCTAATTGGAGTTTTCAGAATCAAGTTAACTTCCCCCTCCTCGAAAATGTCTTGTACCAGTTCTGTTTTCCACATCTTTGCCTCATAATCAATCAATTCTGCAACAATTGCTTTACCATCTAAGGTCTTGACTTGTAATGCCCCAATCTCATTGGTCTGTAGAGTTAGTTCTTATTACTTAATATCAACTTCAATATCACAACTATAAAATCTAGAAAACTCCATAAAATAATAATTCATTTGCTCAACTCAAATATCCATATTCCTTCATAAGGACAACAAAAAAGTTCTGAATAAAAATAAATTAAAAACTCTCCAAAGACTCGAAAATATCCTTAACTCATCAAATCAAAATAACAAAAAATAACCAATTTACTAACTACGACTCTCAAATAACTACTTGTATCATTGGACACTTATTCTTCTATGAACATCAAACCTCTCTAACACTGCCTACTCTTGCTCTCCAGCAGAACCATCAAGATTATCTAAAAAATATTTGGAGATAAATGGTGAGTTATCAACAACTCAGTAAGTATAAAACATATACCAGTGTGTAAATATGAGCATTTACAGAGTTCAGAATGCAGAACAAAATATAATTATTTTACGAATGCAGAATCAGAACATGTTATAAAAAAATATCAGAGTGAAATGTCAACAAAATATTCTTATTCAAAATTCATTTGGTATAGCATAAACTGAAACATCACATCTTATCTTATCATATCATAATAGAGACAATGTTTAACCCTTGTGGTAGGGTTGTGTAAACCTCGGTGGCCAACTGAGCAGAAACAGAATGTGAATCGTTTGAGGCCCTGAGTGTGCACACAGGAAAGACCATGCAGAAAACCATTTTGCTTCCAAAGTGGGTGCACCAGAAACAAAAAAGTTGGTACCAATCCGAACAGAGGCCACAGTTTTACACCAGTGGTAAAGTCAGAATGGAATAGAAACAAAAATAGATATGCTAGAGGTTTTCAGAAATCACATCATATCATATCAAAGTAGAGAACATATTCAAAACAGAATAGAATCATATCACAAAAACATAACTTATGCACAAAATTTCATATTCGCTCTCTTTTGCAAAGTTCAGAAACAAAATGCCAAAATAGTTAATGTCTATACTAGTCATACCAGAAAATACTTTATTTTTATTCAGAATTTCATGAGTAATGCAGAACAAATAACTAAGGTTATTTCAAAATAACAAAGCATGCATGTTTTTCATAGAATTCACCCTAGATCATTTTATTTTATGCAAAGTCTAGCATAGGAATCTTGTTTACCTGAATTTCTTAGCTTGTCAGAATTTTTCCACAGCAGTACTGAACAAAAATCTGTCATGACCTATAAAATAGACATGTGGCTCCCATAAATTTCAATTCGATTCTTAAACCTGAAATACAAAAATAACCTATTTTTCCTAAATGTCTAAAATTACCTTAATCCTAAAAATACCACCACTTCCCAATTTCATAAAATAATCACATATTTTCCGATTATGGCAATAAATTCTGAATTATTTACTACTGAAATCTAACTACAAAACATTTAGGGTAGGTTTGGGGGGTGAGATGAGAATTTTGTGTTTTGTTTTGAAGTTTAAAATATTAAGTTTTAATATTATTATTATTTTGGGATTTGAAAAAGGTGTATTGGGATTTAAAAAAATTGAATTGTTTATTATATTTTGTATGGGGATTTGAAAAAGGTGTAATGATGAGATGAGATGAGATAAGAATTTTGTGTTTTGTTTGAGGTCCCAAACCAGCCCTTAATATCAACTAACATAATTTAAAACCTTAAATATTTTCTATAGGAAAAATAAAGTTTCTGTAATAAATTATAACCTGGTCAGTCTCATTTAAAATAGAAAACCAACCGAATTATGAGTTTAAAACACCTTATAATTTGACTTAAAACTTTGAGGGTAAAATAGTAATATCATAAAAAATAAATCTTCTCCTACATAAAATGCAAAAACTACTTTAGTTTGTAAAAGATCACAAGCGAGAGGGAGACCCAGGTGAGATGGAGACTCACTGAGAGGAGTTACGGCGAAGTTGGGCAGATGCGGAGGTCGTCTCGCCAAGATGGGCGGCTGAGCACTGACTGTAACGCCCCGTACTTGGAGGTCTAGAGAGTTAGTTCATGTCGCCTAAAATCATCTCCAATAACACATTTAAAATAACCTAGAATCTTCATAAAATATTAACTTATTTGTTCAACATGTGTTCCTCCATAAGGACACAAAAGAAGTACCTTAATAACATATATTAAAATTTCCACAATGACTCGAAAATATCCTTGACTCAAAATGCCAAAGTAACATAAAATGTCAACACTACCAAAAAGACTCTCCAAAAAGTCATTGTACCCTAAGGTACTTAATCTTCTATAATCATCAAAACTTGCTAATGCTCCCTATTCCAGACTTCCAGCTGATGCATTAAAATTATTTGAAAAATGTTGTGGAGATAAGGGTTAGTTATCAACAACTCAGTAAGCAGGGAATATATACTAGTATGCAAACATGAGCATTTACAGAATTCAGAATGCAAAACAAAATATTTTTTATTTTCATAATGCAGAGTCAGAACATGTTATAAAAAATATAAGAGCAAAAGTTAACAAAAAACATTCATAATCAAAATCCCTTCAGCACAGCATAACAGAAATATCATATCATAACATAATTCATTGTTTAATCCCGTGGTAGGGTTGTGCAAACCTCGACGACCAACGAAGCAAAAACAGAATGTGAATCTTCCCCTTACTATTCTCGGAGCACCGAGTGTGCACACAAGAAAGACCACGTAGAAAACCACTTTATTTCCAAAGTGGGTGCACCAAAATAGAAAAGTTGGTACCAACCCGAACAGAGGTCACAATTTTACACTCGTGGTAAGGTCAGAATGGAATAGAAATAGAATGTCATGCCAAAGGTTTCAGAAATCATATCATATCATATCAGAGCACAGAATATTTCTATAACAAAATGAAATCAAATCACAAAAATACAATTTATGAACAAATTTTCATATTCGCTCTCTTTTGCACAGTTCAGAAACAAAATGCCAAGATAAGCTCATATCTTCACCAGTTATGCCAAAAAACACCTTATTCTTATACATAATTTCATGAGCAATGCAAAATAAATAACTGAGATTGTTTCAAATTTCTTTTTATAACAAAACATACATATTTTTCAAAATTGACCTCAGTCCATTTTATTTTTATGCAAAGTCTAGCATAAGAACCCCGCTTACCTGAACTTCTTAGCTTTTCAGAATATCTTTACTTTTTTTTTTAATGAAGAGTGGGAATTCATGTGTCCAATAGTAACCCTCTCCCAAATTTATTCATAAAGCCCTCACTTATGGCAGAGGAATAACTTGGAAACAATCAAGGCCCATGGAAATAATCAAGGCCCATGGGAGAAAAATCCAACAAGACCACAACCAAGAAAACAAACTAAACAAGCCTATAAATCAAAATAAGGTAACCAAAACCACAAAAAAATAGGCTACTAACACCTTAAACAGGGAAGGCCAGAGAAGTCCAACCGGAGCAATCCTCTGAGAATTCGAGGCATGTTATAGTTATTAGAGTAAACCAATTCAGTGCCTGAGGCACCCTCCTTGGCTAACCAGTCCGCAATTTTATTACCTTCATGAAACACATGCTAGAAACGACAATTGAGAGTACGAGTCAAACCAACAAGCTCTTCCCAAAAATCCTCCAGGTACTAAACACCACATCGCTCTCTATTCCACCATGAAATAACCATTATCGAATCAATCTCTACTATTACATTTGAAATATTTAATGACTTGTAAAGCATCAAACCTTTAAGGAGCGCCAGGAGTTCCACTTTCTTGTTAGATCCAAAACCAATAGGATAGGCAAAGGCCTAGACATGACAACCTAAATCATTACGAATAACACCACCACTGCCACAAGAGCCCAGGTTACCGAGACTACTACCATCCGTGTTCAACTTGCACCACCTGGCGGCAACTTAAGCCACTTTACCACTTTGCAACAGTTAGCTTTTGGCTCAACCGGTTTAATCTGTAGGGCCTCCAGGATCATGCCATCCTAGCGGGACAACTATTGGGGTTCTTTGCCACATGACAAAGGGAGCCTATCCACACACAAATAGAATGAACAACAACTTCATAAGTTTCCAAATTACCTTCCATTTGAGCAAGACATCTTCTCCTCCAAAGATGCTAAGTAACAATGATGGGCATGATACCGATTATAAAACCCACCTGGGAGGAAGAGCTAGCATGCCTTAACCAAGTCACAGAATTAAATTTCCAAGATCTACCATGAGGAATACCAAAAAGGTTGCCAAAAAAGGACCATACTTTTTGAGGAAATTCACCCTCAAAGAGAACATGGTTAATATCTTCATGATGGCCTACAATACAACAATCACATTTGGAAATAAGGGGAATGCCAATACAGTGTAATCTATCATTCACACTCAAGGCCATATGCCAAGCCTTCCAAAAATGTATAGACATTTTTAATGGAAGACTTTTATGCCAAATCCAAGCATGCCAATCAAGAGAGGAACCTTTGAAATGAATACAATGCCATGCAGATTTGGTAAAGAACATACCTTTCTCCATAGGAGTCCAAACTAGTACATCTTTTCCTGAATTAGGCCCAAATAAAGCGACTAAAATATCATCCACATTATCTTGACCTACTAAGTTCTCAAGAAGATCCACATCCCAACTATCCGACAACCTACACTCTTTAACTTTCAGCAAAGGTGAACCCATTAATGGCATCTCATTAATTAGAGGACCATTATCCCTCCATTTATCATACCAAGAAAAAAAAAATCTCTCCTTCTCTAATCTTCCATTTAGAATTATTCAACAGCGACAGAACACAATTAACAACCATTCTCCAAAATCTTGCCTTTAGTAGCATCAATTAGAAACCAAGGTTTCGATCCCACGTATTTAGCTTTGAAAAAATTAGCCCATAGAGAAGTACCTTGTAGAAGGTTCCAAGCAAACCGCATATATAAGGCTCTCTGAGTGTCCTGGAGATGTCGTAAACCAAGTCCCCTTTCCTCCACAGGGTTGCAAATTTGTTTCCAAGCCACCTATTTCTTTCTATCTCGCCCATTGGATTCTCCCCAAAAGAAAGAACTCATCAACTTGTGAATCTTGTTGATAGTATCCTGAAGGACCTGTAAAACAACAAAAATGTGAAGGGTCATGCTGGATATAGCATGCCTTAACAGAACAAGTTTTCCACCGATAGACAGAAGCCTCATCTTCCAACCACTAATTTTTTGCCTCACTTTATCCACCATGCCTTCAAGATTAGATTGTTTAAGACTCCAGAGAATTATAAGCACCCCTAGATATTGAAAAGGGAAAGTCCCTTCCATGAAACCAGTACGTCATAATAGACTCCGCTTGCAAGTAAGAGAGGAATTTTGTTCGAGCAGTATAAAGTGAATTTCTATTTGTTAATAGTCTATCCTGACCACCATTCATATTGACTTAGAATTTGCTGAAGTGCTCTAACTGATCGTTGACTTCCATTAGAAAAAATAACTACATCATCAACATACATCAAATGTGAAACAATAGGCGTAGCTCAGGACTGATGAAAATGGCCAAATTTGTTCTCTGCCAGGCTAAAATGAATCAGCCGGGATAGGACCTCTTGCTGAATGATAAACAAATAAAGTGACAAAGGATCACCTTGATGACGACCTCGGCCTCCTGGGAAAAATGCCTTGACTATACCGTTCATCATAACCGAATACTAGGGCCTTGAAATACAAGAATGAACCAAATCATAGAATTGAGTAGAAAAGCCAAACCTTCGCAAGGCCATTCTCAAATAATTCCAATCCGCACAATCATATGCTTTCGCCATATCCACCTTCAACATAATATTTCCACCATGAGTTCTTTTACTAATAGAGTGAACCATTTCCTGGGTGAGCCTAAAGTTCTTAAAGATACTTCTTCCAAGAATAAAAGCTCCTTGCTCCAAAGAAGTTAGACGAGGCAAGAGACCTGTTAAGCGATTCACAATCATCTTGGAGCAAATTTTGTAAAAAACAAAGCAAAGGCCAATGGGGCGGAACTTATCAAAACCTGTAGGCGAATCCACCTTTGGTATTAAAACGAAATATGACGTCGTAAAAAACTGGGAAGATGCTTGGACGTAAAGAATTCCAAGACAACATTCCACACATCAATTTTAACCACCTCCCAACAACTTTTATAAAAACCCGAACCGAATCCATCAGGACCCAGAGTGCTATGAGTCGATATGGAAGACAAAGCATCAAAAACTTCCTTTATTGTAGGCACGCGAAGAAGGAAGACATTCTCCTCCTCTGAAATGACGAGATCAATGAGATGCTCAAGACTAGGTTGCTCAACCGGTGGTTCCCCTTGAAGAAAATAAGAAAAAAAAATCCACTACACCTTGGTGAATGCTTTTCAGCATCTCAAAAATCACCTCATTCGATCGCATTTCCATCACTCACTTTCGACTCCTGTTGGCTAGGCAAGCATGAAAAAATTTCAAGTTCCTGTCACCATCAACCTACCATTTTAGCTTAGCCATTTGTGCCAATCTTGTCTCTTCCCGGCGCCTTCGAATAGCCAGGTCTGGAGCTAGTAGATGTAGCTCTCTCTCCAAATTTTCCTCCCAAATTAATTGAAACTTTTACTCAATCTCCTTAACCTATTTTTCAAGAGCATCAATAAGGCCCAAAGTATGACCAAAGATCCTTTCCTCCACTCCCTCAGTGCCACCTTAGTCTGCTCCAATTTCATAGCCAAAATGTGAATTGCCGAACCACCAACCTGAGTAGCCCAAGCTGTCCGAACACAATCCAAAAAATTATGGTGATCCACCCACATCTGTTGAAATAAAAAAGGAGCTGGACCATAAGAGAAATGATCTTTCTTGAACTCAAGGAACATGGGAGCATGATTCGACGTAGATCGCGGAAAATAGAAACCAATAGCATTTGGAAATAAAGCAAGAAAGGATTTGTCCATGAGAGCACAATCAAGGTGTGCCCAAGAGCGGGCAAGGCCTAATTGCCCATTGCACCAAGAATAATCACTCCCTTTCCTAGCCATTTCAATCAAACCTCATTGATGTATCCAATTATTGAAATCCTCCATAGCCATAATAGGATGAGGCCTACATTGCCTTCTTCTGAGTCATTATGGATAATATTAAAATCACCAAAAAAAACACAAGGGTCTAAACCCAAATTATTAGTATTGAGATAATCCCACAGGTAGCGCCTCTCTGCCATAGTACATTTGACATAAATCATTGAAAGCAAAAACTTTTCAGCTCCTTCACCTACTGCAATGGAAATAAATTGCATGCCCATCTGAACCAAGTTCATCTCAATAGTACTATCCCAAAAAAATCCAGATTTCCCCCCTTCAGTCTCATTAGAAATAAATTTATCAAATTTCAGATTTCTTGCCAATCTATGACCACCTTCAAGATTTTGAAAAGGTTCTAAAATAGCAACAACTTTTGGCTTCAACTTACCAATCAACTGTTTAATCTACCTTTAGAGGTCCCAACCCCCCTAATATTCCATACAAAAATGGAATCAATCATTGAGAGGGGTTCGAAAATCGGGCATGAACTTGAGAAGAGCTTCTAACTTTAACAAACATCTTTTTCTTATACTTTTTCTTACCTTCATTGGCCTCGAGCTCCGTAAGATATTCTTTATCCTGCGGGAAGACCTCAAGTTGTAAGTCTAGTTCTAGTTCTGAAACAAAGTCTCTAGAATGACTGGCTCCTCAACTAGCGCATCAGCAGATTCCTCTTCCCCAAACTCCTCAATATGCACCATAAACGATTCCACCCCCTCACTGGCCATAACGATAGGGATCGCACTGGGTCCACATTCTGCTTGTCATAACCAGCCATTGAAGTTTCCCCCAGTACAACATCCGTAAAAGTTGCGACACACACTGGGAAGGCTGGTTCCGATTTAGTTTCCTTATCGACCTTTGTTTCTGAAAATAACAGAGTATCACCAACAAGATCAAACGACACCACCGGCGGTTCCATACCAAACATTGAATTGTCTTCTCTCTCATGGACTACCAGTGTGATATCCCATATGATATGGATAAGGGTAGGTGGTATATGGGATCCCACATTATTTGGGAAGGATAAGTTCTTACTCTTTATAAGGTTCCAATGGAGCTCCAATTGTATCGTTGATGTTAATGTAAAAGTTTGTTGGCTATGATTAGATGACTAGGACCTATTTGAATTATTGGATGAATGTAATTTGTCTTTATCTTTATCTATGAATATTTAAATTCAAAGATAAATAGATTAATAGATAAAGATTTGTCTTTATCTTTATCTATGAATATTTGAATTCTAAGATAAGTGGTTAAATAGATAAATGTTCAAAAGACTTTTGATCAAGATTGAATGATCGAAAAGATAGGAGATATCAAGTGATATGGATGGAAGATTCAAAAAGAAGATATCAAGCATAAAGAATTTTGAACTATCAAGAAGTTATCCAAAATAGAAGCTGAACAGAAAGCAGTTACTGTAGAGAAGAGTTATCGCGACATGTCAGCAATCCGTCAAGAGACGTCTTCGCGACAGATTCTATCCGTTAGCAAAATCCTACTGAAATTGGAACTCTTTCTAGATAGTTTATTTAAGGAATTCTACTGGTTAAGATTTTTGGGGATTCAAATCTACATATTTTCTAGAGCACTTTATAGTGCATTGTTTGGTGAGAAAATTCCTTAGTGAATTTTCATATTTGTGATCTCTCTTTGAGTGTGATCATGCTTTGAGCGTGGATGCTCATGTAATTGGACTTCAGCTCCTAGAGTTCTAGGAGGAAATGTAATATTTAAAGATCGCCAGAGGTTCTGGCTACTACTGCGGTAGAAGACAAACAGGTCGTTTGTCTGGGCAAGTAAGAGAGTCAAGTTGCAAAGGTTTTGTAATTGATGAGTACTTGTAATTGATTTTCAAATAATAAGATTGACTTTCCTGGGTTTGGCTGCCCCGTAAGGTTTTATCTTTAAAGAGTTCTTTAAAGGGTTTCCCTTCGATACCAATATTAGTGTTATGCAATTTATTTTATGTTATTGTTTAATTATTAAATTAATTGCATGATTGAATACTAACCAATTTGTTAAGTGAATTGGTAGATATTTTAGCTGCATTACAAGGGTACTTGGGTAATTTCAATTGGTATCAGAGAGTGATTCTCTTATTCGAGTGTGATTCGTTCTCCTGTTGACTATGTCGCTACATGTCCCGCCACACTTTGGTGGGAAAAACTATGCATATTGGAGAGTTCATATGAGGGCTTTTCTCAAATCGTTGGATGAACGAGTGTGGTATTTCATTGAAAAATGATGGACTAAACCAGCAACAAGTATTGATCCTTGGACAAAAGATGAGATCAGCAACTGTAATTGGAATAGCAAGGGACTGAATGCTATATTCATGGCTGTATCTCTGGAAGAATTTAAGTGAATCTCCATGTGTGAGATTGCTATAGAAGCATGGGACATATTGGAGGTTACACACGAAGGAACAAAAATTGTGAAAAACTCAAAATTACAACTGCTTACTTCAAAATTTGAAGAGATTAAGATGCTGGAAGATGAAAGTTTTAATGATTGTTATGCTAAGCTTAACGATATTGTTAATTCTAGGTTTAATCTTGGCGAGAAGGTGGAAGATTCAAGGGTCGTGAGAAAGATTTTGAGGTCTCTACCTAAAAGATTTGGGCCTAAGGTTACTGCTATTGAGGAAAGTAAGGATTTGGATGTAATAAGGGTTGAAGAGCTGGTTGGTTCCTTACAAACGTATGAATCCTCACTTCCTCAAACAAGAAAAGGTAAGTCCATTGCTTTAAAAACAATGAAAGAGGATCAAGATGATTTTTCTGATGAAGAAAATTTTAACAATGAGGATATAGATCTCATTGCGAGGAAATTCAGAAAATTCTTGTTTAAGAAAAAAGCTAGTGGAAAACAAAAGCGAGATAAAGAACTTTTTGCAAAGAAAAATTATTCTGAAAATTGGAATAAAGAAAAATTTGACAATAATAATAAAGTAAAGTGCTATGAATGTTCTGGTTATGGCCACGGAAGAATTGAATGTCCAATTTTCAAGAAAAATAAAGGAAAAGCATTGAATGTCACATTTAGTGATAGTTCAGATTCTGAAAGTTCAAGCTCATCATCTGACGATGAAAAATATTTTATGATTTTTTCTTCTATTGTGAATGATTTTCCTGAGATTACACTAACAAAATCTGAAAGTGGTTATAATTTCAGTGATTCGGATGTATCACTTGTTGATGCTGACCAAGAACTATGTTTATAGGAAGCATACAATGATGTGTGTGAAGAAGTGGTCAAATTAAAGAAACTCAACAAGAAGTTGTACAATAAGTTTTCTATTGTGGAGAATGAGAAAAATAATCAGAACTATGTTTACAGGAAGCATACAATGATGTGTGTGAAGAAGTGGTCAAATTAAAGGACTTGGATGAATTTTCGAGAACTTAATTCTCTCTAAAGAATTGGGTTCGCTGGTGCACGGGGTCTGGGGTTTACGTGAGGCTGCATGGCAACCGTAGAGGGTGGCACCGGTCGGCCTTCCTTTGCCGATCTGGTGAGTGCAGTCCCTCAACCTATTCCGGAGATGGTTCTTGCACCCAGGATTCCAAAGGTGTTGGATGGTGAGGTTTAGTTTCAGTTTACCAAAGAAGAAATAGCAAGATCAGCGGAACCTTTCCGCTATTCTGTCGTTCTCAAATTCTTGAAGAATCGTCCGTCGTTGGATGCGGTGAGGGCTTTCATTCACAATCGATGGGGACTTACAGCCAATCCAGTAGTTTCTGCCATGAGGAGACCGCGTAATGTTTTTGTTCGCATGGCTAATGAAGTTGATTTCACCAAAGCTTTATCACGGGAGGTTTGTGAAATAAATGGGATATTCTACCGTGCATTCAGATGGTCACCAGAGTTCAATGAGGATGCCGAGCCATCAAGGGTTCCGGTATGGATTTCTTTGCCGGGTCTTCCTCCAAACTTTTATCAAGAATCTTTCTTGAAGATTTTGATGGCACCGATTGGAACTTTCATTAGACGTGATAATCCGACAAGGTGCGCTACAAGAACGGATGGTGCACGGCTCTGTGTGGAAGTGGATGCTGCAAAACCGCCTTTGTCTCATTTCTGGATTGGAGTGCCTGGACTTTCTTCTAGCCGAAAGCAAGAAATATTGTATGAAACGCTCCCGGCTTACTGTTCGTCATGCAAGATGCAGGGTCATGATGTTCGAAATTGTAATCCTGGTAAAGCTGGTAAGAAAGGGGGGAGAAAAGAGAGTACGAAAGGTTTGTTGGATGATCACGAGGTAGCGCAGAATAATGATAAGGTTGAAACTCCTTTGCTGGTTCTTGTGGATAAAGAAACAGAGGATGTTGCGGTGGAAAAGGAGATGGAAGCAGCAGTTGCAGTTCATGTGCAGTTGGATGCCGAGAAGGAAGAATTGTCAGTGCAGGTGGCAGACCAAATGGTGCAATTGGGTTCTGAGGATGAGGAAAAACCGGAGCAGATAGGAGAAGAAATTCCTCCGGTGATCAATAACGTGGTGCAGTTGACGTCTTATGTTGAAACAGAGGATGAAACAGATTTAATGCTACACGTTGGGGTCGCAGATGGTGCAGGGATGGTCACGGATGCGGGTTATGTGGTGTCTAATATGGATGTAAATCAGAGTTTACGTGCGGACAATACTGGACCGACAATGGAGCAGATGCAACCAGTGGTGGATGAGGAAATTGCTGAGGACGTTGATGAAGAAGTTGATGAAGAAATAATGTTGGAAGAGAATTGTTCTTCAGAACCAGAACCGGAACAGCATCCAGAGGTTTTTTCACAAACTAAAGACTATTTTACTGAATCTGAGTTGAATGATGGTAAGAAAAGGTATAATAAAAAAAAGTTTATTAAAATGCGTAGTGCTTCTCGGGTTCTTGCCCGAAATAAAATTGCTTAATGATTGATTCCATTTTGGTATGGAATATTAGAGGGGTGGGAACATCTAGAACCAGACTAAAGGCATTGGTGGGAAGATATAAACCAAAAATTGTTGCACTTTTAGAACCGTTTCAAAATTTAGAGGGTGCTCGCAAAGTGGCTAGAAGTCTAAATTTTGATATGGTTATTTCTAATGAGGTGGAAGGGGGGAAAATATGGCTTTTGTGGGATAGTATGTATAAGGTGCATGTTGATAAGTTGGGTATGCAATATATTTCTGTTGTTGTAGAGAATGGTGCGGATAAAATTTTGATTCATGTGATTTATGCTAAATGTTCCTGGGTGGAGAGGCGCTATCTATGGCAAGAGCAAAATAGTAATCATGTGGGTGTAGATCCTTGTCTTTTTGTGGGGGATTTTAATATTATTAGGAATGATTCAGAAAGGAGAAGAGGAAGACCTCGGCAAATTGTGGCTATGGATGATTTTAATGATTGGATTCATCAAAGGGGTCTTATGGAAATGGCTTAGAAAGGGAGTTGTTTCTCATGGTGTAATGGGCAGTCAGGATTGGCCCGTTCGTGGGCTCGACTTGATCGTGCTCTTATGGATAATTCTTTCAGTAATTTGTTCCCTAATATTATTTGTTCTTACTTGCCTAGATCTACTTCAGACCATGCTCCCATGTTCATTGAATTCAAGAAAGATTCTTTTGCCTATGGGCCATCTCCATTTCGGTTTCAACAGATGTGGGTGGATCATCCTGGTTTTCTGGATTGTGTTAGAAATGCTTGGAATTTACAGATGGTTTGTTCCCCGCTCTTGTGTTTAAGTAAGAAATTAAAACATACCAAGGTGGTGCTTCGGGAATGGAATAAAAGAGTATTTGGTCACACAATAGGGCCTATTGATGCCCTTGAAAAACAGATTGAGGAGATTGAGCTTCGACTTCAATCAAATTGGGAGGTTAGTTTGGAGAGAGAGCTACATGAAGCTGTCTCTAATCTAGCTAGATGGAGGTATCGGGAAGAGATGAGATTAGCTCAATTGGCTAAGCTGAAATGGAAGTTGGAGGGAGATAGCAATTCAAAATTTTTTCATGCTTGTCTTATTAATAAAAGAAGGAAGAGAGTGCTGGAGATGAGATCGAATGGTATGACTTATGAGAATCCGGAGAGTATTCATCAAGGGGCGGTGGAATTTTTTCAAGATGCTCTTCGTGGAGAACCGCCCATAGAGCAAGCTAGACTGGAAGGCCTTATTGAGACGGTCATACTAGAGGAGGAGAATGATTCTTTGATTAGGCCGCCTACTTTAGAGGAAGTGTTTGAGGCAGTATCATCTATCCCAAATCAAAGCACTCCGGGTCCTGATGGGTTTGGAGCGGGTTTTTATAAAAATTGTTGGGAAGTGGTTAAGGTTGATGTTTGGAAGGTAGTAGTGGAATTCTTTATGACCAAGGATCTTCCAAGATTCTTCACGGCCTCATATCTGGTCCTTATACCAAAGATGGAGTCTCCCACAGGTTTTGATAAGTTTCGTCCTATTAGTCTTTGTTCTGTTTTTTATAAAATTTGCTCTAAGATTATTGTTTCTCGTCTATCTGGTTTTTTACCTCGCTTGATTTCTTTGGAGCAAGGAGCCTTTATTCCTGGAAGGAGTATTTTTGAAAACATTAGTCTCACTCAAGAGTTGGTGCAGTCTATAAATAAAAAAATTCATGGGGGGAATATCTTGTTAAAAGTTGATATGGCGAAAGCTTATGATAGGGTGGATTGGGGATTCTTGATAATGGTTTTGCAAAGGTTTGGTTTCTCTTCTCAATTTTGTGAGTTGATATATTCTTGTATCTCTAGCCCTTGGTATTCTGTCATGATGAATGGAACGGTTAAGGGTTTTTTCCCGGGTGGTCGTGGGCTCCGTCAAGGTGATCCTCTATCTCCTTATTTGTTTATCATCCAACAAGAGGTCCTTTCCCGTTTGATTCATCGGAGTGTGCAAGAAAATCAATTTGGTTTATTTTCTCAAGCCCGAGGTACTCCTATTATATCTCATTTGATGTATGCTGATGATGTTATGGTTTTTTCTAATGGTAGTCAAAGATTGGTGCAGGTTCTTCAAAAAATTTTGATTCAATATGAGAGGTGGTCAGGACAAAATATTAATGTTCAGAAATCTGCTTTGTATTATTCTAATAAAATTCCAAACCGGCGTAAGCAAAGAATTTTAAGGCAGACGGGTTGTATGGAAGGAACTTTTCCTTTCAAATATCTAGGTGTGCCAATAATTCAAGGGCGTTTGAAATAGGCTCATTTAGAGGAAATGGTGAATAAAGTGAGGCAAAAGATTAGTGGCTGGAAGATGAGGCTTCTTTCTTCGGGAGGAAAACTTGTTCTTTTGAGGCATGTCTTATCTAGTATGAATATCCATCTACTTGCTGTTTTACAGGTACCTCAAGTTGTTATTGCCAAAATCCATAGATTGATGAGTTCTTTCTTTTGGGGAGAAGCTGATGGACGGAACAAAAGGAAATGGTTGGCTTGGAATAAGATGTGTAAGCCGGTGGAAGAAGGAGGAATTGGGTTACGAAGCCTTGAGGATGTTCAGAAAGCCTTGCATATGCGCTTCGCTTGGAATCTCCTTCAAGGAAATTCTTTATGGGCTAATTTTTTCAAAACCAAATATGTTGGAAACCGGCCATGGTATCTTATAGAAAATAATAAAGGATCTCGATTTTGGAGAATGGTTGCGAATTGTATTCCGTTGTTGTTAAATAATTCAAAATGGAAAATTAGAGAGGGTGATCTTTTTTTCTGGTATGATAAATGGAGGGATAATGGTCCATTGATTAATGATATGAATATTATGGGTTCTCCTTTTTTGAAAGTTAAAGATTGTAGATTGTCGGATAGTTGGGATGTGGAGTTATTGGAGGAGTTAGTAGGGCATGATAAGGTGGAGGAGATAATAACGGATTTAGCTGGATTAAAGAATGGAAAGGATGTTCTAGTTTGGATTCCTACGGATACAGGTATTTTCTCTACAAAATCTGCTTGGAACTGTATTCGTATTAGAGGGAATTCTATGGTTTGGCATGCTTGGATTTGGCATAAGAATCTTCCTTTAAAAATGTCTATCCATTTTTGGAGGACATGGTTTATGGCCTTGAGTGTGGACGACAGATTACGCCGTATTGGTATTCCTTTGGTATCTAAATGTAATTGCTGTAATCATGGTCATATTGAAGATATTAATCATGTGTTTTTTGAGGGAGAATTTCCATTCAGAGTGTGGTCTTTTTTTGGTAATCTTATTGGAATTCCTCTTGGTAGAACTTGGAAACAGAATGTTGAGATTTGGTTTAGGAGGGCTAGCTCTTCCTCACAGGTGGGCTTTATTGTTGGCATTATTCCCATTATTATTACTTGGCGACTATGGAGAAGAAGGTGTCTTGCTCGGATGGAAGGTATTGTGGAATCGCATAATTCTGTTGTTCATTCTATATGTGTGTGGTTAGGTTCCATTTCACAGGCGGCTAAGCAAAATAATTTTTTGTCTTGTCGAGATGGTATGATTCTGGATGCTTTGCGGATAGTTCCGGTGGTTCCGAAAGTTCCACGTTGTAAAGTGGTGAGGTGGGATAAACCTCCGCTGGGGTGGTTTAAATTGAATACGGATGGTAGTAGTATGGGTAATCCGGGCTCTTGTGGTATTGGTGGGGTTATTCGGGATGCTTCTGGTGGAATGGTTCAGGCTTATGCTTCTTATGTTGGGTTTGGTTCTAATAATAAGGCGGAGCTTATGGCTCTCCTTTATGGGTTGAGAAGATGTAAAACGCTGAATATATCAAATGTGATAGTTGAAATGGATTCTATGGTAGTTATTTCTTGGTGGAGTAAAGGGCGATGTGGAGTTTGGTATCTGGAGGATTTTTGGGAGGAAATTGTTGAATTAGCTTGCACGGTTCATTGTCGGTTTCAGCATGTTTATCGTGAAGGTAATAGAGTGGCAGATTGGTTAGCAAAGGCAGGGGCCTTAGGATCTGAGTGGGTTTTTTCGAGTAGTTATAATTTGCCTCGCGTTCTTAGAGGTTTGATCCGTTTGGATTCTTTGGGTTTTCCTTCTTTGAGATGTTAGTTTTGTAAAAGTTGGGGTTATTTTGTAAGCCTTGGTTTTGGGTTGTGGTGGTTTTTTGTTTTAATAATGGTCTTTTATTTTTGTTCTAGTTTGTTCTTGTTTTTGGATCTGTTTTCCATGGTCCTTTCTTGTAACCACGGTATTCCTCCGCCATAAGTGAGGGCTTTTTTAATAAAATTTGGGAGGGGTCACTATTGGACATGTGACTTCCTACTCTTCTAAAAAAAAAAAAAAAAAAGTGGTCAAATTAAAGAAACTCAACAAGAAGTTGTACAATAAGTTTACTATTGTGGAGAATGAGAAAAATAATCTCTCTGAGGCATTAAAAATTTCTTATATTGAAGTATCAATATTAAAATATCAAAAGGCTACACTTGAAAAAGAATTGGAAAATTTTCAGTAGTGCAAGCAAAAACAGCAACACAGAAATTAAAAGAGATGCTGAGTTTTCCAAGATCTAGTTGTGATCGCACGGGTTTGGGGTATACAACTTCCCAAGGTATGGAACTTCAAGGGTCATCATCCACTGCCACTTCATCAAAAGGTATCATTTTTATTAAAGGAAGTCGAGATGAGGAAGCTTCAAACAAAGCCGTGTCTAAAACTCATGTTTCAAGAGCCTCGCACGATAGATCAATGACAAAGAAGCCCAACCAAGGTAAGTCCAAAAGTAAGTTTATTCCTACTTGTCATCATTGTGGTATTCTTGGCCATATAAAACCATATTGCTTCAAGTTGAATAAAGCGAAGAAAAATGGAGGTGAAAGAAAGCTAAAAAAGAAGGGAAAAACTCTAGAAAATCAAGTTGATGAGATGAGTCAACAAATCACCTTCATAACTCTAAAGCTTAGTGAACTAGCAGAATTTTGCCTTCACAATAAAGAAAAGTTCATACAAAGTGGTGTTGATGAAAATAATAGGCCAAAATTTAAAGTAAAGTGGGTGGTCAAAGAAGATGTTCTATCACATTAATTGATAGGACCGTTTGCATGTTCTTGCATTCATTGCATTTCATTTTAGTAGTTTAGGACATGCATTTTATTTTTCTGTTTTATAATTCTGTTTTGCTTCGTGTTTCTATTTTTTTAGTTTTATATAAGAAAAAATAAAATATAAAATTCAGTTTGATTGGTCTAAGTTTTTTTTTTTTAAATGCATGCTCGATATGTCAAAGTTTGAACACTTATGTTCTCACATGGTAAATTTTTGAACTTATGCATCTCTCTACTTTGAGCAGTTCACTTTGTGCATACTAGCCATATGAGTCATCTTGACAAAGTTTATTTACAAAACACTGTGAGAAGCTTATGTGTATGCACCTCATAATTAAATATTGAGATGCTCACCATAGAGGGAGTTCATGCCTTGAATTGACTAATACTAGTTGAACCTAATACAATAATAAGGAGATATCCCCTTGGCAAACACAAAGAGTTGATCCATATAGAAAAAGTTGGTGTTTAATCATTGCAGAAAAAGACAAACACCCTACACAGATCTACCCCCTTAAGTTCTTATAGAAATAATTGTTGCTCTAATCATTATGGAAAAAGATGAGCAACAAACATGAACACAAAAAGGGGGTTGTGCAAACTAGTGTTTGGAGGAGATGCTCATGTATCTAGGCCCTAGCATAAAGTTTGACTTTTAAGGTGAGTAACAAACTCTTGTGAGCATCTATAAGAAGCAAAACATCCATAAATAAAGGTCTAAAAAATAAATTGAAGAAAGAAGATATAAAAGTGCTATGATATAAGGTTACTCACTCACACACTCACATGAACTTTGACATTTATGATCTTATGAGGAGTGAACATTCATAGTGATTGTTGCAAATAAGAGGATGTACTCTATTGAATTTATTTTGTGAGTGACATTATGCTTGAACTAAGATGCATCTAGGCATGTTACTTGGTTCACTGTTTATGTATAAAAAAAATTAAAAAAAAAAGATTATTATTTCTTTCTATTTTTTTACTTCATTTTTTTTTATGAACAAAGTGATAAAAATATAAAATATAATTTTTGGTTGGGTAAGTGTTGGATGTTGGTTCAAGTCTAGGACTTGGTTTCTGATATATTGGCATAAGTCCCAGTGATGGGTCTCTATTTTGTTTCTAAGTCCCAATGGGACTCTAAGGAACAAGGCACATGCACGGCCCTTAGTCACTTAAGTGACTTAAGTCACATGCCCAGCCCCCGAGTTGATTTCTATAAATCTTCTGATACACAACTCACGACACTCTCTATATCAAGTCGTAGCCTTCCTCATCTCTTCCATATCTTCTACGATTTACTCGGGAGAAATACTCAGGTTTCAGTTTCTTGACTAAAGGCTCTCCATCACGGATTCACAATAAAATTTTGAGTTTATTCAAATCAATCTCTCCTTCCAGTTCTAGGTTTCGGCACATCAATATTTGAAAATTGAGATTTTGATTGTTGATTTATGATGTTGAGGCTGCGATTTTGATTGGGCAGAGTGGGCATTGACATAGTTGATCATATGAGAGTATTTTATTCATGTATTAAGGATGATTTTGGTGGGTTGTTGCATTCCACCTCTCAGTTTTTAACTAGTACCCACCAAGTGTTTGTTTTTATGTTTTAACCAAGTTGCTTCATTCATTTTATCATGATTTTACTTGCATTCAAGCTCATACATCAGATGCATTTAATCTATGAAAAGTTGAGACACATGGGAGTTATGAGTCTTGTCAGACTAGTAACAAAAAGGGGGAGATATATTGGAAGATTGATTTACTTCGAACTTCGGGTATTATAAAATTCATATTGTGAGTTTTAGGGGGAGTTTGAGTAAGTGTGTTGTTGATGGGGAGTTGAATGAATTTTTATTGTTTTGATTAAAAAAGTTTAATATTGAGGGGGAGAGAGAGAACTAAAATATGAATATAATTCAGCTCCAAGACTAGAACATGCTTAGATTTTAAATCTTGTGAAATTTAATCTTAGTCATTGTTCTATGTCATTATTTTTTTGCCTGGAATCTCTACTGGTCTCTTGGTCTACTGTTTGTGTTGTTGACAGGTATTATATTACATTCATCAAGTTGGTTTCGTCACCAATCCGCCAAAGGGGGAGATTTTTAATGTAAAAGTTTGTTGGTTAGGATTAGATGACTATGACCTATTTGAATTATTGGATGAATATAATTTGTCTTTATCTTTATCTACAAATATTTAAATTTAAAGATAAATAGATTAATAGATAAAGATTTGTCTTTATCTTTATCTATGAATATTTGAATTCTAAGATAAGTGGTTACATAGATAAATGTTCAAAAAACTTTTGATCAAGATTGAATGATCGAAAAGATAGGAGATGTCAAGTGATCTGGATAAAAGATTCAAAAAGAAGATATCAAGCATAAAGAATTTTGAACTATCAAGAAGTTATCCAAAACAGAAGCTAAACAGAAATCAGTTACTGCAGAGAAGAGTTATCGCGACATGTTAGCAATCCGTCAAGAGACGTCTTCGTGACAAATTCTATCCATCACCAGAATCCTACAGAAACTGGAACTCTTTCTAGATTGTTTATTTAAAGGATTCTACTGGTTAAGATTTTTGGGGATTTAGATCTACATATTTTCTAAAACACTTTATAGTGCATTGTTTGGTGAGAAAATTCCTTAGTGAATTTTCATATTTGTGATCTCTCTTTGAGTGTGATCGTGTTTCGAGCGTGGATGATCATGTGATTGGACTTCAACCCCTAGAGTTCTAGGAGGAAATGTAATATTTGAAAATCACCAGAGGTTTTGGCTACTACTGCTGTAGAAGACAAACAGGTCGCTTGTCTGGGCAAGTAAGAGAGTCAAGTTGCAAAGGTTTTGTGATTAATGAGTACTTGTAATTGATTTTCAAATAATAAGATTGAATTTCCTGGGATTGGCTGCTCCCTAGGGTTTTACCTTTAAAGAGTTCTTTAAAGGGTTTCCCTTCGATACCAATCTTAGTGTTATACAATTTATTTTATGTTATTGTTTAATTATTAAATTAATTGTATGATTGAATACTAACCAATTTGTTGAGTGAATTGGTAGATATTTTCGCTGCATTACAGGGGTACTTGGGTAATTTCAATTGACTAGTTCTTTTGAATTATAGACCTTGTGGTTTGGGTCTTCCATTGGGGCGTTACAAATGGTATCAGAGCCAGGTTCCAACCAGAAATGTGGGACTTGAGCCGTGCCACCTACAATGGACAGACCCAACGAGGACGTCGAGAATTTAAGGGGGGTAGATTGTAATACCCCATATGATATGGATAAGGGTAGGTGGTGTATGAGATCCCACATTGCTTGGGAAGGAGAAGTTCTTACTCTTTATAAGGTTCTAATGGAGCTTCAATTGTATCATTGACTAGTCATTTTGGAGTATAGGCCATGTGGTTTGGGCCTTCCATTGGGGTGTTACAAATGTTCCATTGGGGCGTTACAACCAGAATACGACCCACGGGATCAAACGGAGGATCATCCGCAGAGTCAGATGGGTGCGGCACAGATTTTGCCACAGGTTCCATAACAATCAACGTATTGTCTTCTTTCGCACGAATTACCAGAATGCCACCCATGATATCAGATGGAGGATCATCCGCAGGGTTAAGCGGGTGCGTCACAACTTCTGCAACAGGTTATGCAACCTCTTCAGAACCTGAGTAATGGAATGGTTTTGCAGAACGTGCGATTTCTTCCTTGGAGAATTGAAAATAAACCTCACCATCAACCATCTTCGAAGGCCGGGACGTCAGCACCATCTCTAAGATGGGCTGCGAGATAGCAGCCACCAGGTCAACAAAGGAAGGCCGACTTGTGCCACCATCAACTGCCAAAGAGCACATGTCATGAAGGCCAACTCGTGCAGCCAAAGAGAACGCCCTAATTGCCCATAGAGAGAAAAAAAGGGTAAAAACATAAATCCTAAGAAAAATCCACTTTTTAACAAAGCAAGAGTTTTCAGAATATCTTTACAACAGTGTCAAACAAATATCAATCGTCACCTATAGAAAATTCATGTAACTTGAATAAATCTCTAAGTGAACAATTATTTCGTAAGTACACCTGAAATACTTATTTTAATATCTCAAAACCTAAAATTTCTCTTAACTCTAAAATATCACTATTTCCTAAATTTCATTGATATCAATTAACTCCTCCAACTAATAAATTAATTCTAAAATATTTCTCTAAAAATATAATTCTTGTACTATAATAAAACGAGACTAGGCCAAATTAAAACATTTTACAAATTATCAGTAAACCAGTTGAGGCCCAAGCTACCTACAATTTACGTCCTAAAATAAAAATACAACTTTGGCTTATAACTCAAAGGGCATAAAAAGTAATTTCATCAAAGTTATTCCCACATCATGCCAAGCTTTATCGTTTATGGGAGAAAACTACGCTAAACCATTCCCAGTTTAAAATAAGCTCTACTGTGCAAGGAGAGAGTATTTACCGAGACGACTTCGTGTGACGGCGGCCTAGGTGCGGTGAATGGCAGTGGTCATGACAGCAAGCTGAGCACTGGTAAGAGAGAGAGAGAGAGTGATGAGCGAAAGAGAAAGTGATGGGAGAACAAAGAGAGAGTGACCATGGCATGAGGAAGAAGATAATATCGTGAGGAAGAGAAAGCATTGGTTAGAAGCGGCGGTTGAGCAGTACGATGGCGACGTGGAGGTGGAAGCTAGCAATGAGATGGGCACTGAGTTGTTGTTACTCTGTTTTTGGGAGCTAAAACAGGGCACAAATTGCTTGGTTTTCCGTGAGATGGGGGAGGGGTGGTGGCGTCGGTGGCTTCTGCCATGTGAGGGAAGTCTCCTCATAATGCTCGGTCTGTTGTGCCATGAGGTGGAGGCTATGTGTGTGGGCTGGTGGTGCAGGGGTCGCACAGTGGAGAAAATTTATTCTTGTCTCCCAGTGAATGGAAACCGGGCTGTGGTGGAGCTGTGACGGCGTGGGTCATTCATGGTGGTCTCGTGGTTGACGTGTAACGCCCCGTCCCCGGAGGTCCGGAGAGTTAACTCTTAATACCTAAAATCAACTTAAATAATACAACTATAAAATCCAGAAAATCCCATAAAATATTAATCTATTTAATCAATCCAAATATCTAAGTTCCTCCATGGAGACAATAAAGAAAATCTCAATAACATAAATTAAAAACTCTCCCAAACTCGAAATTATCCTTCACTCATCAAATCAAAATACCCAAAAATAAAATATGTTTACTAACTACGACTCTCAAATAAGCACTTGTACCATCAAACACTTATTCCACTTCGATCATCACACCTTACTAAAACTTCCTACTCTTGTTCTCCAGCTGAACCATCAAAATTATCTGAAAAATATATGGAGATAAGGGGTGAGGTTATCAACAACTCAGTAAGTAGGGGACATATACTAGTATGTAAACATGAGCATTTACAGAGTTCAAAATGCAGAACAAAAATATTTTCTTTCAGAATGCAGAATCAAAATATTGTTTTCAAAATGCAGCGTCAGAGCATCTTATTAAAAATATCAGAGCGAAAGTTCAAAAATATTTATAATCAAAATCCCTTTGGCATAGCATAAACATCACATCACATCTTATCTTATCATATCAGAACAAATACCATGTTTAACCCCCGCAGTAGGGTTGTGCAAATCCCGGTAGCTAACCGAGCAAAAACAAAATGTGAATCTTCCCCTTATTCATTCTCGGAGCCCCGATTGTGCATATAGGAAAGACCACGCAGAAAACCACTTTGTTTTCAAAGTGGGTGCACCAGAAACAGAAAAGTTGGTACCGACCCGAACAGAGGCCACAGTTTTACACCCGTGGTAAGGTCAGAACAGAACAGAAACAGAAACAGAATGTTATGCCAGAGGTTTTCAGAAATCACATCAGATCATATCAGAGTACAGAAAATCTTCAGAACATAACAAAATCATATCACAACATAATTTATGCATAAAATTTCATATTCGCACTCTTTTCAAAGTTCAGAAATAGAATGTCAAAAATAAGCTCATGTCTACACCAGTCCTGACAGAAAATAATTTCTCCTTAAACAGAATCTCATGAGTAATGCAGAACAAATAACCGAGGTAGTTCAAATTTCTTTTCAAAATCAATATGTATATTTTCCAAAAATAACCTCGCTCATTTCATTTTAATGCAAAGTCTAGCATAGAAATCCCATTTACCTGGACTCTTTACCTTTTCAGAATTTTCCTCAAAATGTCAAACAATTAACAATCGTCACCTATAAAATAATCAAGTATTTCTCGTAAATTTCCAGTCAACCACTTATTTCGATATTTAATCCTAAAATTTTAAAATAACCTATTTATTTCCTCAAAACCTAAAATTCTCATAATTCCCAAAATACCCTCATTTTCCCAAACCCATCAATATCCACTTAAATGAATTCGTACCGAATAAGAATTTAATCAAGCAAGTATTAAAATAAATATAAAACTCAATAAAAATTAATATTCAAAATATTTAAAATACGAGCAACATTTTATAAATAAAAAGAATACATTGGTTACTAAAATTTCCATAAAATAAGTCATGAAAAACTCCTCTCTTAAATAAAAAAATAGGTTTACTTCCTTTAATTAAAAATATTATTAAAATACAAATATAATATTTATTGAAACTTAAAGCAAAACTCATTTAAACATAAACCCCAAAAATAAAACTTCTTACCCGAAAACATTAGGTTAAACCTACCTTCCATATATATATGTATATATATATAAATAAGGTCAAAACTAGTAAGTACCCAACCTAGGTTAAAACTTTCCATATATATAATCTATATATAAAGTACGTATATATAACTCATAAGCATAAACCAAACAAACAAACATACAAGATAAACATATGCGGTGGCAGGAACTTACCCAAGAGAAACCGAGGCACGCGTCGAGGGTGAGGCGTGACATGGCTGGTTGGAGGGACTGTAGAGGCGTGGCTGAGGAGCAGGAGTGCGGCGGAGATGTCGTCGAGTTGGGCTGAGCACAAAAGCAAGAAAGAGAGAGAGAGCAACCGAGAGGGAGTGAGAGGGTGACAAGCAAAAGGAAAAGTGATGGGAGAACGGAGAACGGAGAGAGAGAGTGATCACGGCATGAGGAAGAAAATAATACCAAGATGAAGAGAGGGCTGCACGGTGGTGACGCATGGTGGCTCCGGACGAAAAAAAAAAAAACACTGAGCTGTTGATGCTCTATTTTTAGGAGCTAAAACAGAGTATGTCGTGTGTTCCTCCTTCAACAGCTGGCGATGGTGGTTGGCTTTCCGTGGTGGTGAGGACGGCTGGAGGGTGGTGCACTGTTGCACAGAGGAGTTGCTATCAGTGAGTTCGAGTGGCAAAGCAGTGGCGTCACGGAGAATCAACCTGGGTTTCGCAACGGGCTTGGCTAGTGCTATCACACGGTCGTTTTCGTCGTGCGGATGTGGTTCGTGTGTTTCGGGCTGGGCTCAATCGTGGTAGTGGCTGGGGTGCTGCGCGGCTGCTGGTCTTCAAGCGGGTGTGAGGACGTGCACTGAAGTTGGACGGTGGGAGGGCATGCAACGCTGCGGTTGCTAACTCTAAGGCAGTGTACGTGTTTCGTGGTGTAGGAAGGCAAAGGTGGATGGATGTTCTGCCGTAGAGGAAGAGAAAGTGTGTAGGACGTGTTGAAGGTGAAAATATAGAACAAAAACTGATAAAAACCCTAGTGAAATAAAAGGTAGAAAAACTGTCGTGAAAGTATATCTCCAAAGCAAGTAGTTGCCGTGAATGTCGTAGGGATAGGAACGTGCATGCGGAGAAAACTGAAGTCTGACGTCAAGAGTGAACCTAGTTAAGGGAGGTTCTACGTGTGATGTCTAAAAAGAAAAAATAGTTGAAACCTTAAGAGAAAAAAAAAATAATAATAAAGAAACGTGCATGAAATGTGTACCACAAAATATATAAAGTAAAACAAATAAGAAAAAATTGAACACGAGTTTCGTGTAGGACCAAGGTTTTACATGACGCTAGGAGAAGTGGCTGCTGAATAGTGGGCTATGGTGGTTGGCTTATGGAGGCATGAGGGTGGTGATGCCACGGTGCGGAGGATGGCATTTGGTGCAATTTATTTTGTTTGGCCTCGGGTGCTAGCTGGTTAACAACATCAAAAAATCGTTTCACCGAACAATCTAGCAGTGGCAACCCTAGCTATAGGAAAGAACATTATGGTCAAACGTATACATGATGTATATAAATTATGACAGTTGCCGTAAATGTGAGGAATAGGGATGTGCATGGAGTAGTGAATGTGGACTGTTGCAGCTTATGGCGAAAAATTAAGGTGGTATGTATTACGTAGTCATGAAAGTATCTGTTTTACTGAAAGCAAATCAGGCCAGGCGATGGAAAGTTTGCTCCGTGCTTGTTTCTGGGACACATAGGGATGTGCATGGCAATTATCATGCCCTGCATGCTGAGTGTTGTGGTGACTTCATCTACTTGAAAGAAATTTATGTCCATGTGTCTAAATATATATAAGACAGTGGCTTAAGAAATTTTTATCACAAAGGGGACTCTAAAATTTTTAACTCTAGTATGCTTGAAACTGGACATGTTAATGGGTTTTGACTTGATAAATAAATTGGGCCATAATCCTCATGTCAAAAATAAATCACTTGTCCAACAATATTTTTGACGTTTAGAAAAGTTTTATTGGGCCAAGTTCTAATTATTCTGGCCCCTTGGTCCATGAATTTTTATTTGGGCCTTTGTCCAATCATTAAGCCCAATGAAATTCATACTTTGCCAAAATAAGTTTTTGAGCCCGTAACCTGCTATGAAATTACTCATTAAAACTCAAATGGGCTTTTCATACATAAGCCCAAACATACTTAACAGACTTGGGCTGGGCCCTGGTGTAACACTGAAGAGAGAGAATGAGAGAGGGAGATGAGAAAGAGTGAGCATAGTGAGAGAAAGGGACAGAGAAGCAATGGAACGTTCAATGATGGCTCGCCATGAGGGACAAGGTGGAACTGAGGCAGCTCGAGGCTAACGGGAAGATGAAGACTGGCGGATTCTGTGGCTAGCCCGATAATTTTTTTGTCGTACGGTGGATCAATCGTGTTTGTGGTGTTGCTCTATTTTTGGGAGGAGAAACAGAGGACAACGGCTAGGTTATCCATTTTCGTGAGGATGACCTGGTGGCTCTCTTAACAAGTGGCTGCGATGGCTGAGCAGTGGGCTATAACGGTGGTGGTGCAGGGACCGCAACAGAGATGGCTAAAAGGTGCAGTCTTTGGTTGTTTTGGATGTCTTGAACGTACGGGGTTGGCATGAATAGGGGCTGGTTGTGGCTTTCTGTGGTCGCTCGTTTACAGTGGAGGGAGGAGCTATGGTGCAACATGGGTTGAGCCGAGATCGGGGAAAGGCAGCGGTGCACGATTTGATTTACTGATGGACAGTCATGCGAGGTCAACGTGCATGAAAGGTAAGGCTTCAAAGGAGTGCGGCTTGTGGTCTTCTTTTCATGTAGGGGATGAGCGTATTATATAAAGGTGATTGAGAACTAAAAGAAAACCATAGAGAAAAAGAGACATGCATGCAGTGAAGATCGGACATGAGTCGTGATCAAAACCGTGGATGAAGAGGTATTTGGCAATGGGCCAATGGCTTGGGCTTTTTAGCCCATTCCAAGTATTTGGGCCATGTCTAATCCTTAAAAGAAAAAATAAATGTTCCAAAAATTCTTCTACTCATACCAAGATTCCATCCAAACCAAAATATTAATGGTTTTAACTAACATGGCAAGCCCAATAAAAATTCGATATACACCAAAATAAAATCTTAGGCCCGTTCTCTCTTCCAAAAAAATTTACTCATAATTCCAAATGGGTTTTTCATACCTATAAAACCAAAAAAAAATTGTAAAGTGGGCTTGGCTAGGCCTAGGTGTTACATCCTCCTCCCCTTTAATAAATTTTGTCCTCGAAATTAACTGCATCAAAAGTCAAGTCTAATATACTGCTCCTTCATATTTCAAAATCCTAACTTTCTAATATTCCTCAACTCACAATCTCCAAAATCTAAGTGTCAATTTCAAACGCGACTTTGAATCCAAACCTAAAAGTATGAATCTCAACCATAGATTTGCAAGCCTAAGTTTTTTTCTTTTTTCTTTTTTTTTTTAGCTAAACCTCACAAATAACTAAAAGAGAACTCTCAAAATAATATTTTAAAAAAACTCCGAATAATAATGCAATCAAAAGTTCCAAACTTAAGTCCAAGGTCACTCCAATTCACAAATTCCCGAATCCTCATAAAATCTTCTTTCAAGCATAAATTTTCCTAAAACTCCGGTTTCCAAAACACATACTAACCCATCAAACACCTAAAGCTAGAGCCTTTGATTAATCCCAACTCAATTAAAACAAAAAGCTTTCAAGGAGAAAAAGAGTGGGGTACCTATTGTAACGCCCCGACCCCGAGGGTCCGGAGAGTTAACTCATGTTACTTGATAATCAACTCCAACACTGCTTGTAATACCCAAGTCGTACTATTTAGGTCCCCTTATCATTTTATTAATTTTTTAAGTTAAATATTTTGATATAAAGATTTTTTTTTACTACTTTTAATTATTTTATTTTAAGATGAGTATGCTTTATTTTTAATTATGATTTATTAAAATAAATCAAGGGTATTATTTTTAAGACTTTGAAATATTTTCCCTTAACCCCTTTAATTTTATTTATTTAAGAAATGACCCAATTAATCTCTACCATTGGATTGGTAGGTGAAAAGTAACTTTGAGGTGGATAGATCTCCACCATCCATCTTCCAAGCTTATGTGATAAGCTTTGACCAAGCAACTAAAACCCTTTATCCCTTTTCACCCGTAGGCTTCTAAGGTAAGCCATTAAGCTCCTTTGACCCATAAGCTTCCTAAGGAAGCCATTGACTTCACTCTTCCTCCCACCCATCGTCTAAGGCAAGTCAACAAAGGAGAAAATAAAAACAAAAACTATCCTAAGCATTTTACTCCTACCTGTCGACTACACTTAAGAAAAGAAAAAGAGAAAGTTTTCATCTTCTTCTCCTCTCATTTGTTCTTCAAGAAACCAAACTCCTCTCATCTCCTTCAAGCCAAGCATCCACTTTTCTTTCTTCTCAAGAGGAAAATAGCAAGGTAAGAGTACCCTTAATCCTTCTCCTTTGTGTATTTTGAAATTAGCCATGGTTGATCAAGTGGGTTTTCTTTTGATGTTTCGGTTTTGGGGTTTAAAATAGTGATATCATGTTGCTCTCATCCACACGGCTATACCTCTATTTGGTCTTCCACTTGTGTTTTGAAAGGGAGTTAAGAGCTTAAGGTAAAATCCTAATTTGACTCATTTATTTTTAATGTGATTTTGGAAGCCAACTAAGTTGTTTTAGCTTGTGTTTTGGTGTAGTTAAATTCCTAATTGCAAATAAATATGTATGCCCTATTTTTGGCTCAAACCCAATGGTATTATAGTTGTTTTGCTATGTATTTTCCTATATTTCGAAAATACTAGGTTGTTATTAAACTTGGTTTAATTATAGGTGATGATTAAAGTGATTTTTAATTTATATATGTTGGTATCATATGCCTTGTGTTGAGGTTTGGTTGGTAATCTATTTTTAGGATGCTAGAGGTTTGGTTTAAAGGTTTTGCTTGGTTCTATACTTTTATTATCTTGCTTTCTAAAGGTATTATGTGAGTAAAGCATAAGCTTGAGTGTTTAAAGGTTTTAAAGTTGCTTAATGGGTAACTTTGTTATACCTTATGCTACTTTAATTTTAATGTGAGGTTTTATCTAAACTAATTAAAATATTGCTTATGTGAATAGGTTATAGCTTAGTTAGTTTAGATATAAGGGATTAATTGTGCATGATGTATTATGATATGCAAAGCTGTCCAAGTACCCCTAAGCCTATGTCATGCCATGTCTCGATGTGAAAATTGCCCATTTATGTTGTCCCACGTTTGGTTAAATTCTACCTAACTCAAGAGTCCAAAATATTATTAAGCTAACCTTTTACAATAAGAGACCACAAGTTGATTTAAAGGGCATGTTTCCTAAGCTTGTGTAGCTTACTTGAGACGCCAAAATCTATTTTAACGCCCATTGTTGAGAATTTCCAGATTTTTATCTCCTAATGTCCACAACACAAAGTGAGCTTGAACCAAAGAGACCTTACTTGAAGCCTATGAATTCTTAACTACTCTTCATGTAAGCTTTTAAAATAGCCTTTCCATAGACAGCTCGCATGTCATAATACTTAAGCTATTTCTCCTGTAAGTTAAGCTGAGGATTAGTCAGTCATTGGGTTAATGCAAAGCATAGAAGGGACGTTAGATTGTAATATCGTGGCTTTCTCTTTTAAAAGGAGGGCTAAAGAATATTATGTGAGTATTAACATGCTTATGCTATTTATTGAAATATGATCTGTTGGAAGTATCGAGGAGCATAGAGGTAAGTAGCTATGACTATGCTTCTTACACCAAGTTCTCTTTATGAAAGAATGTCTCTCTCTTTTCAAATGTTCTTCTAAAGAAAGAGTAAATCTATATAGTATGTACAAGCCCTTTCTTGATAGCCCCTGTTAAGCATCCTATTGATTATAATTGTGTATATGTGTATAAGGTAATGCATACACGTAGGTTCCAAGTTATGAGATTTCCATACATGCTCTCTCAATAAACTCATTGATTATTCTTATATGTAGTATAGCATGAAAATGTATCTTTTTCATAAAAATGCATGTGCATCGGAGTAAGAAAGATGATGAAAATTTTTTGATTGCAAAGGAAAGGAAAAGAACGTCTCATGCCTTATGCTTTAAGCGATACTTTCAATGACGCGAATAAAATATTTTAAAATGTCCCAATGAACTGATGTTTTAAATGACGCGAAGAAAATATTTTAAGATGTCCCTGTGAACTGATTTTAAATTGTCCCTATGAACTAACGCTTTATGGATGCCATAAAAGAATGATGTTCAAGCTCATGCTTTTAAAATGATGTTTTTCGTGAATGCACTGTTAAATGAAAAGATTATGTTTAAGTTCATGCCTTTAAATGATGTTTTCCATGAATGAACTGTTAAATGAAAAGAACTGAAATGAATGATAGAAATGACTGAATGAATGAATGTCTTATTGTATGAAAATACATAACGACCATATGAATGAAAAGGGTACCAAAGGAATGGGCAGATTGCAATGTCGGGTAAGTAGTACTGGTAGTGCACCTAGTACTGCCCCCTGAGTGAAAGGGATTCCCAACCTGTGGCCACGGGCAGAATCCAGGTCCAAAAGAAGACCGCTAACCTCAACACGCAGGGCATAATAGTGTGTACCGGCCAAAGAAAGTGAAACATGAAAGTATGGTTATTTCTTAAAATATTTATGTATGCATGTTTTCTAAAGAAAAGAATAGATGCCAAGTATGTTCACTGCATGGTGTACTACTTACTGAGTATTTGACTCACTTTTGTTTTAAATGTTTTAAACGTCCAGGTAATGATGAAAAGGCTAGGGAGCAAGGCACTACTGCAAAGGGAGAGGCAGACGCTTAGGATCTTCCCTAACCAGAACAGTTATGTTTATGGATGGTGGGTTATGTTTTTATGAACGTATGGACTCCGAGAGTCTTTTATGGATGAATGTTCGAATAGGATGTCTAGCAGGTGTTCCCTTCATTAAATTAGAAATTAGAGTACACGTGTGTCATGTCCATGTCGATAGCATATTACTGGGAAAAAAATAAGACAGAAAAAGAAAAGAATGAAATCTAAAAGGATAGGTATGTGTGTCGCAATCCCGCCCTTCCTTGGGGCGGGGGTGTGACACTGCTAATATACTTCCAAAAACTCCAAATCAAACGTAAACACTTCTAATTTAAATAATCACACAAACTCATTTATCAAATCCTCAATATACTAAATTCTTCAAAATGTCACGTCATCATAACACAATGAAATTTCTTAACACAAAGTCACCAAATACACAATGAAACTTTCTATTCTTAAGACATCTCATCCAATGCTTCATAGTCTTGATCATCAGCTGAAATATCCAAAATCATCTGAAAATATTGGAGATAAGGGGGTGAGTTATTAGCAACTCAATAAGCAGAGAACATATATTAGTATGTAAACATGATCATTTATCAGACTTTGAAATGCTGAACAAAATATTTTCTCTCAGAATGAAGATTTAGAAAACTTGTTTTCAGAATGCAAAATCGAAACGTGTTACCAAAAATATAAGAGTAAAACTTTCAGAAAACATTCTTATTCAAAAATTTCTTTGGCATAGCATAACTGAAACATTATATCAGAACAGAATTCCATGTTTAACCCTCGTGGTAGGGTTGTGCATTCTGCGGAAAGCCAAGCAGAACATAAATCCCCATGAATATCATACCGATTGCACTCAGAATAGAAAACTGCTATTATATCCTGTAGTGGGCTAGAAGTCACTATTATATCCCATGACAAGGCCAGAGGTCACTATTGTATCCCGTGACACGGCTAAAGGTCACTATTGTATCCCGTGACAGGGCCAAAGGTCACTATTGTTTCCCGTGACTGGGCCAGAGGTCACTATTGTATCCCGAGACAGGGCCAGAGATCACTATTGTATCCCGTGACAAGGCCAGAGTTCACTATTGTATTCCGTGATAGGGCCAGAGGTCACTATTATATCCCGTGATAGGGCCACATATTAGAACAAAACAGAATCAGAATCAGAGTCAAAATAAAATCAGAATTAGAGTTAGAACCGAATCAGAATTAGAGTCAGAACGGAATCAGAATCAGAGTTAGAATTGAAACAGAATCAGAGTTACAGTTAGAACAAAATCAAAAATCCATGCCAAAAGTTTTTCAAATGCCAAATTATATCACAACAGATTACTGAAATTCAGATCATTTCACATTTTTCAAAATAGATTCAGAATGTCTTCACGTCACATGGAAAAATTATCAATTTTCATTTTCACTCATATTTTTTCTGAGTTCAATAATAGAATACCAAAAATAAGCTCATGTTTACACCAGTCATACTAGAAAATACTTTATTCTTATACAGAATCTCAAATAACTGAGATCGTTTAACCTTTCTTTTCATAACACAATATGCACATTTTCAAAATTGACTTCAGTCCATTTTATTTTTATACAAAGTCGAGCATAGGAACCCCGCTTACCTAGACTTCTTAACTTTTCAGAATTTTCCTCAAAGATCTCGAGTCAACTATAAACCGTCACCTATAAAAATAATCACGTAATTTCTATAAATTTTCCATCAATCACGTATTTCGATATTTAAGCCCAAGCTTCTAAAATAACCTATTTTAATTCCTCAATAGTTAAAATTCTCTTAACTCTAAATTTCATCCCTTTCTAAATTCATCAATATCCATCATAACTAACGTCAAACTCAAAACACCAATATTTAAACTCGAAACAGCCAACCAGACTGCATAAGATTTGTTAGTGCAAAAATATATCTAAATCTCAAGAAATTCTTGGGGAAATTACTTATAGTGCTAAAATATAATTTTCGAAGGATCAAGGAGGTGCTAGAAGTGGCAGCACCACAATGAAATAGTGCAACATTGAACAAGGGTCGTGGGTCTCAAAACCTAAATTTTGAACGGGGACAAACGAAGACTTGGGATGGCTAGGGAATGGTTTAGGGGTATTGGTGAAGCTATTGGTGTTGGTGGTTGGCTATGCGTGGCAGCGAGGGCAATGGTTGGAGGCTAAAACTCCCAAATCGAAAATTGGGATAGAGGGGCTTCAAAGGTGGCGGATCGGAGCTGAGGAAGGGTGTTTAGGTACTAAAGGGTTGACGGTGGTGTGGTGAACAGCTGGTGGTGAACAGCGAAGGCACGGTGGTGAATAGCGAAGGCACAGCGGTGAGAGAGCAAAATGAAGCTGCAGCTTGAAGCCGTGTGTGGGGGATTTTGGCAGCACAGAAGGGGTTGAAAATAGAGGGGGGTGGTTGCCGGCCGGTGGGGAGGAGAATGGGAGGGGCGGTGACAGCAACGGGCGACGCACGATGGCACACTAGGCAGACGAAGAAACTGACGGGGGAGAGGGGGGTGTCGCGCGCGAGAAGAAAGAAGCATAGGAAGAAAGGAGAAAAAGAAAAGAGAAGAAGGAAACAAAAAAAAAAAAAAAAAGAAAATGGAAAAAGGGAAAAAGAAAAGGTTAGAGAAATAAATGAGGTCCAATCCTCACAACGGGTTGGAGTTCATGCTCCCATCGGGTTGCCTTGGACAATCTCTGACGAGGTGGCTATGCTTCCCACATCGAAAACACCATTTAGTTCTCCTTCTGCAATCCCCAAAGTGTACTACGCTACATGACTTGCAGGTGTTATTCCATTGATTGTCCTACACCTGTCTCTGGCCTGAGTTGCTACCTTCGTTTCTCTTCTTCCATGGCTCTTGATCCATACTAGAGGATCCATGTGAAATATCTCTCTTTCTCTGTCCCTGCAACTCAGTGCTTCTCTTAAGATTCTGCTCCACTAGCATTGCTTTATGTATCAAGTCTGAAAAGTTTTGAATTTGTACAACCATAACCCGTTCATAGATTCTGTGATTTAAACCTTCTTCAAACCTCCAGGTTTTCTTCTCCTCCTCGGGAATCAAATATGGGGTGAAGCGTGATACCTCGTATTTTTAATGTATTTTTTTTTTGTGAAGGATTATTTTAATTAACTTAAATATTGGTTCTCTTGTTTTAAATTTATTGGATTTCTCGTTGGATTTATTTTATAATTCTTAAGTTGTGAAATTTTATTTTGATGTGCTTTCTTGATATTAATAGTGTTTACATTTAAATTTGCTCTTTGCTTTAATGAATAAGTTTATCGTTGGACTTTAATTATTTTATTTCATTAATTTAGAGTTGCAGTGTTTTTATTTGGCTCTTATTTATTTATTTTATTTATTGTGATTTTTTTTTCTTTTGTTGGACTCTTATATTTTCAGACTGGGCCTTTTTGTGTGTTTTATTTTTTTTTTCTTTTGGGCCTAGCCCTTTTGGTCCCCAGCCCAACCTGTGACAACCCAGGCCAGTAATTCTCCCCTCCCCCCCAAAACGACGTTGTTTGGTCCAGCCTTAGGGCTTCTTCATTTCTCTTTTCTTCTCCTGCGCGCCATGCTTCTCCAACTCCTTTCCATTTCAGTTTCATTTCCCTTTCTTCAATCCATGCGACTGCTGTTTCTCCTCTTCTCCTTCATTTTATTCTTTCCTCTATTTTTTGTTTGGGTTACCGTCTACTGTGTTTCTTCTTCCTTCATCTTATTTTCGAGTCTTCCCCTCTGCAAGTCAGCCAACGCCATCGTTCATTCCTCCATCTTTGGCTGGTATTGTTTCTTTTTCCATCTCTTTAAATTACAGTTTCGCTTTGTGCTGTAAAACCGTGCAAATTTCTTCCTCTTTAGCAGATATTTTTCACCTTTCTCTCCATTTGCAGGTATGTCCGTGAGCCTTCATTGTTGTACTCTCTCTTAAATTTTTCCTTACTAATTTCGTGGCTCATGCTTGTGATTTATTCCCATTCCATTCCCCTTTTGTTTGGTCCTTCATTGCTCTATTTTGCCTTTTTGCCGTGCCCTCTTTTTTCCATAAAAGCCGTGAGCTCCACTTGTATCTTGGTAATTTTGGTGCTTGCCATGAGTGCATCTTCCAGCCATCGCTTGTTGCCTTTCGGTTTCCTTTGGGTAAGTTTCTACCGCTGCTCAACTCCTATTTTTCTTTTGTTTTGTGGTAGTTTCCTTGAGAAGGAAATATACATATGTTTGGGTATCTCGGTTACTCTAATAATATTAGGTGTTTTTACGATTTTGCCTTCTTTGAAACATGAGTTAATATTATGTTTATTGAATCTAAAAGCTTGAGTTTTGTTTTACGCCGGGTACAGGCTATTTTGGGCGTAGATGTATGGGCTTATAAACTAAGTATATTGGTGCTTTTAACAGAATATTTATAAGTTGATCATGTAGTAGTTTTTATACGTTAAATTCACTTTGTATGAGTTTTGTTTTAAATATAAATTAAATAAATATTTGAAAGATATTATTAGTATTAATATTTTTTAGAAGTACATAGTAGTGCAAGATTTTTATTTTGAACTCGTTAAAAAGATAGTAATTAGTCTATTTTTATTAAATGAAATATTTGCTCTCCTATTTTAATCATTTTTTTATGAGTCTTTAAACCAGAAATGTATTGTGTGGCATAATTGTATCTATTACTAATATTATTTTGTAATTTTAGAAATATTATGAGTTTAATAGTTAAGTGGATATTGAGGAATTTAGGAAGTGATGGTAATTTAGAATTAAGAGAAATTTTAAGTTTGTGATGAATTAAAATAGGTACTTCAGGTGTAATATGAGATTTATTTGTTCATTGGAGATTTCTTTAAGTTACATGAATTTTTATAGGTGACGAGTGACAATTGTTCAGTACTGTTGTGGAGAATTTTTGAATAAGCTAAGAAGTCCAGGTAAGCAGGGTTCCTATGCTAGACTTTGCATTAAAATAAAATAAGCTGATGTTGATTTTTTGGAAAATATGCATATTTGGTTATGAAAAGGAATTTGAACTACCTCAGTTATTTGTTCTGCATTACTCATGAGATTCTGTTTAAGAAGAAAATATTTTCTGTCATGACTGGTGGAGACATGAGCTTATTTTTAGCATTCTATTTCTGACCTATGCAAAAAGAGCAAATATGAAAATTTGTGCATGATTTTGTAAATATGCTTTGAATCTGCTATGATTATGAAGATGATATGATTTTGTTCAGTACTCTATTTAGATAAGATGTGGCATCTGAAAAACCTTTGGCATGACTTTCTAATTCTGTTATGACTCTGATTCTAATTCTGATATGGTGATTCTGATTCTGCTTTGCTCTAATATGTGGCCCTGTCACGGGATATAATAGTGACCTCTAGCCATGTCACGGATACAATAGTGACCTCTGGCCCGGTCACGGGATATAATAGCGACCTTTGGCCCTACCACGGGATACAATAGTGACCTCTGGTCCTGTCATGGAATGCAATAGTGACCTCTGGCCCTGTCACGGGAGATGATAATGACCTCTGGCCTGCCACGAGATATAATAGTGGTTTTCTGTTCTGAGTGCAATCGCTTTGATAACATGGTGATTTATATTTTGCTTAGCTTTCCGCAGAATGCACAACCCTACCATGGGGGTTAAACATGGTCTCTGTTCTGATATGATATGATAAGATGAAGATATTCAGCCATGTTGTGCCAAATGAGTCTTTGAATATGAAAAGTTGGTTTCTAAATATGAAATGTTTGAATGTCACTCTGATTTTCAAATAATATGTATTTTTTAGATTTGCATATTGAAACTGAAATGTTTCTTTCTGCATTCTGAACTCTATAAATGCTCATATTTACACATTAGTATATGTCATCTGCTTACTGAGTTGTTGATAACTCACCCCATATCTCCATAACATTTTTCAAATATTTTTATGGTCCAGCTGGAGAACAAGAATATGAAGTATTGGAACAGTCTGATGATCGTAGATGAATGAGTGCTAAGGGTACGAGTATTTTGGAGGATCATATTTAGTAGTTTTATCTCTTGCGGTTATTTTGGTACGTCAAGTTATGATTAATTTGGGTCTTTGTAGAGATGTTATTTGTTATATTGAATATTTTGTTTAGTATTTATGTGGAAGGATACGGATTTTTGGATCGAACAAATAAGTTAAGTATTTTGTGGAGTTTTTGTTTATTTATTATTGATTATTGGAGATGTTCTTGAGGAATAAGAACTAACTCTCCGGACCTCTGGAAACGGGGCGTTACATGAAGCACGATAACTTTGCAAATTTTGCAGCATATTGGCATACCGTCATGGTCCCTTGCACCAAGTTAGTAAACTCTCGGGCTCTAGCTTCCCGGTCTGCTTTCGGAAAGAAGCGATCGAAGAAGCTTTGCTTAAAATGAGGTCAGTTGTAACACCCCGTATTTTAGTGTATTTTTAATTGAATGATTATTTGTTATTATTTTAAAAATTGATTCTCTTGTTTTAAATTTTCATATTTTAGAGGGTTTATTTTTATGATTTTTAGTTTGTGAAAATTAAATTTGACATGTTTCCGTAATATTAATAATTGTTATGCATTTAAATTTCTCTTTATTTTTAAATTAGTTTATTGTTGGGTTTAATTATTTTATTTTCATTTAATCACTATGTTTGAATTATTTTATTTTACTTGCTATTTTGAAATCGTTTCCGTTGAATCATTTTTTTTGTGATCCAAGATTTGAGGATTGGACCTCATTTCTTTTCCTCTTTTTCTTTTCTTCCTCTTTTTCTTTTCTCCTCATTTTCTTTCCTTCTCTTCTCTCTCCCGCGCGCACGACATTGTCTCTCTCTCACTGTGCGAATTCTTCTCCTCCACCCAGCCACCGCCTCGCGTCGCCACGTGCTTCACCACCCAGCCCACCTCCTTCCCCACCTGCCGGCGACCCGTCCCCTCCTATCTCAGCTCCTCCCGCGCCGCCATTTGCTCCCACACGCAACATTAAGCAGCGGCGTTCCTTGAGCTCGCGCGCCGCCGTCGCACCAGCTCCGGCCACCATTTCTTCACCACTTCATCCTCGACCTCCTAGCAACCCAATGGACCCAACCCCAACTCCGATCCATCATGGGTGAAGCACATCCAACTCCATTTCCGATTTGGGTATTTTTTATCTTCAACCACCCTTTGCGCTGCCACCCACGGCCAACCACCACCACCACTAGCTTCACCGACATCCCTAAGCCATACCCTATCAATCTCGGGTCTTGGTTTGTCTCCGTTCAAAAGTGAGTTTTTGAGACCCACGACCACAGTGCATTTTGCATTATTCCGTTGCTGTTCTGTCACTTCTAACACCTCTGTGATCTTTCAAAAATTATATTATGGCATTATAAGTATTTTTCCAAAGAACTTTTGCGATTTAAATGTATTTCTGTGCTAACTTATATTTACTGTGAATTGGTTAGTTGTGCCGAACTGAGTCTGAGGAGTGAGGGGGGTCGGTTAGATTGGATGATGGAGTTTCTGTGTGATTGGTTTATGCTATGAGATTTGTTAGCTGTTTTGGGATTAAATATTGGTGCTTTGAGTTTGACGTTGGTTATGGTGGATATTGGTGATTTTAGGAAGTGATGATATCTTTTGGGATTATGAGGGTTTTAAGTTTTTGAGGAATTAAAATAGGTTATTTTAGAAGCTTAGGCTTAAATATCGAAATCCGTGATTGATTGAAAACTTACGGAAATTATGTGGTTATTTTTTTATAGGTGACGATTTATAGTCGACCCGACATTTTGAGGTAAATTCTGAAAAGTTAAGTTGTCCAGGTAAGTGGAGTTCCTATGCTAGATTTGTATAAAAAGAAATGAACTAAGGTTGATTTGTAAAAAAAAAATGTGCATGTTGTTTTAAAAAGAAAAGGTGAAAAACAACCTCAGTATATGTTTTGCATTCATTCATGAGATATGTATGAAAGAAAAGAAATGTTTTTGACGTGAATAGTGTAGACATGAGCAATATTTGACATGTTTCTGAAATATGCAAAAGAGCGAATATGATATCATTGAGACTTTTACGCATGTGATATGAAATGATTTGGATCTGCTTTTTATCAAATGGAAATGATATGAATATGTTTCGCACGTGTTTTGATATGATATGGATATGATAAAACTTTGGCATACTTATCTGTTCTGAATATGGTTCTGAGATGATGATACTAGTTCACGTGATATGGTTGGTACCAACATGATATGATATGATGTCAAAGGGGCAGCAATCTGACCATAGTCCTTAATAAATTTTCTATAGTAACCTGCCAAGCCTAAAAGACCTCTTAATGACTTCAGGTTTTTAGGTATTGGCCAAGTAACCATAGACTTCAACGTTTTAGGGTCTGCCCTCAGTCCCTCCTTTGAAATCAAATGACCCAAATATTCTATTTCTTGGCATGCAAACTTACACCTTGATTGTTTGGCATAAAGTTGATGGTGTTGTAAGGTTTGCAAAATAGTAGAGAGATGGACTAAATCAGTTGACATGTCCCTACTGTAAACTAGTATGTCATAAAAAAAAAACAATGACAAACTGTCTAAGGAATGGCTTGAAAACTTCATTCATGAGGCCTTGAAATGTTGAAGGGGCATTAGTGTGATACCCCATATGATATGGATAAGGGTTGGTGATGGGATCCCACATTGCTTGGGAAGGAAAAGTTCTTGCTCTTTACAAGGTTCCAATGGAACTCCAATTATATCATTGACTAGTCATTTTGGAGTATAGGCCATCTGGTTTGGGCCTTCCATTGGAACGATGCAACCCACAACCTTTTTCAACTCAACACATCTTTTACGTGGGACCTACAACGTTTTTCAATTTTCCATAAATAGTACAAAACTCATCTTAACATCCAATCACAACTAAACACATTTTAGATGAGCCCCACATAACTCACTCCACCTACTCAACTCACTACTATTCATAAAGAACTCAGCTCAGCTCAATATCCAAACGTAGCCTAAGTGGTCTCGTTTTGGTAAAATCATTACATATATTGAGCAGCTTGTTATGGTTCCTCAATTTCACTTCACTTTACCATCTCGACGTAGTCCCTTAGGAGCCTTGATGAGAAGCGTCAGATTCTAACTTCTATTTTTTTAAAAGTGGGGGTGATCATTAAAAAAATAATTTTTTCATGTGGATTTTAGATTTATCCATAATTTTCAAAGGGAGTACATAGAGACTGCAAACTCCAAAACTGCAAATATCATTTCTCTTCCTTGGTATCAAATATCGAAAATCTTTTATATTTTAAACATCTTTCCAAGGTTCTCTTAACCATGTGATGCAGGGATGATCTGAATCAAACGATTCTAAGTTGTCAGATTGTACGATGACTGCGCTGAAATACCTTGAGGTGGCAGATCAGCACAAAGATGGCAGGAAATCGTGATCTTTCCTTGATTAGGGTAGTTTTGGACACGTTTCGGTATTTTGGCCATAACTTTGGCTACGGGTATCAAAATCGCTCATATGACCCCAATTCAAAAAGCACTTTTCGGTGCACATGCCGTGGACACCTAGCTATGTTTAGTGTGTATCATTTTCGAGGCCAAATGCCACTATTTTCCCCTCAGAATTCTTATTTTTAGTTATTTTTTTTTAATCTTTTATGGTAATACATCATTTACTATTTAGGAAGTGATTTTGAACTCGATTTGGGCCAGATTTTTGGCAGATTACTTCTTTTATGTGTTTTCCCCTCTTTGCACAAGCATGCCCATCCCAACATAAGTGACTCTAGTCCAAACTTCAAGTTTCAAAATTATGTCTCTCTTTTGCATCAATGCAAAGAGGCGTTACAATTCTTTTGTACCTGCTAGTAGATGAAATATTAGCATTAAATTCCTCCTTACCTAAGCAGTAACTACATATATTTTGCATTTATGTTATGCCAACCTCACTCACCTCCTACAAAAATCACCTCCTCTTGATCTCAGGTCAAATTCTCAACTACCCAGATAAAAAATCACACATGCACAGAAATTGCACATGATATAGCATGTTCAGAATGACATGTTGCACATGACACTTATCTTTTTGGGCCATTAAAATTTGAAAATTTTTTATATTTTGTTTTGGGGGCATAATACCTTTTTTCATTTAAAAAAAAACTTTGATAAGTTTTTGTATTACAAAGCACAAGCATAAGGACCTTGTAATAGAGAGGAAAAAAATTTCAATGTTATAAATTGGGGTTTGAGCTTTCCCTCCCCTGTTCTTGCTGCTTTGTTTGATCAATATATGCATAATATAAGACAAACCCTTAGATGAAATCAACACACGAATAATTGATTTAAAGATGTTGGTCTGATTGGGTTTAAGATGGTATTTGGATATGTATAAATGTCAATGTTTTATGGGAACTTGAATTCAAAACAATGTGTTATGCTGGGTCAGTAGTTGTCAAACTGGCTGTGAGCTTGACCCTAGGCAAACAAGAAAATTACAATTTGATCCACTAAATATGGCAAACAAATAAGACAAACAATGAAATTACATTAAAGATTGCATAGTCAGGGCCAATGGCATTTTGGTTCATTGAATTATTCTCTGTTTTTGGGTATATATGCAATAATTTCAAACATTCCAATAAATAGCATGAGAATACTTCTATAAAAAATGATAATTAGCTTTCACTCCCTTGCTCCAAATAACCAAGCAATTTAAACATTATAACTACTACTTTATGTAATTGCAGAGAAATTTAAACATATTTTTGGTTATCAAATGAACAGTCAAAAATTAGTCCTCACTTTAAAATACAAATCAAATAATAACAAAAACATGGAGATCTTTAGTCTTAGAAACATTAAGAAAATGCCTCCTCAAATAGTGTAACGCCCCGTTCCCAGAGATCCGAAGAGTTAACTCTTAATACCTCAAATCAACTTAAATAGTACAACTATAAAATCCAAAAAATCCAATAAAATATTAACCAATTTAATCAATCCAAATATCTAAGTTCCTCCATGGGGACAATAAAGAAAATCTCAATAACATAAATTAAAAACTCTCCAAAACTCGAAATTATCCTTAACTCATCAAATCAAAATATCCGAAACATAAATTCAGTTTACTAACTATGACTCTCAAATAAGCACTTGTACCCTCGGGCACTTATTCCGCTCTGATCATCACACCTACTAAAACTTTCTACTCTTGTTCCCTTGCTGAACCATTAAAATTATCTAAAAAAAATATGGAGATAAGGGATGAGTTATCAACAACTCAGTAAGCAGAGAACATATACTAGTGTGTAAACATAAGCATTTACAGAGTTCAGAATACAGAAAAAAGTATTTTCTTTCAGAATGCAAAATCAGAATAATGTTTTCAAAATGCAGCGTCAGAACATGTTATCAAAAATATCAGAGCGAAAGTTCAAAAATATTCATAATCAAAATCCCATTGGCATAGCAAAAACATCACATCACATCTTATCTTATTATATCAGAACAAATACCATGTTTAACCCCCGTGGTAGGGTTGTGCAAACCCCGGTAGCTAACCGAGCAGAAACAGAATGTGAATCTTCCCCTTATTCATTCTCGGAGCCCCGAGTGTGCACATAGGAATGACCACGCAGAAAACCACTTTGTTTCCAAAGTGGGTGCACCAAAAATAGAAAAGTTGGTACCAACCCGAATAGAGGCCACAATTTTACACCCGTGGTTAGGTCAGAACGGAACAGAAATAGAAACAGAATGTTATGCCAGAGGTTTTCAGAAATCACATCAGATCATATCAGAGTACGAAAAATCTTCAGAACTGAACAAAATCATAACACAACATAATTTATGCACAAAATTTCATATTCGCTCTTTTTTTCAAAGTTCAGAAATAGAATGTCAAAAATAAGCTCATGTCTACACCAGTCATGACAGAAAATAATTTATTCTTAAACAGAATCTCATGAGTAATACAGAACAAATAACTGAGGTAGTTCAAATTTCCTTTCAAACTCAAATATGTATATTTTCCAAAAATAACCTTAGCTCATTTTATTTTAATGCAAAGTCTAGCATGGGAACCCCGCTTACCTAGACTTCTTAGTTTTTCCGAAATTTTCTCAAAAATGCCGAACAAATATTAATTTTCACCTATAACACAATCACGTAATTTTCATAAATTTCCAATCGAACACGTATCTCAATATTTAAGCCTAAGATGCTAAAATAACCTATTTTAATTCCTCAAAAACCTAAATTCTCATTATTTCTAAAATACCAACATCACTTTCTAACTTATCAATATCCAACATAATAACTTCGACTAAAGCATTAAATTCCAATTTATTTACAATTGAAATCTTTCTATAATTTATAAAACTAAAATAGCGTAACTATATCGAAATCATCATAAGTAGAAAATCATACTTTTATTTAAATAAAAAATATTCTTTTAAAAGGATTTAAAATTAAGATTTTTCACTTGCCGATCACTTCAAAAATTCATTAGTATTTACATAAAAAAATATTCCATTAAAAAATATCAGTCTCTTACAAAAACCAATTTAACAATATAAATCCACACGTGGACGTCCAAATGAAAACGTACTCTACAACCTACATAATATACTCATTAATTTGAACACCCGAAACAATAACTCTGAGGAATACTATAAAGGGTAAAAAGTAGTACTAGTACTCCCTACTATATGGTTAACGTAATTACATATATATATATATATATATATGTATACACCTTATAATGAACTACTAGGAAACAGAGAATAAAAACGCAACAATAGTGCAGCGGCAGCACTTACGGCGAGATGGGGGCACGACGGCATGGAGCTGATGGTAGACTACGGAAGATGTGGGGTGGCACCTGGTCACTGGCTGAGAGAGGAAGAGAGGGCGACGAGCAAGAGAGGCACACGGTGAGAGAAAGAGGGAGAGACCGAGAGATCGGAGACACCAACAAGAAATGGCGTGAGCTTACCGGGAAAACTTGAGGCAATGTGAGGTTGACTGGGGTGATGAGACGTCCTCCTTGGCAGTTTCTATGGGGGCACAGCACTGAGGAGCTTTCGGTGGAGGGTGATTTCAGCGGCTCAAGGTGGCTGAATATGCTCTATTTTTGGATACCAAAATAGAGCAGTCCGAGGCTTGTAGTAGCGACTACGGGGCGTTGGGCTACAACTCCGTGTGGCTGGGCACGGTGGTGAAGTGTACCATGGTGGTTGAGAAGGGGTGCGCTGTTTGTAAAGAGGAGGAATTACTGGGCGATGACTTCGAGTGGCAGGGCAGTGGCATGGGGCTTCTTCGCACAGAGGGTGACTTGTGATGATGATCTCCCTCTGCTGGCCGTGCGTGGTGGAGATTTTTGAAGTGGGTTATCTTTTGGTGTTGGTGGTTTTCGGTGGAGGTTTTAAGGTGGCAAAGTCGACGAGCAAAGAGCTGAGAATGTGGAGAGGCAGTGAACGAGAGGGAGTTAAGCGTGGTTTGTGTCAACTTCGTATGGGGGCAGTGAACATAATAGAGTAGTTTCTCTAAGGCCAAAGTGTGAGTATATATGATGCGAAAACCCTAGAGATACGAGAGAGACGTGCGTGTGGAGAGTGCTGAAAAGAAAAGACGTGTGTGTGCATGATCGTGTGTGTGTGCATGGAGTGGACGAGAGGAAACCCTACAGGATTTAAAAAAAAATATAGACAGAGATAGAAATAAATAAATAAACATGCGGGAAAGAAATTAACGTGTGAAAAAAAAATATAAATATAGTTTTAAATATAAATAAAAAATTAAAATGAGCTTGACTCGGTCCGGGTGTTACAAATAGTATTGTTGTTGGTTACTAAAAGACAATGATTGTACTATATTGGGTGGTGAATGTCTTTACATGCAGTGTGTTGCTCATATATTAAATCTGATTGTTATGGATGGCTTGAAAGATGTTTATGAATTTGTAACAAAGATTAGGGATGCCGTCAGGTATGTGAAATCTTCGCCGTCAAGATTTGTCAAGTTCAAGGCTTGTGCTACAAAGGAAAAGATTAGTGGGAAGATGATTTGCTTGGATGTTCCTACTAGATGAAACTCCACATATTTGATATTGAGTACTACTGAAAAACATAAACAAGCATTTGAACAACATGTGTTTGTGGATGAATAATTCGTGTACCCCCACTAGTGATGATTGGAAAAATCCATGGATGTTTGTAGACTTACTGAAAATTTTTTATGATGTTACATTGAACATTTTTACTTCTTTGTATGTGATGACTAATATATATTTTGAGTAACTTTACATAATTGAAGATGCATTAAATGATATGTGCTAGAGTAATGATATTATCACTAGTACTATGGGCATAAATATGAAAAGTAAATATGACAAGTATTGGGGTAGCACAAATAGTTTCAACTTGATTATATATGTTGCTTTTATGCTTGATCCATGATACAAAATGATGGCAACGAAGTTTTGGTTGCAAAAGTGCAAAGGGGATGAGTTGGTGCATAAGATAGAGGACAATATTAAACTCCTTTTAGTCCACTTGATCGAGTAATATAACACATTTCCTGTCTTTAGTGGGGGAGTTCTAATATGGTTCAAAGGAGGCCAAGCACTACTAATACAAACATTGGTAATGAGCCTGCATCGCCTCCGATTAAGTTTCGAATAATGTTCACCAAATACCTTGAGGAGCAGAGTGTTATGAAGTTTAAATCGAAGCTAGAGACTTGTAACACTCCACCTAAAAAGCTCCTTACGCATTGTCCTTAGTAACCTTAATCCTAGTTAATTAGGAGTTTGGCTATTTGAGAATAAGAACAATTTTGGATATTTGAGTTGGCAAGAAGACCGTATACTTTGGGTTTAGTAGAATTATTAAAAGATTCTAGTGCAATATTGATTTTTAGGAAAATGAAATTTTTGGAGCTTGATTGGTTTTTACTTTGGAGATTTTTTAATGCTTTATTAATTTTAAGGATAAGAAGCTAAGAGGCCCATAAGGGCATGACACATGGCATATTCGAGGGTTGTCACATTACTAGGTTAAGTAATTTGGGTTAAATATTTAATGGATTTGGAGAAAATACAAATAGTGGTTTACTAAGGGCCCAAGTTTTTCAGGTATAAAGGTTTAGGAGAGGCAATAAGACTTTAGACCTTACTTGATGGACATAAAACTTTAGGGCCCTAATGCATGAAGGATGTGATGGACTAAGGATAAGATATTAAAATGTCTTAGGCTCAATTTATGAGATATAAAGTTTTAAGCCTTTCTTGGAGGACACTAGAAAATAGGCCCAATGTAAAGTACATAAGGCTATTAGGCCTAACTTAGTCAAAGTGGAGGCCTTAGGCCCAACTCGGAAAACATAAAAGTTTAGGCCTCGCTTATTGGACACAAAACTATGAGCCTAACTTGTTAGACCTAAGGTATTAGGCCTAACTTAGTAAGCATAAGGCCATTGGGCCTAACTTAGTAAGATTCCAGACTTTGACCCAATTGAGGAAAGACCCAAAGAGTAGAACTCAACTTAGTAGGCCTTTGAGGCCATAGATAGGCCCCACAAATCTGGACATAAGGTCCATATAATAACCCACTCCAAAGCCCACATCCATGGCTTGCACTTGTGGCCCAAGCAAAGCTCAACCCTTGAAGCCCAACGCCTTATCTTTTATTTCATTCTTCCAATTGAAGTCCACATACACCATACCATTGGTTTCCCTCGAGCCCAATAAGTGTCACACGCCCCTAGGGTTCCTTCCCAACCATGGTTAAGTTTCTAACTTGAGTTAAGAAACACTAATCATCTCACACATGATTAGAAACCTTTAAACCAAATTTTTAGCTTAATTTTTCTTTAATTTATTTTCCACATTTATAATCTGAAATTTTTTATTTTTATTGTTGATTTTCATTGTTCTTAGACCAACTTAGAAGTTTAATCTTGACCCAACACATGTCAATAGAAGCAAAACCATGTCAACGTCCAAATCACCACCATTCTGCACCTAGGTGCACCCTTATGTGCATTGCACCAAATCAGCCCCTAGCCCACACCTTTTACACCATTTTCTCAAGGGAAATTTCATCATTTACACCCCACCTTAACCCTCCTAGCCTAGTTGAAACCAAACCGAGTGGCCTTGGGTTTTCATTGAATTTCCTGCTCTTGCTTAAGCCATTCTCCACGCCACCACCCAAGTCCCTTAACTACCTGAAAAGGCCACTCAATTGTGGTAATAATGCCCCAATTCAAACCAAGGAGAAGAGACAAGAAGGGAATCAAATCTAGACAGTTTTTATTCAAAATTGTTGGCCTCCTTTGTGTTTTTCTCTTTTGATTTTTTTGGTTTTATTTTCTGCACCAATGCAACCCATGCACCTATAGACTCACTCTTACACCTAACCATGAAGAAATCATGAAAATCTAGGGCACTACTCAACTTGCCAAGCATGACACAAAGCTGATAACTTCAATCATCATTCCACCTCCCACCTCCACCTATCCAAAGCCTCATCTTCATCCAAGGCCAACGTCCCCCTCCCCTCTTGAAGCCTATAAATACCTCACTCACTTCCTCATTTCTCCACACCTCTCCTCCAAGCCTTCTCTTGAGTCTTGAGAGCATTTCTCTCCCTTAGTGAGCAATAAAGTGAAATCGAGTGAAGTTCTTGAGATTTCTTGAGTATTCTTGAGTCAAGTTGTTTTGGGATCTTTAAGGGCTTCTGTAAGTAATCTTGCCCAATATGTTTTTTAAGTATTATAATGACATGTTAGGCTTTAATTTATGACATGAGAATGAGGTTTTGATTGATTTTAATTAAGATTTAGCATGCTAATGTCAAACTGGTCAGATTTGATGTTTTGATGAAATAAATTACTTTTGGTCAAATTTTTAGCCATGTCATGACTTGATATGATTTTATATGATTCACTAATGTCTTAGAATGAATTGTTAAGGTTTAATTTTGAAGTTGGAAGCATGTCATCATAGGCTTTAATTCTATCCTGTGTTGATTATCTAGCATGCATTGGTTTTTATTAGTTTATACTTAACTTATAGAAGTTTTGATTAATTTACCTAGGCTTGAATAATGTGCATTTATAAAAGTCTTGTGATTGAGATAAGAATTAAAAGCCATGATTTAACTAAGTTCTGAAATATCTTTGGGTAAGGAAAGCTAGAAACATCATGCACGCTTAATGGATGGATTAGTGAACATCATGTTTAAGTGTTGGGATGAACTTATATGATTTGAGCCTAAGTTTTTAGTTTGTACCTAAGTTTATAATTACTATTTCTACTTGATGAATTTGAGTACACATGCATCCATAGAGGTTGAATAGTTGAAATCACATCTTGGCCTTAATAGAATGCATGCCACAAGTTGGGTGTGATTGACATAGTTGCACTTTGATTCTTAAAGTTCTAAGGGCATGCATGGTTTTCAAATATGGAAAATATGAGGTTTAAGAAGTTTGGTTAAATGTGGGGCTTATTCGCAAATAGTACAAATTTAAGGCCTTAGTGGCAATTTTGCTAAGTTTAGGGATAATTTTGTAAATACTAAATTTTTGAATCCTTTGATTATAAAAATCTTCCTTAGAGGTTCAAATTCTAACTAAGCATAACTTTGATTTCAGCCACTTTGATTCTATAACTTTAGACAATTTGTAAGTTAGCTTCTAACTTACTTTTAGATAATTTATTTATGCTTCTTGTGTAAACCCCACATTCATATTATAAATGTCATTTCAGCATGAAATGTTATATGATAAATTGAGTGTTTGATTACTTTCTTACATGACATTTGAAATTTTCACCATTTTTAGCATGTTGCATAAATATTATTTTCACATGAAAATTTGCTACATATGCACATATCATGAAATACATTTTTCAAGCATAACATGAAAATTGTAACAGCCAGATAGAAATTCAATGGTGAGATTTCTATAGGCTTTAGGAACCTCGTGAAAACACCGTAAATTTTCACGATTTGACCAATCGTGTAAGTTTTAGTTTGTCAGCATAGTCAAAATTATTACTCACTGTGGTGCCAGAAGTGCAATCTTATATATTTGATGTAGTTAGAGGTGTCAAATTGAGTTATCGTCTGCGCCATTAAACTCAGTTGAGTATTTAGGATTTTATGTTGCAATAATCTCATTTTCAGTTTTCGAACGAAACGTTTGTTCGAAAATGCATTTTGCTTATGTCGAGGCACTTTGAGATTTAATTTTAATAAACGAATTGCACATCTAGGTTTGTATGAATATTTAGAATTTTACAGTCTTTTTTTTTTTTTTTTTTGAAATAAAACCTCCTCATTCATTCAAATATCAGTGTTTACAATGCAATAATCTCTCAGTAAACAATCTGAGATACAAACTGGTATATCTTTTCTAAATCTATGTGTAATGCTTCTTTAGCAAGAGTATGTCCTGCTGTATTTGTATTTCTATTTGTAAACTTCACTGACCAGTTAGGCCATTCTTTCATCTGAACCTTCAAATCTTCAATAATGCTACCAAAGTAAGACAAGTCTTCAGTCTGGCTGTTCACTGCATTAACAACCATGTGTGCATCTCCTTCCATTATCACTTTGTTGAATCTTAGATCCTCACATAACTCCATTGCTTTCCTTAATGCCCAGCCCTCAGCTATAGCAGGTTGATCCACAAAGCTTTTCGACTCACAACAAGCTGCCATCACCTCCCCCTTATCATTTCTGATTACCACCCCTAAACCCACCTTCCTTTGTTTCACATCTAAAGCTGCATCCCAATTGGCCTTAAACCAATTCACAATAGGTGGACTCCAACTATGAACCAAACCACCTGTATTTGCTTGCTGTCTGATTTCTGTTATCTTCACACATGAAGACTGATACTCTTCTAAGCTCTCTCTAGCTGTACTAATCACAAATGTGTTACTTAGAAGCTTGTTTTCAAACACAAAGGTATTTCTCCGAAGCCATAACCATCTCATAACTACAGCAACTTCCTCCATATCAGCAAGTGAGAGCTTCTCTGCCAACACTTCCAGTAAACCAAGTAGATCCCCTTCTCCAACCCTCCATTTCTGAACTGATTTGACAGATCCTAACCATACATCATTTGCAGCAGGACATTGCCAAAGAACATGTAGAACTATTTCTTCCTCTTGCAAACATATAGGGCATCTAGTATCTTCCACAATCCTCTTCGACATCAAATTTTTTCTAGTAGCTAAAAGATTATTCCCTGCCTTCCAAATGAAATTTTTTGTAATGCCAGGAATGTTTAGTCCCCAAATACTCTTCCAAAGCTTTCCCAGGCCATTCTGTTCCGAGGGTTCTCCTATTGAGGCTCTTGATCTAGACTCCTCCAAGTAGTAGGCAGATTTAACACTAAAAATACCTTTCTTAGAAGGTCCCCAAATCATTCTATCACCCACTTCCCTCTTACTTAAAGGGATACTGATTATCATATCAGCCTCTTCCTCAGAAAAGATTGATTTTATGAAACCCTCATTCCATACCTTCCTTCCCTCAATCATTAGGTCCTTAACTTTAACACAAGTATTCAGAAAAGGATTAGGAGATTGGACACTGTAAGAAGATGGTATTGGCAACCACCTTTGACCCCAAATATTAATTTTTTGGCCATCCCCCACCCTCCACCTTAGTCCTTCCTTGAGCAGGTCCAATGAACTCCATATGCTTCTCCAGATTTGAGATGGAACTCTGCCTAACTTTGCTTCCAGCAGGGATGAACTTCTAAAATATTTTTCTTTGAAAATGGTGGCAACCATAGAGAAAGGGTTTTGAAGTATTCTCCATGCTTGCTTAGCCAGGAGTGCTGAATTAAAACTGGCTAGATTTCTAAAGCCCAAACCTCCACCCTCTTTTGACTGGCTCATTCTCTCCCAACTCCTCCATATAATACCACTGGAATTTTTCTGACTTTTCCACCAAAATCTGGACAGCATCACATTGATCTCTTTGCACAGCCTTTTAGGCAGCATGAAGACACTCATAGTATAAGATGGAATTGCTTGTAGGACAGCCTTTATCATAACTTCCTTTCCTGCCCCTGACAGGAAGAAATTCTTCCAATTGCTAATTTTTTGCCATACTCTTCTTTTAAGCTTCTAAATGTGTTATACTTTGATCTACCTACCATAGTAGGTAGACCCAAGTACTTATCATAACTGCCTTGCACAATAGCTCCACCTTCCCAAAGAATCTTCCTTTTAACTTCCACAGAAGTATTAGAACTGAAAAAAAACTGCTGTCTTCTCCTTATTAAGAAATTGACCCGATGCTTTTTCATATATGAGCAATAAATCCTGCATCTTCCTCCATTCTTCCACCGAGGCTCTACCAAACAGGATGCAATCATCTACAAAGAGCAGATGATTTACTCTTAATCCGTGTCTAACTACTGAGATACCCTTTGTGTTCCCCCTGAGATCTGAGTTGTTGAGTAAAGAACTCAAGCCCTCTGCACACAAGATGAATAGATAAGGGGATAGAGGATCCCCTTGTCTAAGACCCCTTGAGGGCAATAATACATCTCCTGGTATACCATTAATTAACACAGAAAATGAGACTGAACTAATACATTTCAGAATTAAGTTTGTCCACTCATCACATAACCCAAGCCTTTTCATAACAGCAATCACATAAGGCCACTCAATTTTGTCGTAGGCCTTAGACATATCCAGTTTGATAGCCATACTGCCTTCTTTACCCTTCTTGCTCACCTTCATCGAATGTAAATGTGGCGCCCCCGACCCCCATGTAGAGAAAACACGGGAATCGAGACGCCGGGATGATGACAACACAATCACACATCCCAACGAAGTGCCAGTGTGTGTACATGCAACGGTGTACAAATAAAAAACGCAGCGGTTAAACAAGTCTACTAAGTACCAGAATTTAAATACAAACTAAACATCAGTAAAGTTTTAAAAGCAGTTATACAGTCATCCAAAATAAAGTTAACACATGTCCCGAAAATACAAAAGGGTAAAATAAATAACAAGCTAGTGATCCCAGATCACTCCTCGGGCGGAGCCGTCTCCTCAGGCTCACCCTCCTCCTCCTCATCTGCAACAAACTCTGCGTTACCACAGAATGGTACCGCAGGTAAGTATAACCCAAAAATAATCTCAGGAATAAAAATGCATTAATGCCACCAACATGTATGCATATGAAGAAATATGCATTTTCCTCAAAATATCATTTTCCCCGAAAATGATTAATTTTCCAACACACGCCAAAATCCCATTTGGCCCAAAAATAATCCGTAAAACATTTTCCCAGAAAATGAATTACACAAAATCCAACACACGCTATTTTCCCAGAAAATAGTCCATTTTTAATGTATGCACCATGATCTCCCCTATGGGTCATCCGCACACCCTGGCTTCGTAGCGATGCCCACTTTCGCGCCCAACACGTTAGTGGGAAACATCCACTACACAACGAGCGATGCCCAGTTCCGCGCCCAGCGCGTACATGGCCAGACATCCTCTAGTCCCCGCCAGCAGAAGGACCACGGAGTCGGCACGAATCTCTCGTCCGATCCCATTGTCGCCCAGCGACAATCCAGGGGACGTTACTCAGTTTATTCCGCTCCCGAGTAACCAGAGGAGCTCCACCGAGATAATGCCCCATCTCGGCTTGGGGTTCGTGATACACACGCACCCAACAAATCATTCACATGAAAACTCAGTTTTCATAAACACATGAACATGAATGCAATACACGAAAACCCAGTTTTCCTTTACAAACATGAACATGCATGAAATAATGAAATGCACAAGAACCAACCAATCCAAAATCCATCAATAACCAATATCCAATAACCAATCCAATCCAATCAAACCAACAACTCCAATCACAAATCCATCCGACCCCCGTACTCCTCGGACTCAGTCCGGCATGCCAAAAAAATACAGTGAAAAGGGTTAGTGCAAAAATACATAAAATTCATGAGAATTCTTTGGAGAAATACTTACAGCGCTATATGATAATTTCCGGAGGATCACGAAGCTGAAAAAGGCGACGTCTGAGCAACACCACAGTGTAAAACACACTGTGGCCGTGGGTCACAAATACCCACTTTTCAACGGAGACAAACGAAGACCCCAAAATGATAGGGTAGGGCCTAGAGAGGTCGTGAAGCCAATGGTGGTGGTGGTTTTCCGTGGATGACGGCGCAAATTGTGGTTTAAGGCCAAAAACGTACAAATCGGAAATGGACTTGGTGGGGCTTCACCGGTGACGGATCGGAGCTGGGGTTGGGTCCAAAGGGTTGCCAAGAGGTCGGGGATGAAGTGGTAGGAAGATGGTGGCCAATGGTGGCGCGACGGCGGCGCGCGAAGGAGGTGAAGGCCGCGGCTTCAAGCCGTGCGTGGAGGCTAACGGTGGCTCGGATGGAAGTGAGGTTGGTAGGGTGAGGTCGCCGGCGGCAGGGGAACACGAGGGGATGGGCGGTGAGAGTCACCGCCGGCTCACGGCGGCGGGCTGGGTGGAGGCCGAAGTCGCACGGGGAGAGAGAGAGGGTCGGGCTCGCGCGGGAGAGAAAGAAACCGAAGGAAATAAGGAGAAAAGAAAAAAGAAGGAAAAGAAAAGGAGAGGAAAGAAAAAGAGGGGAAAAGAAATGAGGTCCAATCCTCATAACTTGGGTCACGAAAATGATCCAACGGAAACAATTTTTAAACCATAAGTTAAATAAAATAATTTAAACGTAATGGTAAAGTCAAATTAAAATAATTAAATCTCACAGTAATTAATTTAAATATTAAAAGCAATTTAAATGCACAACATTAAATAAATATTAAGAAAGCACATAAAATATTAATTTTCCCCAATTAAAAATCCTAAAAATAATCCAATTAAAATCCAATAATTTTAAAATAAGAGAATAAATTTTTGAATAAATAAAAATAATCCCTCAATAAAAATACACTAAAATACGGGATGTTACAGTAAAACCTCATAAGCCACCATAACATTATCAGTTATGATCCTACTAGGAATAAAGGCACTTTGATTGGCTGAAATAGAAGCTGACAACACTTCTTTGAGTCTATTTGCTATCACTTTGGAAGCCATTTTGTAAATCACATTACATAGGCTGATAGGCCTATATTCAGTAACCAACTTAGGATCCTTAGACTTGGGAATCATGACAATGAACGTGTGGTTAACAGAAGAGAAAGGGGTTTTACCATATAACAAATCTAAGACTGTCAAGCATACCTTATCCCCCACTGTTGCCCAATGATTTTGGTAGAAACAAGCACCAAAACCATCAAGACCTGGAGACTTCAAAGGGGCCATGCTTTTGATAACAACTTATATCTCCAACTTGCTAAAAGGTCTACTTAGTCTTTCATTCATCTCACTTGTCACCCGAGGTACTATATTCTGTAGACACTTCTCCATAGTAGCTGTGTTAGGATTTGAGGTAGAAAACAACCTCTCAAAATAAGATCTGAAAGCTTCATCAACTTCCACCTGACCCCTGAAGACTCTACCTCGATCATCCATCACTTGGTTAATGCTGTTTTTTCTTCTTCTCTGGTTTGCACAAGCATGAAAAAACTTTGTATTCCTATCACCCGAGGCATACCAATTCCTTTTGGCCCTTTGCCTCCACTTCAGGTCTTCCTTCTCCAACAAACTCCCAACCTCTCTTTGCACCCTTTTAATCTCTGCTGAGTTGTGCCTCCCCTCATCTTCTTGTAGCTTCTTAAGATATTCTGTTTTTCTTTAATAACTTTCACCTTGTTAAACTTGTTCTGGTTGTTCCACATCCCAAGTGCCTTGCTGCAATTATCCAACAGATTCATGAAATTTATAGACTGCTCACCCCTCTCCTCCCCTCTATCCCACTCTCTTCTAATAACCCCTTCACATTCTTCATCTTTGGCCCAACCAGCTTCATATCTAAATACTTTCTTGCCTCTCCGAATATTTCTGCCTTTCTTACTCGAAAACAATAGCAAAGGCCTATGATCTGAGCATCTTCCTGCTAATACCTCCACCCAGTAATCTTTGTGCAGGTGTGCCCACCTTGGATTGGCCACTGCCCTATCCAACCTTTCTTTTGTAAAGGTGTCATCCTCATGTTTATTACTCCATGTGAACTTGTTCCCTTTCCACCCAAGATCAGAGAGATTCCCTTTCTCTAAAGCTGACCTAAATCTCTCCATCAGTTTTTCCTGTCTTGGATTTCCCCCCACCTTCTCATCATTGGTTGCAATTTCATTAAAGTCCCCAATTACACACCACCCTTGGTTATCCTTAGGCTTTAAGGACTCAAAAAAATCCCATGCTTCGGCTCTTTTAACAGTTTCTGGCTGCCCATAATAACATGTGAGAATCCAACTATCCTTATCTTCTTCCTCAACTATCTTCACATTTATATGCCTTTGTGCGTAGTTAATGACTTCAACTTTAACCACATTGTTCCATAATAAAGCTAAACCCCCCATTCTCCCTACTGAGTCCACAACAAAACACCCTTCACATTTTAATTTTTTCTTCAAATAATCAAATCATTCTGCTCTTAGTTTAGTCTCCATCAAAAAGACTAAATCGGGTCTCTTATCCTCCACCAAGTGGTAAAGGTCCTGAACTGTCCGAGGGTTCCCAAGCCCTCGGCAGTTCCAACTTAGGATTTTCATTGGGATTGGCAGGGCTGTTGAACAGCCTCTGCCAACTCTTGGTGAAGTTCCATCCCTCTTCCTTCAAGATCTATTCTGCCTTTCTTATGCTTTCCACTCTCCCCTTCTCCTGCTTCTATCTCATCTTTTGATCTTTTTCTAGTTAAACAAACATCCTTCTTAACAACTACCTGTTTCTTCTCTCGAGCTTTCCCCTTCCATCCTCCTCTTGTCAATGGTTTCCCAGCCAACAGTTTTGGTCCACCCCCGACCCCCACAACTTTTAGCCCCTGCTCCTTTTCCCCCTCTACCACCTGTGTTTCTTTTACAACTTCTACCTCTTCTCCTACACTACCCTCTCTCCCAATCCCTACACCTTTATCCTTTTCTCCCACCCCATGTAGCAAGTCCCCACTGATTTCCTCCCCCCTATCTTTTTTATATCCCTTCCCAAGCCCCTCATCTCCCACATTTGAATGAGCACTACTTTCCCCCCTCCTTCTGTCCTGCCAACCTTCTCTATCCTTCACTCTAAGACCAGATTTAGCCTCAGCCCTCAGCCACGACCCATATTGCTCCTTTTGTTCCCCTTCCCCTCCACATCCTAATTTACCATGAACCATACATCCACAAGCAAGACAGATTCTAGGCAGTTTTTCATACTTTAAAGGAATCCACATTTTTTCTCCTTTAACATTAATAAATCTACCTCGAGCCAAAGGTTTGTATATATCTAACCTGATTTGAACTCTCAGGAATCTGCCCCATCCACTGCCATCTGAATCCACATCCATTTCCTCCACCTCGCCAATAGTTTTCCCTATTTTCTTCCCATGGTCCTCATTCATACAGCCAAGAGGCATATCATGCATTTGGACCCAAAAGCTTTCTTGCTCAAACTTCAGGCTCTGTGGTGGTGTAAATTGCTCGAATATCTTCAGTACAAGTAGGTGCGAATCAAATAACCATGGTCTCCCACTCCATACTCTTTGCTTATCTGCGTGGTTTGCAAACGTGAGGGTGAACAAGTTATTCCCCACCTCAGTGAACTTTGCTGGTTTGCTGATTCTCCAAACTTTCATCATTGTTGATTCAACAACTTCCTTTTTAATACTTCGCTCCATACAGATTTTACCTACCAAACTACATTCCCCTTTATATTGGATTTCCTCTGTAACCAATTCATCAATGGCTATTTCTATTCCTTCCTCCTCCGTCAAACAGAGTCTCTCCCATTTCTCCTCTACCTCATCCATTTCCACCCTAATCCTCCGATACAATTCTGCCAGAGCCTCCGATATTTTCCTTTCTTCCACCCCGTTTCTAGCTACCGATGCTATCCCAGTACCTTTCCTCCTGCTACAGCCACCGTGACCACCGTACTATCTGTTACACCACAGCTACGCACTGCCTGCCACCCACTAACTAACCGTTAGGAACTCTAAGTGGTCCCCCCTTAGCTTCACCTCATACTCCCTCCCGAGAATAGAGAGAAGAATCATACCTTTGAGAATATTAGAATTTTACAGTCTAAAGTTTATGTTTCACTTTCCTAGAGTGAATAGTAACCTCTATAGTAGCATCTAGTGTAGTATTTTCAAAATCACAGTATGAAATACTCAAATTATGTTAGAGAAGTTTTATTTGAACCCTTGAAAATATCTTAGACACACTTTATAAATAGTATTAGACACTTGACACAAAAGGGAGCAATGAGATGATTTGTGAATGAAACAAGGTGTGAGATCATGCCACCAAAGCGAAATCCTATTCTTTGCTTTTTGATCTGATCAACCGTTTTGTGCCAGACCAAAAAGGGTTTCAACCCTAGTGAAACTCAAAATGATTGGAATCTAATTAAAACCCCAAAAGCTTGGTTGAAACAGAAACTCTAAACGGTTTCTCCAAACCCTAATGTTAGCCTCCAAACCCTATTTGATCTAATTTCTAGCATTGTATTTAATCCATTGATTAAATCACTTCCACATCATATTAATTCCTCAAATTCATATTATGTCATGATTATCCAACCCTTTAAACCTTGAAATTTTGGTTGGGCCAACAAAAATTGGATTTGGGTTTAATAGCATCCCAAACCCTCTTGAAACCCACTTGGTTGAAGCCCACATGGTTGAGGCCCACCAATGCCCATGAATTTGGCCACCTTGGCAAAACTTCTTAAATAAATTTCCTCCTCAACATGGCAGGCCATCCACTGACCTTAGCTGCACCCAATAGTGCCTTGATGTGAGTGGGGAAATCCACCTCATCACCCTCCATACCACATGGCAGCAGCAGGCAGTCCTTGCCCCTCATTATTTTGCAATTTATGTGACATAGGCACCTCTAATCAAAGGTCATTCAAGCCCATACCTCCCACCTCCAGAAATATAAAGTCATGCAAGATAATTCACTTCATTTCATCACTTCTTCACCCCGTTCTTTGAGAGAAACCCAAAAGAGCTCTCTTAGGTAGATTTCTAAGTTATTTTGCATGGCAGTTCTCAACCCTTTGTAAGTATTTTCTCGCAATGACTCCTTCATGAAAGTTGTTCATATTTGAGTGTAGTTTCCGTGGATATCTTATTTATCATTTGGTTCGTCAAAAGTTGTCTTAACCATGGAAAGATCATTCTGGGTGTTAAACTGGAGAGTGTGTTATATTTTGAAGTTTTGGACCAAGCTAATAGACATATCTTGGTCTGAAAATTTTATGGAGTGTTGTTAACATGTGTTTATGAATTTTCATTGAGGATTTGTTTCATGACTAAAGCTTTTGATGAAAGATTTTCTTAGATATAGAAACTTAGAAACTGGAAGTGGAAAAAATAGTTTCTGTTTTGAGAAAATTTGAATATTTCGCAGTCTAATCTTACTCCAATGGCTTTGATATTTTTATTTGATGATCATAAGTCTCTTATATGCATGTTAGGATATTAATTTGAATATATTTAGTATTAGTTTCAAATATATGATTTTTTCTATGCAAGAGGATTTTGGTTAGACCTAAAATTTGATTTTTTGGGTTAAATCCATATTTTATTGATTTTTAGCCATATGATTTTAAGTTTGATGGTTGGATCTTCTTTATGACACATTTTTAAACCATGTAATGTTTTAGTTTGAAGATCTCATATTTTGAAGTCATGAATCAAGAGATTGATCAAAGCTAGTTAAGGAAAAGTTTCTGTTTTTGGACTAAGTGTAGAACTGAAAACTCCAAGTATTGTTTTGTGATTTTTTGTGAATCTTATTTTATTATTTAAAGCATGGTTGATCTTAAGATAATGTTATGAATACGTTAGATGTAAGATTTGATTTTTTTGGAATTCTTGAAGATGTTTTGAATAAAGTCGAAACTTGTGTTTCAGGGGTTTGTTTTTGGATAAAACGTTTGGTGGTGATGATTAGCATTTATTTTTAATGGATGTTTAAGTATGTTTTTAAATTTAAGATAGGAAGATCTTTGTTGTAAAATTTTGGTTTAATCATGAGTTTTGAATTTGAAAGAATTGTAACAAAAATCAAGGAAAAAAGCCTATGCACGTTCCGACCCCTATAGAGTTTTCATGGTTGTGTTTAGTTTTAAATTTTTTCCGATTTGATATTTGAGTTTAGGACAAAATTTACATGAGATATTTAAATTTTGGTATTTTTAGAGTTAGGATGAAAAATCTTTAAGTTAGGGGTAAAATGGTCATTTTTTCACATGTAGAGAATAAAATAGTAATTTTGCTCTAAATAATTATTTTTTCCATAAATATTCCTTATAAAAGAGTTGGACGAAATTTTTAAATGGTTCACATATATAATTAGCTGTACGTAGATCTAGTTCTTTTGCAAAATAAAGAAATGATCTCAGCTTTCAATCTACCTCGAATGGCATTTCTTCTGTTGAGATTAGCTTTTACAATATTTAATATTAATCATGTAGGGTCCTGACTCCTGATCAACCTTGACACCAGTGAAGTCAACGTATATATACATCAACATGTCCATATTTTCCACAGGTATATGATCATAACATCAACTAATTCATGTCCACATTCATGAATGGTTTCCACCCATAATTCCTCAAGGAAGATGTACGTTCCTAACCGTGTGTTTATATTTTCCGCACCCTAGCAGGATTCCTCAACGTATACATCAACATGTCCATATTAATCATGTAGGGTCCTGATCAACCTTACTTCTGATCTTTGGCGTTTGGCCATTATAATTTGATATCCCGTTTTCCATGTCTACATGTATTTCATATTAAGATGCTCGATCTGGTCAAGTCATAAAAATTAGGTATTGTTCCACCCGAGTAGGCTTGTCAATTGCTGCTAACTTGGACGATATATATAACGAAACATGTACTTGTCCAACGAAACATGTACTTGTCCTCGTGCTGAGTTTTGGGCGCTATAAATGAATATTGAATAAGTCAGAGTACGAGTGCACATATATTTAAGACTACGGTACAGAGAGAAACAATGAAGATCTGCTGTTCAAGACCAGTACTTTTCAACAACGCGAGTTCCCACCAACCCAGAGTCAAGTCCAGGAAAGATTATTGGCAACACTTTTTTTTTTTTCCTCGGTAGAGTAAGGAGACGTTTGGATTTACAGTTCATCTTAACTCATCTTAATTCATTTCAATTCATCTCAATTTATCTCATTACTATTTATTACTATTCAATAACTTTAACTCACAAATTTTACTACTATTCACAACTCATCTCATTACTATTCACAATCTATCTCAACTCATCTCAAGTCATCTTTAAATTCAAACGTCTCCTATTGTTATTATTACTACTACTATTATTTCCCTTTCCTCATTATGAATGACTTTAGCCGTAAGGAAGGGGGAGAGGAACGGATATTATATACATGTTAGGATATTAATTTGAATATATTTAGTATTAATTTTAAACATATGATTTTTTCTATGTAAGAGAATTTCGGTTAGACCTAAAGTTTGATGTTTTTGGGTTAAATCCATATTTTATTGATTTTTAGCCATGTGATTTTAAGTTTGATGGTTGGATCTTCTTTATGACACATTTTTAAACCATGTAATGTTTTAATTTGAAGATCTCATATTTTTAAGCCATGAATCAAGAGATTGATCAAAACTAGTTAAGGAAAAGTTTGTATTTTTGGACTAAGTGTAAAACTGAAAACTCTAAGTGTTGTTTTGTGATTTTTTGTGAATCTTATTTGCTTATTTAAAGCATGGTTGATCTTAGGATAATATTATGAATGCGTTAGATGTAAGATTTGTTTTTTTTTAAATTCTTGGAGATGTTTTGAATAAAGTCGAAACTTGTGTTTCAGGAGTTTGCTTTTGGTTAAAAAGTTTGGTAGTGAGGATTAGCATTTATTTTTAATGGATGTTTAAGTATGTTTTTAAACTTAGGATAGGAAGATCTTTGTTGCAAAATTTTGGTTTAATCATGAGTTTTAAATTTGAAATAATTGCAACAAAAATCAAGGGAAAAAACCTATGCATGTTCAGACCCCTATAGAGTTTTCATGGTTATGTTTAGTTTTAAAATTTTCCAATTTAATATTTGAGTTTAGGACAAAATTTACATGAGGTATGTAAATTTTGGTCTTTCTAGAGTTAGGATGAAAAATCTTTAAATTAGGGATAAAATTGTCATTTTCCCATATGTATAGGGTAAAATAGTAATTTTGCTCTAAGTTATTATTTTTCCATATTTCTAAATTGTTAGTAATTAAATTCTAACTTTTAAAAATCACTACTTTTAATTCCTCGTGATCACGCTTGAGTTTTGTTTAAAAATACGATGACTGAGGTAAGTTAACTTTTAACATACTATATATCAATTTAATATGTGTGGGTGATAGTAAATGAAATATAGTATATGTTTGTATGTTATCTTATGTGTCATGTCAAATCAAGATATTTTGTCATGAATTGTTTATCTATTATGCAACATATTCTGTTACGTATTACTATACATTATAAGTACATCTTGTTAAGTATGTTATATGTTACATGTATGTCATATCATGTAACATTCATTGTTGCAAGCATGTCATGTTAAATATGTTGTTTGTTATATGTTATGTCATGTTACGAAATATTTCTATCTCAAGTAAGTCATATCTTTTGAATTACATACAAGTCACGTTGTGTTACGTCAAGGTTTCTGTCATTTCGTATTCCAGTCACGTTTCATCTCGAAATATAGTTTATGTATTTCGAGAACAGTCATATCAAGTTATTTATGTCAATCACAATGCTAAGTACTAGGATGAGATAATATCCTCAACAAAATTATAATTGATTATTATATAATATAAATTAAATTACTTTGTATTTATCACCGGACCCATACTTCTGATCTTTGGCGTTCGGCCATTATAATTTGATATCCTGCTTTCCATGTCATTGTCTACATGTATTTCATATTAAGATGCTCGATCTGGTCAAATCATAAAAATTAGGACTTGTTCCACCCGAGTAGGCTTGTCAATTGCTGCTAATTTCGACGATATATATAACGAAACGTGAACTTGTCCATCGAAACATGTACTCGTCCTCGTGATGAGTTTTAGGTGCTATAAATGAATATTGAATTAGTCAGAGTACGAGTGCACATATATTTAAGACTACAATACAGAGAGAAACAATGAAGATGTGCTATTCAAGACTACTTTTCAACAACGCGAGTTCCCACCAACCCAGAGTCAAGTCTTGGGAAAGATTATTGGCAAGAGAAATGATACTTGTCGTGAATGTGTAAGTACCGTGTATTTATTTTAAAATAAATAAATAAATATAAAATCTATATAAAAAGAAATTATTTTTTTATGAGTGATTTATATTTTTTTTCAAAATGACTGCACGATATTTACGCATTCCACAACTGTATATAACATTAATTTATTGACAATCACTTTTTTCTGCCTCGGCAGGGTCAGTCATTGTTATTATTACTACTACTATTATTTCCCTTTCCTCACGATGAATGACTTTAGCCGTAAGGAAGGGGGAGAGGAACGGATATTATTACCCAACTTAACAAATCTGAATTGGTAGAAACTCTAATTGATTCAATAAAAATGGCAGCAAGAAAAACTGCTTGCATGGCAACTTTCCATCCCTCTGGAGCTGTGGAAGAATGAATTGATCATTGGATGAAGCAGACCCATTGTAAGAGACGGAGTAACTATTGGCTCTCTGTAATCGTGATATGTAATTTTTATATATTGTAATTTTGTGTTTTGTAATATAATGTATAAATATCAAATAATTATGTTTAGTTATTTTACATAATAAATATTGAATTTATTTATTTTTATATATATTTAGTTAAAAAGGTAATTAGTTGCTTTATATATATAAAAAAATGCTTTTCAACATTTTTTCTTAAAAAAATTGTAATAGAATATAGGCTTTTAGATATAAAAAAAAAATTATGCTTTTCCTCATTATTTTTTTCTTAAAAGAATTTAATAATATAGGCTTTTGCCAAAAAAAACAATCATCCAACTACAGTCCAAAACCCTAATTTTCAAGTTGTAAAATCTTGATTCATCTAGGTTTCGGCCCAGGCCATATCCAAGTTCTAGCTCGGGTTTGAAATTCGAGTTTCGGGCCAAGGTACTCATATACCCAATCCGGAATCCAAGTGAACAGTCCTATCGAAGGATATCTGATCTAAAAGTTTCGTTTAGATCCAAAGTTGATCTCAAGTCGTCTAATCATTATAACAAATTCTCTCACAAAATATTATAAATAATTTAATTTTTTTAAATCTTAAAATAATAATAATTTTAAAAAATAATATTATTATAATATTTTATTCTAATATATATATATATATATACACGTCCGTTATAACGGTGGCTTCTATTGAAAAGATAGACGCCTTTTCAAGAACAATCACAATAAATCGTTATAAGGTTGGATGAAATTTCGTCTGTTGAGATTAGCTTTTACAAATTACATTAATATTTAATATTAATCATGTAGGCCGGTCCTGATCAACAACGTGAGCCTTAATTGGGCGCTGTGAAGTCAACATATACATCAACATGTTCCCAATTGTTCTAAGAACACAATGAATACAAAGAAAAATGTACTTTTCCTTGTCTTGAATTAGTTAGATGATCTTTCCAATCTTCAGTCTTCCATTCTTGTTTTATATTCAACAACCTTGAGTTTTGGGCGCCATAAATGAATATTGAACGAACGGAGAAGATATTTAACCACGAGTGCGCATATATTTCATTTCAATTTAAAGACTACCGTACAGAGAGAAACAACGAAGATGTGCTGTTCAAGACTACTTTTCTTCACCTGCCTAATTCTGATCTTTCATCTGTTTGCTCCCACGTTAGCGCTAGATACCATCCACCTCTGCTCCGATGAGGGTAACTACACCAGTAACAGTACATACAGAGCAAATCTCAACACCGTCCTGGCGTCTATGTCTTCCAATACCAATATCAGCTACGGGTTTTATAATTTATCCGTCGGAGAAGATTCCAACAAAGTAAACGCGATTGCACTTTGTAGAGGAGACATTGGGACAGACGAATGCCGTACTTGTGTAAGTGCGTCGAGTCAGGAGCTGCTACAGGAATGTCCCGACCAGAAGGAGGCGATCATATGGTACCCGGAATGTATGGTGCGATACTCAAACAGATCTATATATGGTGTTTTGGAAGCTGTCTACCCTGAATATACCTTCGAAAAACCACGAAACGCCTCAGATGTAGGTGCGTTCACACGGGTTCTAGTACCCTTGTTAGAGAGGCTAGAAAACATCACCGCAGCAGGAAATTCTACTCGCAAATTTGCTGCGGGAAGAGCTGCCCAAGATACCCAAACAATATATGCACTTCTTATGTGCACTCCTGATTTGGATGAACTCGATTGCAAGAGCTGCCTGGAGCAGACTAGGGAATGGGTATTTCGACCATGCTGTTACGGAAAGCTGGGAGGGAGATATATGTCACCCAGCTGTGATTTAAGGTACGAGACTTACCCTTTCTATGACTCGAAAGCTGAGACACCACCGCCGTCGCTACTGCCGCCAACAGAAGGTATGGTACTAATACTACGTGCATGCCTGACAAATAAGTAATTAAGGTATCTTGTTTTTTTTTTTTTTTTCTTTTTTTTTTTGTGATTATTTTTCCAAAGACTGCGCCTAACAAGTTTAGTACTCCTATCATACCGTTCCCATACACAGAAAAACTAAGGGGTTCAATCCACGGGATTGGTTGATCATTTTAGAAAACAGAAATTACTTTATTGTTGTAGTGCCTTAATTAAATAAAAAGACAACTCCATCGCCATAGTGGATTGTGATCCCATTATGTTAAAGGACTAAAATCTAATCAATCGATCACTCCTTTTGAGATTTCAAAATGTTTCTAAGGTCCAAAGAAATTCAATAAATGAATTTATTTCGGATTGTTACAACTCTTTCCAGATCCTACCTCTTAGAATAATCCTGCATCTTCTCCTCAAGTTAGGCTGATCACAACTACCAACTCAAATCTAGAACAATTGAGGATATTTATATCTCATCTTAACCCCTATTTTCCAAGTTGTTTCTTTCAAGTTGTAGTTATGCCACAACAGTTTCACTACTGGGATTGTTTTTGTTCTAACTACCTATTCCTTTTGGTCCAAGATTTCCACTAGAACCTCCTTGTAGGACTGGTTAGGTTGTACTTGAATTGCTGCGAGATTGATATTTTTTATTGACCATCCTCAAAGCTCTTCTTTAATGAAGATTTATAGAACACATAATGAATACTAGAGTATTCAGCTAGCTGTATCACCGTAAGCAACCGGTCCCAACTTTTTTGCTATTTCCAGATTGGTTTACCTTTTTTGCTGAAACAGTAAATTCCTTTCATTGCGAACACTCTAAATACACCCAATCGCCCATGTCAAAAACTAACTCCCTTTTAAGATTATCTGTGTAGGTTTTTTTCTAGGCTTTACACTGTTGCCAGGCGCTCCTTGATGACTTTACCTTTCTTGTAACTCTTGAAAGGTAAAGTCATCAAGTAATTACTACCCTCCTACCACCCTTCCTCTAAACTTCAATACATAGCATATCTTCTAGACTTTGTATAGCGCTTTCAGATAGACCATCTGTTTGGGATGATATGCAATACGAACTCCAGCTCTGTTCCCATGGCCTCATGTCTCTATCCTATACGAATGCCTTTGTCACTGGTAGGTCCCTTATAATTGTAAACGACAACACTCAAGTATATGTCCTCTTCGGGAAAGGATGTACCACAATTATTTACTGGAATAATTTTTTTATATCTTTCATTGATAACTCACGACTGCTTAAATAGCAATCTATGTTCATAAAACTGAAAATACAAACTGAAAAACAGAGTTGCCGAAAATAGAGGAACCACCTAAAACCACTACTAGTAGCTGACGCCTAACAAATGAAATAATGGAAATTGACTCCACGTACTAACGGAAATAGAAATGCAACAATAGAAAGATAACATCAACAGAAAATAGAAACTGACTTCAACGGCTACGACCCAGTCCATGCACGCATGCATGCCACTCCATGCACTACGTCCTTACTTCCGTTAGCCTTCGCACGTCTAACCTCCTCCCATATACTTGGGATTTGGTTTTAGGCCCCTCCCCGAACGTCGTGGCCTATCAATACTCCCCTCCTCAAGTGGATCCTTGTCCTCAAGGTCCATATTCGAAAACTGCTCAAGCAACGACTGCTTTGTCTCCCACGTGGCCTATTCTGCTGGTAGGCGTTTCCATTGAACCAAGCTTTCTTCTTCAAATTTATTTCCTCGTTTGACCCAGCGAGTGTCCAATATTTTTTTTGGTTCCAGAATAATAATGCCCTCGTCAGTTACTGGTGGCAGTTCCGTGGATGGTACCACCAGATCTCCCACAAATTTTTTTAGCAGTGAAACGTGGAAGACCGGATGAACTCTGGCTCCTTCCGACAGCTGAAGCTTGTAAGCAACCGCTCCTATTTTTTGCACGACTGGGTATGATCCGTCAAAGCGACTAGCAAGTTTTCTGGTGGGCACGTTTGAAAATCGATTGCTGGCGGTAGGGATGCAACTTGAGAAACACCATATCACCGATTTCAAAAATCACCTCCCTTCTCTTTTGATCTGCTGATTGTTTCATGCTATTAATGGAAGTCTCCAAATTTGCTTTTAGTTGACGCAACAGCTCATCTCTGGACATGAGACTCTGGTCTACCTCATGCACCGAAGAGTCACCACTATGGTAATTGAGAAACAGAGGAGACAAACGACCATATAAGGCTTGGAATGGAGTCATTCCAGTAGACGCATGATATGTCGTATTATACCATGGTTCAGCCCATGGAATGTAGGTGGTCCACTTGCATGGCCATTGATGAATGAAGCAGCACAAATATTGTTCGACACATCGATTCACCACTTCTGTCTATCCGTCGGTTTGTGGATGATAGGCGGAGCTGAGTTTTAACTGAGTACCAGACATATGAAAAAATTCCTGCCAAAATCGACTAATAAAGATGGGATCCCGATTGCTAATAATCGATTTAGGGAAGCCATGCAACTTACTAACTCCTTCGACAAATTTTTTAGCCACGCTCTTAGCAGTAAATGGATGAGTGAGAGTTAAGAAATGTGCAAATTTACTTAACCTATCAACGACTACTAAGATTGTATCCTTGCCGTGGGAAGTCGGTAAACAGTCAACGAAGTTGAGAGAAATATCATCCCAGACTTGACATGGAATGGGCAAAGGTTGCAGGAGCCCAGCAGGGGGAAGTGTCTCAGACTTCATTTTCTGGCATACCTCACAGTGCTTGACATACTCTTGGACGATCTGGTGCATTTTCGGCCAATAAAATTGTTGGGCTAGCTGTTTGCATGTGCGTAAGAAGCCTGAGTGCCCTCCAATCTTGGTATTGTGTGCCTCATGCAACAGCTTAGCGCGTAATGACTCGCACGATGGAATGACTACCCTTCCCTTAAAGAACCAAAGTCCTTGACGTTGCGAATAGGGTCCTTCGGTTTGAGCCTTGGCCGTCCGATCAATAGATTGAATATAGGGATCACCTTCGTAAGCATCTTTAATCTCATCCCATTAGGTTACAGCTACTAAAGGTTACAACTGCTACGTGTAGATGGTGAATTACTGGACTGTTTGGCTTGCGTGACAGAGCATCTGCAGCTGAGTTCTCACGACCTGGACGGTAAATAATTTCATAGTCGTTGCCTAATTTGGCTACCCATTTTTGCTGCTCCGGAGTTTCCACACGTTGATCCAGGAAATACTTCAAGCTGCGTTGGTCAGTTTGGATAAAAAATTTCCTTCCCAGTAAATAAGGTCGCCATAGGCAAATGGCTTCTATAATGGAAAGCATTTCTTTGGCGTAGGTTGACCATGATTTTTTTGTAACTCCCAGTGCTCGGCTCATAAAGGCAATGGGCTTGCCTTGTTGAGTTAAGATCGCGCCAATCCCCTCGCCTGATGCGTCGGTTTCAATGGTGAAAAAATCATTGAAATTAGGCATAGCCAAAGTGGGGGTAGTGGTCATTGCTTGCTTAAGAGCCGAAAAGGCTATTTCGGCTTCTTCATGCCATCCGAACTTCCCTTTATTGAGTTGATTGGTGAGAGGTCGAGCGATGATGCCATAATTTTGAACGAACTTTCTGTAGTATCCTATCAAGCCTAAAAAACCACACAATTCAGAAATATTAGTAGGTCAAAGCCATGCGAGCATGGCTGCAATTTTTTTGTCATCAACCTTCACTCCTTGAGGCGTAATGATATGCCCCAGGTATTCCAATTCTTGTTGGCCAAAGGCACATTTGCTTATCTTGGCAAAAAATTTATGCTACCTCAAAATCTCCAAAGTTTGTGCCACATGCACCACATGCTTATCCCACGTCGAACTATATATGAGAATATTGTCAAAGAAAACCAAAATGAACTTTCGAAGGTGAGGTCAAAATATGGAATTCATGATGGCCTGAAATGTCGAGGGTGCATTACAAAAGCCAAAAGACATTACGAGGTATTCGTAATGGCCATTATAAGTATGAAAAAGCAGTCTTAGCAATATCAGGAGGATTTACTCTTACTTGGTGATAGCCGGCTCGGAGATCCAACTTTGTAAAATATGAGGCGCCATATAATTCATCCAGCATGTCGTCCACTGTTGGGATGGGGAATCGATCCTTGATAGTGGCGTTATTGAGTGCGCGGTAGTCCGTGCAAAATTGCCAACTTCCATCCTTTTTCTTTACGAGTAGTACCAGTGAAGAAAATGGACTGGTGCTAGCACGAATATGCCTGTAATCCAGCATCTCTTGGACCTGCCTTTCGATTTCTTCTTTCTGAAAATGGGCATATTTGTAGGGCCGCCCGTTAATCGGTTCGGTGCCCTCTTTTAGTGTAATGCAGTGATCTACCTCGCGCATAGGTGGTACACACGAGGGGTCTTGGAACACATCCTCGTATTCCTGTATAACCCGTTGCAGGTCTTGACGCTTAACTTCATAAAATTCACCCTGTAAGTTATTCTTCGTGGTTGACGGAATGCATACTGCAAACAACGTATGGCCCCTTCGACATTCTTTTGAGATTTCTTTTAATGTAGCCTCCTGAACAGCTTGTTCGCCCAATCCTTGCAATCTGCAGGCTTGCTTATTCCAGTTGAAGTCCATGGTTAATTTCTTCCAGTTACATACCACGGAACCCAACATTTCCAACCATTGAATGCCCAGCACTAGATCAAGACCTGATAAGGGCAGAGAGAAAAGGGTGAGGTAAAACTCAGTGCCTTGTAAATTCACCAATACCTCATCAAATCGTCCTTGACATTTTAGCCGTTCGCCATTAGCAACTCGAACGATGAACGGTTCCATTGGCACTACTAGTAAACGCAGCGAGCTTGCCAAGCGATCGCTGATGAAGTTGTGAGTGGATCCATTGTCGATCAGCACCATTACTTTGCAGGAGCCCATAGTCGTAGTTATACTCATTGTTCTCGAGGCGGTCCATCCCGTCAATGCATGGAGCGTGATTTCAGGTTCCAGTTCTGGTTCTTGCACTTCTCCCATGTCTCCCCCTTGGTCAAATTCCACCGTATGTTGATCAGTGATGTCCTCACAAATCACATTACTAACACCTGCGTAGCCCTCCAAGAGTAAATAGCTGAGGCTTTTAACATTTATGCCCAGCTGTAAATCGTTCATTGCAGTTAAAACAGAGGCCTTGCACTCTTCTCTTCTGCATCTCCTCCCATGATAAACACCTGACTGGAGTTGCTGAGGTAACAGGAGCTACCCGATTGGGTTGTGGAAGAGCTAGTGGAGCTCTTGTAGGTGGTGGTCGCATGAACTGCCGCTGTCGTGTGAGCTGCTCATCTCTCATTCGTGCTAGATTAATAGCCTCCTTGAGGGATTGCGGTTTGAACATCCAAATCCCATCAGAAATTTCAGCCTTTAAGCCACCCATGAACGTTCCCACCAACGCCTTCTGCGTCCATCCACACACCCTGTTGCCAAGCTTTTCAAATTCAATTCACGTTGATCATCTCTCAACGTTCCTAGCTGCTTGATCCTTGAGAGTGCTTCATCAAAGTCTTCGCATTCTGATGGTCCAAAGCGAGCCCATAATTCCTCTTCGAATTGTTCCCATGAAATCGCTTGTCCTTCTTCCTGTAACGTTCTTCGAAGCCACTGCCACCACTGGTTGGCTTCCCCTTCTAGGTAATAAGTAGCCATGGAAACCTTTTGGTTTTCTGTAGTGCCCTGGTATTCAAAAAATTGTTCCACCCGGTTGAACCACTCTGTCTGGTCTTCTCCAGAGAAGCGTGGAAATTCTAGCTTGGCTGATTTTGATGAAACAATCGGTCTACCTCCATCTTGGTTGTCTCGGTGGTGATTGCCATGATTTGAGGATTCCAGATTAGTGAGCAAAACATTTGAAAGTCGAGTGAGAGCTTCCTCCATCGCTGTAGTCCTTCCTAAACTGTACCAAGTCCAGACTCCAAGTGCTCGATACGCTCCTTGTTAGTTCCCATAAGTAACCTAGCTGTGATGCCAATGATAGGTCCTTTATAATTGTAAATGACAACACTCAAGTATATGTCCTCTTCGGGTGAGGATGTACCACAATTATTTGCTGGAATAATTTCTTTATATCTTTCATTGATAACCCACGGCTGCTTAAATAGCAGTCCATGTTCATAAAACTGAAAATACAAACTAAGAAACATAGTTGCCGAAAACAGAGGAACCACCTAGAGCCACTACTAGTAGCTGACGCCTAACAAATGAAATAATGGAAATTGACTCCACGTACTAACGGAAATAGAAATGCAACAACAGAAAGATAACATCAACAGAAAATAGAAACTGACTTCAACAGCTACAACCTAGTCAATGCACGCATGCATGCCACTCCATGCACTACGTCCTTACTTCCGTTAGCCTTCGCACGTCTAACCTCCTCCCATATACTTGGGATTTGGTTTTAGGCCCCTCCCCGAATGTCGTGGCCTATCAGTCACTCTCTGTAACCTTACTTTTCTTTAATACAAAATGGGCATTCTTTCTCAGTCTATCAATGATAAAGCCAAATGGAGTTATTGCCACTGGCAGTTTTGAGTAACTCGATTACACATAATCCATGGCAATTTCATCCCATTTCCAATCTACAATGATCAATAGGCTATAAAGTCCTTGTGGGTTTCTAAGCTTCTCTCATGGTCTGTTATCTGAGCTATACATTAAGTGAAACCATTGTCCAAAAATCATACATTCAATTATCTTCTTTAGTTATCCAATGATGTGCATCATCTTATATATCATCAACCCGCTTCATTATCCTAACAAGATTTGGACCCTCTTTTCGCAACTCCATAGCTAGCTATACTTCATGGGTTCCCACATAGATGTATATACTATGAGGCACATTTATTGATAAGTCCTGCATACTACTTAGCAACGAGGACATATCTACTGGCAGAGAATCTAACTCAACCTACAGCTTAAGGGTTAGTGCATTAGCCACCACCACAAAGTTGTCCCCGGGTGATACTTAATCTCACACTGGTAGATACTAATGGCTTTCATCCACCGTCTCTATATCATATTTAGACATTTTCAATTGAAAAAATACTTTAAACTCTTGTGATTTGATTAAACCTCGTAGCTCTCGCCGTACAAGTAATGGCCCCATATATTCAAGGCAAAAAGCCTATAGCTAGTTTGAGGTCACAAGTAGGGTAATTCTACTCATGGTTGTTCAACTGCCTTGAGGCATAGGTTACCACTCTTCCATCTTGCACGAGTACATATCCAGCACCAAACTTGGATGCATCACTATACACAAAAAAATTGTGTTGTTTCGGCAATACTAGTGATAGTGCGGTAATTAGTCCTCTTTTCAATTCTATAAAACTAGCCTCACATTGATCTAACCACACAAACATGGCGTTCTTCTTAGTCAATATTGTGAGTGGTCCTAACAGTTTGAAGAACCGTTATACAAATCTTCGATAATGCTCGACAAGACCCAAAATGTAACGCCATCTACCCAAAAGAGCCAGAGAGTTAATTCGTGTCACTTAAAATCACAATTCAATGATACAAGTATAAACTCCAAAGTCTCAATAACAAATAAAACTCATAGATTCAATCCAAAATGTATATTCCTCTACAAGAACATTAATGAACTACTCCATCACAATTAACTAAGAATACCACAAATTCTCAATAACAACATCAATATCCCAAGATAACACTAAAAAAATTATTGGTTTCTTGAATAAAATCCCCTTATAGACCCTTGTAACCTTTAGTAGGTATTCCACTACGCTCAACTAATAGAATGGCAATGACCTAGCTCGGTGCATGAAAAGTATCATTTTAATGTTTTTCCTCAAATGTATTTTCTTGAATAATCTAGAATATAGTTCAATTTTTTTTTAAAAAAAAAAGAACTGTCAATGGACGTAACTATTCATACAACTTTAAGATAATTACAACTTTCAAACTTTTAAGTATATGATCAAAATTTTAAAAAAATCAAATCATCTTCATTTCCACCTCAGAAAGTACTTTTCAAATTTGTTTCCAAACGAATGTGATATGTTAGAAAGTGATTTAAACATATAGTTACCAAATAGTAAATAACTTTTTAAAAGCTATACTAATAAGTAGTGTCTAATTTATTTCTATTCGAAATTTATACTATAGTGTCAATTTCATGTTATTATACTAGTGTCTAACTTATTTTTATACTTGATTATGTATGTTAGTGATAATATGATTTTACATATACTAACTATTAGTCTATTTTATATTATAGTATATGTATATTATTTTATAATAATTAACACAGTATTGAATTTAACTATAGTCTACATAAATTCTAGACTTTTATATGAGAATATATGATCAAGCATGTAAAAATATATTTATAAAAAATAATATATATTATAATTTATTATGTCAAAAATGTATTTATCCTTGATATATATCAAAAGTAACTTTATATTAATAACTTAATATTAATGTTCATGTTTAAAATTAAAATTAAAATTAAAATCTCATGTTATATTAATTTCATGTTATAAAATTAATAGGCATGAATAATAAGTATAAAGTTTCATATTATATTAATTAGCAATTTAGCATATAATATAATAATATATATTATATATAATATAATACAAAAAATTATATATGCAACTGGGAGAGTGTGACACTCCCAGATCCCGTTTGGGATTTGACAGAGACTGAAGTGTTGTGATATGTAACTTAAGGCTACATACCCCCCGTTCATGACAGATAATATGCAATGTACTTAACATGTTTCTAGCAGTATGCAATAAGCAGAAATTTTTTTATTATAAGTAAAGATTAGAGCAATTTATGCATGGTACCAATGTATTATAACTAAGAAATCCCAAAAGTACTAGTTCAAGGTCTCCCAATGCAAAAGAGGGGTTTAAACCATAACCCTTGAAGTACCAAGTTCACAAGAATCCTAGGCTACATACATCAAAAGAAGCTATTTCCCAATGGGGCATAGGTCCTAATTGTTGTATCTCCAGACTTTGAGCGACCTCTTTGGGCTTCAACCATAAACTCCCATGCTTGTATTATATAGTCAGTCACGTAGTTCATCTGGTTTTCTAGCATGAGAGCTCCCTCAAGCTCAATTGGCCACTGTGGCATATAATCCTTATTTAAGGTATCCTGGATCTCCCTAAGGAAGCACGAGATAACCTTTAAACAAGAAATAACGAAATAGAACCAGGCCTCAAGGGTGAACTCATCCTCGATGAGGTTAAGCAACTCATCCATCTTAAGCAAAAATAGAACCCAACCGAACTCACCCCCCCCCCCCACTTTTTTTTTTTGCTTCTATTTTATGCGCACAAATGTAAGATTCCAAAAGTTCTCGTTATGACAACTTCTTCTCAATATTATAATTTATCATTTTGGGATCCTCGATTTAGAATCGGACCATACTCACTGGTTTTTTTTTTTTGCTTCTATTTTATGTGCACAAAGTACGTAAGATTCCAAAAGTTCTCATTATGACAACTTCTTCTCAATATTATTATTTATCATTGTTAAAATTATAAATGGGTGCATTTTTTATCAAGATCATGAACAAGGTGGTTGGAATCCCGCCACCAGCCGCCCGAGTTCGGTGACTTGCAACCATGCACCATCAAGATTTTTTTTTTTTAAATTTTATAAGTTTTGATTGTATGTAATTGAGTGTATTTTAATTACAATGAAAAGTTGATGTACCAGCAGATTGTGGTTGGACGATGTAAAATTCTCTTTTGATTTTGGATTTTCTTAATAGATTTCAATATCCAACTCATATTTTTTAGTTAAAACAAATTTTTGGTGTTTGCAGGAAAGGAAAGTAAACCATCTCGAACTACGATAGTCATAATTGTATTGACTATTGGTTTTGCTTTGCTAATCGTTTCCAACATCGTTTTCTATTTACGAGTAAGGATCAGGTCAAGACAGAAAGTGAACAGTAAGTTTTGAATAATTAACATACGAGTCTTTTGCATGATTTGTTCACAAATTTATGATCTAGTAGTACGTAATAGTTATGTAGATCAGTCTCTCGTACGTCAATATACACATGATATATAATAACAATTGCACTAGCTAGCCTGTTTTGGGCATTGAACATATATAAGATTTGGAAGTTACTAATGTGTCGCTAATTATTAGGTGAAGCCAAGCAAGAAATTAGTAATGTTCATGAATCATTTATTAGATATGACTTTGGCACAATCAGAGTTGCTACAGACAACTTTTCCGAGGTAAATAAGCTTGGAGAAGGTGGATTCGGTGTTGTTTACAAGGTGAGTGATATCATGATCAATTAGTTGAAAAGCATACCATGTTTGTCATCAATTAGTTGACATATTTCCATATCAGGGTAAGCTTCAAAATGGACTAGAAATAGCTGTGAAAAGGCTATCTATGGGTTCTTTACAAGGAAATATAGAGTTTGAGAATGAGGTTCTATTGCTAGCAAGGCTTCAACATCGAAATCTGTTGAGCATCATGGGATTTTGTTTGGAAGGAAATGAAAGGCTTCTTATCTATGAGTTTGTGCCTAATGCAAGCCTCGATCACTTCTTATTTGGTATGGTTACACTACTTTTGCTCAAACTTTAGATTCTATACATAGTTTGATTTCAAATGAAGCCTCTATTTTATGGATGCATGAACATGAAGACCCAATCAAACAAGTCCAACTGAATTGGGAAAAACGGCACACAATTATAGAGGGTATTGCTCGAGGGCTTCTTTATCTTCATGAAGATTCCCGACATCGTATTATTCATCGCGATCTCAAAGCTAGCAACATCTTGTTAGATGCATATATGAATCCTAAAATTTCAGATTTTGGCACTGCAAGGTTGTTAGATCGAACTGAAGGCAATACAATGAGAATTATTGGGACTTAGTAAGTATATGAAATCTACTATAAAAATATGAGTTGAGCTGTTATTTTTCAAATGAAACTAATACTATATATTCATCATGTCCATGACTTGCAGTGGATACATGCCTCCAGAGTATGCACAATGTGGAACCTTTTCAACAAAGTCCGATGTCTTTAGTTTTGGCGTGCTAATTTTGGAGATAGTGAGTGGGCATAAAAATAGTTCTTTTCCTGAAGGCCTTCTAAGCTATGTAAGTATAATTATCCATGCATATGTGTATATATATATATATTAAATGAATATACCCTATGAAAGTCATGTGTCTGCCACTTAAATTATCTTAATATTTGTAGGCTTGGAAAAACTGGAGGCAAGGAACACCTTTAAATCTTGTACATCCCACATTGATGGCAAATTCAACAACTCAAATACTGAGATGCATCCACATTGGACTATTATGTGTTCAAGAAAATGTAAATGATAGACCGACAACTACTTCGGTCGTTCTCATGCTCAGTAGTGAATCCATTACTCTAGCAGTACCCAAGAGACCTCCATTTCTTATGTACACAAGTAGCACTGGACCAGATCACATGTTGTCTCGGCGGTCATACCAATCTCGTAACAACAATGTCCAAGCCTCGGTAAATGATGTTTCAATTACTGAGCAATATCCTCGCTAGTGTTTGTTGTGATTACCCTAGCTTCGATTGTCCTATATATTGGTGTTGTTTATGGTACTTTATTATTCCAATGAAACTTTGTGACTCTTGTTAGAGGACATGGTTGTAATTAGTATAATTTATGAGTGTACAATGGTCATTTGTATGTAGTATGTATAGGAAGTTGAATGTCAATGAATATACAAATTTATTCTCTCTCTCTCTCTCTCTCTCTCTCTCTCTCTCTCTCTCTCTCTCTCTCTATATGTTCGACTACTTGGTATCAGAGAAAAGTGTAGTAAGCTAGAGGTGGTTGTGCGACGGAGCTGTGGTATCATCGTCATTGTCTGTGGTGGTTAGTGGTCGTTGTCCTCTTCGTCGTTGGCGGCCGAAAGCTATTTCAAGTTGTTTCCAAAGACCTCAAGTGTCATCTCTGGTACTGGGCACCAGAATCGAGCACGCTGGCATTTTCTGTGCACACATGTGAGTCTCCCGTCGTCATCAACCGCCGTAAGTCCTGTTTATCGCCGGCAACATCGACGTCTCAAAGTGTTTGGTTGTAGGTCTCTATTATCCCATCCTCGACTGCGTATGCCCCCAACTTGGAGTAAGGTCTTATTCCTATCCAGAATAACACCCCTTTGGTAACATGTATACAGTAAACTTATTCCCGTTTAGCATAAGTTATCCTCATTATTCCAGTCTAGGGTTAGTTTTGAAATCGGTACCGGCGGTACCTAAAATAGACCCGACACAGGCTGATACAGCCCAAAACATACCAATTGAGACATGAAATAGAGCAATTCAGACTTGATACAGGTCAATTCTCAGCCGATACTTGCTTGCTTCGCCCGATATAGGCTTGTTTTGACTGGTACAAGCTCGTTTCGATCAATACAGATATGAGATTTGGGTTCTTAATCTGGGTTTCTACTTTTCTAGATTGTGTTTCCCATTTTTTCATCTATATTTCATTTTTGTGTGGATTCTTGTCTCCAAGTTGAATTGTTGTGATACTTTTCTCCATGACAACTAAATTTGAGTCAATGTCTCTTACACCAAACATTAGTATCCCTATGACTTCGGTGAAGTTGAATGGAAAAAACTATATGTTTTAGTCAAAATCTGCTGAAATGTTTTTGAAAGGCAAGGGTCTTCTTCATAATGGGAGCAAGAATATGCTCAAATATTGTCCCTGATGTTGACCAGTATTGAGCCTAATATTCGCACTAGTTTAATACATTTTGACACCGCTCAAAAGGTGTGGAGGAATCTCAAACACATGTATTCAGGTGCTAGGAACATAACCCGTATTTATCAATTGTGTCAGCAATTCTTTGGGTTGGAATAGGGTGTTTTGGGCATGGAAGAGTATTATTCTCAAATGATGAGCATATGTGAAGAACTCAAAATGTATCAATGTAATACCCAAGTCTTACTACGTAGGTCCTTACATCATTTTTATTAATTCTTTAAGTTAAATATTTTGAGATAAATATATTTTTATTACTTTCAATTATTTTATTTTAAGGTGAGTATATTTTATTTTAAAATATGGTTTATTTACATAAACCAAGGGTACTATTTTTAAGACTTTGAAATATTTTCCCTTAAATCTTTTATTTTTATTTATTTAAGAAATGACTCAATTATTCTCTATCATTGGATTGATAGGTGAAAATCATCCTCGAGGTGGATAGATCTCCACCATCCACTTGCTTTCTTGTGATGGAAGGAGGAAACAAAGACCAAAAGTCCTTGTCCCTCCTTAAGCTTACTGTTAAAGCCATACAAAGGAGAAAAGAAGAAAAGACAAAACTAAATCACTTTATCCCATTTCACCCGTAGGAAGCAACCAAGAAAGACAAAAGAAAGGTCTTCATCTTCTCCTCCCAATCTTATGTGATAAGTCTTGACCAAGTCAACTAAGGTGTCGTTTGGATTCAAAGATGAGTTGAGATGATTTAAGATGACTTGAAATGAGTTCTGAATAGTAGTGAGATGAGTTGAGATAAGTTATAAATAGTAGTGAGATGAGTTGAGATAATTTGTAAATAGTAGTAATTTTTTTATGAATTGATATGGTTTTAACTTTTGTTGAAATGATAGAACATGTCCATTATACTTTCATGGAATATATGTGTCATGTCCACTCTCAAGTTCACATGATAACCTTTTTTTTATAGAACATGGGCCAATGCCTGATCATCTAGTTTTTTTTTTTTTTAATTATTAAAGAAATCTTTTAATGAATTAAACTTTTTTTCCTCAATATGATCAAAGTACAAATGTGTAGGGCAATGTTCCTCCAAGAATTTCAAGAATTCCTCCAAGAATTCTAAAGATGTTTCAAGACTCCGAAAACTTATTGAAAGATTAATTGATTTCAAGTTTGTGCGTTGGTTGCTATGGAGACTGGAGCTTCGGCCGCCAAAACCAGGACGATGGCAGAGATTGTATCGTCACGACCTTTACCAATGCCAGAGGTAGAGGTCCCCATGCGTGAAGCAAAGCTGATCGAGGGAGAGTTGTGTTTCGTTTTCAACAAAGATGAGATTGCACGAACGGCAGCTCCATTTCGCTACTCAATGGTGTTAACATTTCAAAGACGTCGACCTTCTCTGGATACTATTCGCGGATATATTAAGAACTGTTGGGGAGTGTCTTCAATGTCGGTTGTTGGTGCGATGAGGAGGATTCGATATGTTCTGGTGCGATTAACAAATGAAGCGGATTTTGTTACTGCTATGTCTAGGGAAGTGATGGACATTGCAAACGTACCGTACAAAATTTTCCATTGGACACCTTCATTTAATGAGTATGAGGAATCTCCATTAGCACCGGTATGGATTTTCTTACCAGGGCTTCAGCCTCATTTCTTTCATGAATCTACGTTGAAGATCTTTACAGGCTCTTACGGTAGATATTTGAAAAGAGACAATGCAACGGCTTGCGTATCACGGCCAGAGGGAGCAAGAATGTGTGTGGGGATGGATATTTCTAAAGAGCATAGGCATTATTTCTGGATTGGTCTTCGAAATAAATTGGGAAGCCATTTTCAAGAAGTGATATTTGAAACACTTCCAGCATATTGCTCAACATGTCGTCAACAAGGGCATTCAAATTGCACCTGTAATAGGGAAAGATTACATGCAGGAAATAACAAAAGCAGAGTAACTCAGATTCGTGAGGATCTAAATAAAGAAAGAAAAAAGCTGGTGTGGAAATCGGTGAATAAAAAAGATCAAATTAATTTGCAAGAAACGGAGAACAAGAAATCAGAGCAAGTGGTATTTTATGCTATGCCGGATGGGGTAATGATGTCGTCCTTAGCAATAGATGATCAAGCGGAAATTCAACAGGAAGGCAACAGTTTGCAATGTTTTGAGGGAGAAACGGAGGAGCCAAAAGGTTACACATGGGGATGTAAGTATTATAGCGGAAGCAGAGGTATTATTGGAAGAAGTTGTAGATGCAGAATTGGAGAGGATTTTGGACATTGTAGTAGATGGTGATCCTGGAATGGGTTGCATGATGGAAACTCAGGCGCAGACAGAGGTGCAAGCATATCAGATGAATGTGGGTACTATCAATATACAGGCTATGGAGGCTGAAGCAGAAAGGGCTGTGAATCTAGATGTGGTAAATTGTAACGTGGATTCCGTAGATGCAGTAACGCATGTGATTCCGCGGCAGGGGTATGGAATATGGAACGAAGAAAAGGATGGGGAGGGTGTTGAAAATGCAGAGGCTGTCGTAGTGGAGCCAGACGAGGAACCAGATTTGCCAATTATAAAATTAAATAAGAAGAAAAAAGTTGTAGTTGCTCCACCAGGTATGCTCACTCGGTCCTCCAAACAGGTTTGAAATGTTAGATAATATTTTAGTTTGGAATGTGCGAGGGGTGGGAAGTTCATATTTACAATTACAGAAGTATATTTTTGAGACAAAACCAGACGTCTTGGCTATTTTGGAGCCATTCGTAGCTGAATGTCGTATTAAGAAATGGGCGAGAAAATTGAAGTTTGATAACTTTATGACTAATTATCATCAAGAAGGTAAGATTTGGGTCTTTTGGCAGAAGGATGTTTATATGCAATTGGTTTCCAGCTCTAAGCAATAGTTTTCTGGGTTGTATAAAAAAGGTGAGAGTGAGATTTTTATAACATTCATCTATGCGAGTTGCCTTCAATCTAGGCATATGCAACTATGGAGAGAATTAGAAATAGTTCAAAGGCAGGACATTTTGTGGGTGGTTGGGGGTGATTTTAATGTTATTAGATATGATCATGAAAAAATCGGAGGTCTTTTAAAGTCTCAGGGCGTTAAAGATGACTTCAATAATTGCATAATGAATTGTGGGCTTATGGAAATTCAAGAAGAGGGTTCAAGATTCTCATGGTGTAATGGGCAAGAAGGAAGAGGTCGAATATGGGCTAAATTAGATCGGGTAATTGTTAATCAAGAATTTGTTCGGAGGTACTCCACGGCAAAGGTTTTTATTTTGGCAAGAAATACCTCGGATCATTGTCCGTTACATGTTAAAATTTCAAATTCTAGACAGTTTTATGGACCAAGGCCTTTTTTCTTTCAACGTATGTGGATTACACATAGAGAGTTCAGAAATGTGGTTGAAAAGAGTTGGGGAGAATCTACAAAGTTCCATGGACTTTTGAATTTGGCTGCTAAGTTGAAGCGGTTGAAGCATACTCTAAAGGAATGGAATCGCACTTCGTTTGGCAATATCTTTGAGAATATTACACGATGGGAAGATCGGATAATTCTATTGGAAGACAAGGTAATTCAGTCAAGTGATGCAGAGGATGACAGATTGTTGCAAGAAGCTCGAAAAGATCTGCATGAATGGCTGCATAGAGAAGAAATATTTATGGCTCAAAAGGCGAAGTCAAAACGGATAAAGGAAGGGGATGCGAATACCAAATTTTTTCATGGTATGGCCAGGAATCATAGACGGAAAGCATGGATTGGAAAAATGGAGATACAAGATGGGCAGGTGTTTCAGTCTCTGGTTGAAGTGCATGATGGAGCAGTAGAGTTTTTCTAGAAACTTTTACAATCGGAAGGTAATAAAAATGCTAAAGATGAAATATGTCAGATTGTAACCCCAACTGTGACGATGGAGGAGAATTTTGATCTGGTTAAGATTCCAAGCATGGAAGAAACGTTAACAGCTATGAAGACCATTCCGGAGGATAGTAGTCCCGGGCCGGATGGGTTTGGGTCCAGTTTTTTTTATTTCATGTTGGGATATTGTTGGAGAGGATGTTCTTAATGCAGCAAAGGAGTTTTTTTTGGGTGTTCCGTTGGGACCATATTATACTTCAACATTTTTAGTCCTTATTCCTAAGACAAAGAATCCAGATAGTTTTGCTAAATTCCGGCCGATTAGTCTATGCTCGGTAATTTACAAGTGCTTTTCAAAAATTATAGTTGGAAGAATGAGGCTGTTTTTATCTAGCATTATTTCAGAAGAACAAGGTGCGTTTGTTAAGGGGTGTAGTATTTTTGAAAATGCATTATTGGCACAAGAAGTATTACGTAGTCTAAACAGGAAGACGATGGGAGGGAATATAATGTTGAAATTAGATATGATGAAGGCATATGATAGACTGGAATGAAATTTTTTATGGGAGGCCTTACATGCTTATGGCTTTTCAGATCAATTTGTGGCTCTTCTAAAGAATTGTGTACAGAATTGTAATTTTTCGGTAATGCTAAATGGAACTTATAGAAGGTATTTTCAATCATCCAGAGGTATTCGGCAGGGATATCCTCTTTCGCCATATTTGTTTATTCTAGCGAGGAAGTGTTCACAAGGCTGGTTAAGCAAGCAGTCGTTCATAAGAAAATCAAGCCTCTCTCTATTCCTGGAGTGAAAACACAAGTATCTCATTTACTTTATGCTGATGATGTTATATTTTTCTTAAATGGGGATTAAAAATCAGTAAAAGGGCTCATGGAAGTTATAGATATTTATTCTATGTGGTCGGGACAAAAGGTGAATCCAGATAAATCTGCCATTTATTTTTCCTCACGCATTTCATATACGAGAAAAAAAATATTGCAAAGGATCACCAGATATGGACTTGGGATTTTTCCTTGTACATATTTGGGTATTCCTATATCCTCATCGATGATTGGCAGGCGTTGTTTTGAGAATATTGTTAATAAAGTTCGGGCAAAACTTGATGGGTGGAAAGAGATTTTATTATCTGCGGGGGGACGTATTGTTATGATACGACATGTACTATCTAGTTTACCTATTCATCTTATGTCAGTAATGGATGTACCAAAGATGGTCATTAGAAAACTTAATTCAATTTTTGCTGGATTTCTTTGGGGGGGCACGGAGGAGCATCGTAAAAAACATTGGGTGTCTTGGAAAAAAATCACTAAACCAACTCAAGAAGGAGGATTATGTATTCGGGATTTAATGGAGGTGCAAAAGGCGATCCGATGGAAATTAGCTTGGACTGTACTCTATGGTAGCTCATTATGGGCGAAATTCATGAGGGAAAAGTATTGTAAAAAATATCACCCAGTACAAGAAATGTGTAAATGGAATTCCTCTCCTTTATGGAAGTCGATGGCATCATGTTTTGTGGAGGTCATAGAGCAATCAGGGTGGCGTATAAATGAGGCACAAATTCCATTTTGGTGGGAGAATTGGTCTGGGCTTGGTATTCTGGGCAAGCAGGCAAGAGTTGTAGAGGATCCAAAATTGATAGCGGGAGATGATTTCAGGAACAGAGTGGCATGAAGAATGGCTCACGGAGATGATAGGTAGAGAAAAGGCTTGGTATGTTTGCTTGAAGGTGAAGTTGGGCAGGCTGGAGTTGGAAGATACGGTTTATTGGAAGGCTTCAAATAATTCAAATGTCACTGTTAAAGCTGGATGGGAAAATTGCAGAACAAAAAATGAGAAAGTTAGGTGGGCAAATGCTGTTTGGGACCCTGGTATTCCTCTTAGGATTTCTTTTATATGCTGGAAAGGATTACAAGAGGCTTTGAGTGTAGATACCAATATTCAACGCCTGGGCATCTCTTTATGCTCGGCGTGTGTATGTTGTGACCAGCCAAAGATTGAAATGATGGATCACGTATTGGGAGAGGGGGATTTTGCGTTGACGATGTGGAAAAAGGCTTCGGATATGTTGGAGGTTGAATTTGATCAGCAACAAAGCTGGAGAGAAAGGTTGTGGAATTGGGTTTCTAGAGGTAGAAGGACTTCACAGCTAGATCATCTAAGAGGCATCACGCCTGTGTTTGTTATATGGATGCTTTGGTTTCGTCGGTGTAGGTTACGCATGGAGAATAGAAAGATGTCAATCCAAGCATGTTGGGAACATATCTTGTTTTGGTTCAGGAACATATCTATAAAAATGAGGAAAAAGAAAAAATTAAATATTGCACATGTTAATATTCTTCAGCATTGTCAGATTCCTATTGTGGAGGTGCATAATTGTATTCATAGGCTTTAATTGATTTTTTTGTTGTTGTATTTAATACGTTGTAAAGTTTTTTGGGAAAATAGTGAGTTTATTGTAATCCATGGTATTCCTCCACCAAAAGTGAGGGTTTATTAATAAAATTGTAATCCATGTGACACTAACTCTTTAAAAAAAAAAACTTTTGTTGAAATGAGATTAATGTTATTTATAAATACATTCATAAAGAAGTAATAATAAATTATAAATTACCCAGTTACTTTTTTTTCTTTTTAATCAAGTGAATAATAATATTTTTCGGATTACAATAGTCTTTTCTAAAGAAATTTTGTTGTAAAATACAAAAAATTTACATAATAATAATAATTTATTCAAAAATGATTTTAAATTGTTTCCAAAAAAACGTTAAATAATACTAATATATATAAAATAATTTTTTACAAATAATTGTGCTTAAATTGGTTTCCCATATTCAAGTAGTAATGCTCATTTTGCCTAGCTCTAGTTTTCAATTATAGTCAGTGATAATCAATTAGGAAAATAACATCATTAAATTATAAAATCAATTCTTTTCAATTTTAGTATGATAAAATTTACATATCGACCAATCATTTATGAAACTAAATTTACGTATATAGCTTATAATATTAGCAACCATATTTTCTAAATAAATTTGCTACAAACTTCCTCATCTATATGGATAAGTAATATATTGCCAGACCAAAATCAAATTTGTAATACATTTGAATCTCTAACTACACCCTTATATTGATAATAATGTCAATATTTATTACATAGATATCAATGACCACTCCTAGCTTCCCACATATGAATGGCAATGTCATCCCTAATTGCAGCCATAGCTCGGGCTGATTCGACGGTCATGTCAGGATGATGTCCTGAAGCTGCAACGTCACTATATGCACGACCGCTTGGACTGAGCTCCATATTTCTCCAGTCCTCGAACAACCAGTCATTCAGGATCGTCATTCTAATAAAATTGTGTAACGTACAACATGCAATGATCAGATCCCCTTGCCTCCCAACTTTATAACCAGGTATGAGTCGTAAAATTCTAAATCGTGATTTCAAGACCCCAAATGTACGTTCTATTACGTTACGAATGCATGAATGACGATGATTAAAATAATCCTTATACCCCCTAAATCCCCACTGACCCTGACGGTCACTTCTATGATATCTCTCTCTAGGATAGGGGGCATAAATCCTCGAGTACATGGGTACGCCGAATTGACTAGATAATAATGACCTGTCAACCATTAACATTCTAATATAATCAGGCCCCAAGCAACGAATCCCACAGATTTAACAACAGTAGATATAAAGATAAAGATTTTGCAGACAAAAATAATTATATAATATTAAATATTTACCATCGAGAGGTATTGAAAATTGGTTGCGGCCCTGACACAATGCATCGATGAATACGCGTGCATCATGCGAGCTTCCCTCCCAACCAGTGTACAGGAATGTGAACTTCATGTCCAAGTCACATACACACAATATGCTTTGGGCAACTTTCCCATGCCGGTTGCGATATGCCTCTCGCACCTCTGCAGGTACAACGGCGTCGATCATGGTCCCATCAATTGCACCAATGCATCCCTGCAAACGAAGAACCGGATGATACATATGATTGCATACGGTTCAAATAATTTACAAAACAATGACCCAATATAATCATATTATCTACCATAAACAACTTACCTCAAATCAAGGATAATTTCTCGGATTGCCTGCGATTGTTGGGTGCACCCCGTATGTGTGAGTTGGGTAAATAAGATGTGTCCCAAGCCTACACAGGGCCTACATAACGTTCGTTACGTGGGCATTAACAGTTTCCGTTGAATGTTGAAATCGCTGCCCCACAATCTGTTGTTCGTCTCTAGCCGCCACTACAGATGTGAACATGCCTATTTGTTCCTCGACGGTTAGCCCTTTTCTAGTATCCTTCAAAAAACTATTTGAACGTAACAAGCTGCATAATGCGCGGAAGGCATCAACCTCCATTCGGAATAACTCGCGAGAATTCCTTGGATTCCCATTCAAAACTTCCAAAATATATTGATGTTCCCGTAATCCGATATTGTGTTGTGGCTGTCTAAGATGTTGTTGTGCTTGTCTACCAGCCCTCACAAGAAATGCGAGTGTCTCAAGATCATCAGTTGCAAGGTCATCTTCACTACTATCAATCGAACCCACATTAGGGAACATGTCATATGCATCTTGATTCACGTTCATCGAGTAGCTTCCTGCTGACCAATTCGCATGGTGCACAGTGGGTTAATTCGTACATTTTATCTTTACCACAGTTGTAAATAATCTCTCTCAAGTTAACAAAATAATCATGCATTACTATAACTATAATCCCCAATTAAACATTATGGTGAATAATCAGACATAATCCAAACAAAGCCTTAAACTCGCCATAATCCGTCCCCATTTCGATGACATTACAACAAATCAAACAGACAACGATGGTCGAAAAAGTAGCAGTACATAAACTCATCAAAGAAAAACAAATGGTCTCATGAAAAATAAAGGGTGACAATGCCATCAAGAATAAAACCTAACAATTAACGCATGCATGCTACTTTAACAATTACGGGCCCAATCGTCCCTCCTTGCAATATCCAATGACAAGAAGAACTGTCGCATATCTGGGTTTAGTAATTCCTTAATTGCACGAACAAGTTGGGATGGCTCCAACCTCGGGGAAAGCTCGCTGAGCAACGTCGCACAATGATTAATCGGATCATAATCCCCATTGGTCCCATCACTAGGCTGTGACTCTTTGCTACGCTTCGATGATTCCACAGCTTCCCGATCCTCATATCGCTTACGCCTCGCTCTCTGCGTGAGTTTCACCTCCTCCACGGCCTCAGAAAGCTATACCTCAAAATCACTCTTTTTTTTTGTCTTCGGCCTACGTGATGATTGTGTCACTGCATCGACTGAAGGTGACCCGATCCCCATCAAGTCAATAAAGTCATCATTGTCAATGGGCAATCCCTGTCGATGGCCAAATGCGGGAGGGCGTCGAGCTCGCATCTCCTCATCCAGGCGCCGCGCCTCGTCGCTATCTGCAGGCAGCTGTGTTGATGCGTGTTGCATAGTCCCGTATGCAACTGAAGCACCAAATATGGTGCATAGCTCCTCATACTTTGGCCAACCAAAAGTACGAAACCTTCCCCATTTCTATTTAACCTAACAATTACAGAAGAAACATACCCAGTTAATAATCAGACATCGAGTGCCCAAACTTACTTTTTGGTGCAATAAAGATGGTTAATAAGTTTAATTTTACCCTAATGGCATTTTCCCAGCACTCGTCGCTCGCGACTACTGTCTTTGTGTCTGGATCCCAACCCATACCAGTTTGGCTCAACAAATCAGAAAACAAGCGCTGCATCCCCTTCAACCTCGTCAGTTTTCCACGAACCTCGTTCGCGTCAAACACTTTCTTCCCAACAGCGGTGAGTCGCTGTGCATAAACTCCATGCTCTCTAAACGTGATCTTTCCGTCCTTTAATCTACCTTGAAGGGCGTCCTGGTAGAACATGTCGATGAATATCTCCTCCATGGCATCGCCCTAAAGCACATGATCCCGGCTCGTGTCTTCCGGGTCATCCATTTGGAATAGCTAAAATGGTAATATAAGACAAAAAAAAATGTTTTATGTCAACTACGCTACGTTATATGAGTTAATATGAGTAATGACCCGGAATTAAAAATGAGCCATACCTATTGATACGGCTGATGTCTAGCAGATGAGCGTAAGGAGTATCGCTATGGGAACATGGATGACGGAAGTTTATTAATCCCCATATATATTTGTTATATATAAATACATAACAGTAGTAGGAGAAAAACAAAAATCAAAACACCCCACTATCACATTCAACCACATGTGTACCGCAATAACAAGAACCCCAAAAACATAACATTAATCAATAAACTCGCCATGATTTATGAGTTGTGGAGATAATCAAAGTACATACGGCACCAAGTAGCCACCTCCCAAAAAAGAAAATAAAAAAAAAAACTGATAGCACCATAGTGGCTTCAAGAATTAAAAGAACAAATCCCACAGGTTTAAAACAATGGGTATCTTCCAAAAAAGAAAAAAAAAAAAACTTATAGCAGCATAGTGGCTTCAAGAATTAAAAGAAACAATCCCACAGGTTTAAAACAATGGGTATTTAACCTTGTAAATGGCAGACGAGTGTACAAATTGGACAAACGGGTCGTGATAGAAAAAAACATCCAATATGGTCTACTTCCTTGTGTCGTGCATGACAAACAAGCAACACATATTGGATTCTATTTAACAAAAAATATTACATGGCAATGGTTTCCAATTAAAATTTTCGAATAAAATTTAATGAATAGTTGGGGAATACATATCTATATGCATTCCAATGCAACATATCCATATGTCCCCGCAAAAGTAAAGCAATAATTCGATCAAATTATTTCTTAGTGATTGGAAGGATTTTAGTGACGATACATAAATATGTTCTTGGTGGAACTTATGAAGACTTCATTTTCCCAGTTATTTTATTTTTTGTTTCAAATAATTGTAACCTAATTCACAAAATCAAATGGCATAAACAAATTGGCTAAAATTACTGGGAAGAGCTAAGATGACATGCCAACTGGGAGGAATTGATAATTTATGATCTTAAACCTAGTCATGATCTCCCATAAGACTAACTGGGCAGATTATGGTAATGTCCCAATAAGCCCAAACTCGACTGTTTCTTTTGTTCAGATGAAAAAAAGACTGTGTGTGTGTGTGCCTTAAACTCAGATGCTCACAACATAAACCCAAAGGGGGAGCTTCTAATCAAAGTAATCCAGGAGATGAAGGAATCCATATGAGTATAAAACTATTTGAAAGGCATAGGTTACTGCAGCATTTTTTTTATATTTGAGTAATACCTCATCTATTTCTTTTTTATGTTCTTAATTTAAATTAACATATTTATGAGCACAGATGCAGAAAATAATTATAAGAGTAAAGAGTAGACAGAAAAAGTAGATATAGTCAGTGGTATCAAACTCTCTTACAGTTTTATGGGATGAAGCTGTTGAGAATGTAATGTTTTCCTTATGTAAATTAAGGTCTAGAATAATTTGTATTAAAACTTGTGATAGTCACTGCTTCATCTACATGGTTGCATGTATTCTCAAAAGGGATACTATATGAACATTAGCTTCTTTGTCTATCTTTAACTACCTTTAAAGGGATACTATATGTGCTGTAGCATTACTTTCAATTACACAAACTTAGAGATGTAATATATTTAACTGTGTTTAATCTTGTCAAATTTACAGATTGTGACTGTGTTTCTCTAACTGTGGATAGATAAAAATGTTCTAAACAACTTACCATACAACACTGGAGCTCCATAATAACATGAAAGCCCTAACTATCGTGCTCATGAAGGGCATAAATTATAATATGGATACATATTAATCTCAGTCAATGACCATAAAAAAATCAATTTAGGGTGAAATTCATGTCCACACTAGAGTAATGCCCACTGAAATTTACACAATTCACATAAGGAACACGGCAGTAGATGATTTGAGATGAGATACACATACTTGGAAGGATCGTGTTGTTGGAGCCGTGATGGTGATACGGGTACCCCGAAGGTGCTTATGGTGCAATCGAGTTCTTGAGGTGAGGTGTTTGGAGGTTTTTGGAATTGTGGCCTTCATTTGTGAAGGGGAAAGAAATAATTTCTCATGTAAGGGGCTACAGAAATATTCCCTAAATCTACACTGTTTTATGCGAATCTATCATGAAAACCCTAGACAAATGGTCGCAGCGTTTGGGTCAGGGGGCAGGGGAATCTCTGTAATGGAAGGGGGACGTGATTGTGTATGGTTACCAGACATATGGAAGATGATCAAATCGGTTGGTGGGGATGGTATGAATACGCAACTGACCTCCCTGGGTTGCCTCTGGCCATGGGTCTTGAGATGCTTCTCAACCTCGAGTTGCCTTCGAACACGCCTATTATGGGAGATTGCAGATGAGCTGCTGCATTCATGCTGCGATAAAGGGCTCACCTCGTTCGGTCTGGCATTGATGATGGCAGGCGATGGAGCTACCCAGAGTGACGAGCTCTGCGCGGAGATGAATGGTGCACTCGAGTTTCGGTGAGGGCGATTCAAGGCATTGCGTGGAGTTGATGGTGCGTGAACCGAATGGGTGAAGGGTGGGTGGGAGGGCCTTCGGAGCCATTACACCCGTGTAATGTCAAGTTGCCTATAGTCAAAAGTGAAAAAGGTGAAAAGCAACGGTCATAACTCAAATTTGTCTTATACGAGAGTTTGCTGAGATGAGTGTGGTTTGACAGACCACTTTACCGTACGAACTCAATTTCACATATACTGAAGTCACCTTTGAATCCAAACAACCCCTAAAGCCCTTTTATTTCTTTCACCTGTAGGAATCCCAAGACAGGCAAATAAGCTTTGCATCCATAGGCTTCTAAAGCAAGCCATCAAGCCATTTGACCCACAAGCTTCCTAAGGAAGCTATTGCACCTATTGTCCAAGACAAGTCAACAAAAGAGAAAAGAAAAAAAATAAAAAACTAATCCTAAGGCATTCTATCATCCTACCCGTCGACCCTCACCCAAGAAAAAGAAATAAAATTTCATCTTCCTTTCAAAGAGCTAACCAATGCACACCTTCCTCTTTTCTTCTTCTCTTTTATTTTCATCTTCAAGAAAACAAGCTCCTTTATCTTCCTCAAGCTTGTGACTCCATAGCAATGGAAGAAGAAAAATATTTTCTTCAAATCTTGGAACCAAAGCTTGATCTTATCTTCCAAAGGATGAAATATTGAAGGTAATAAACTCTTGGTTCACTTCCTAGCAAGATTTTCATATGGATTTCGAATTTCATCATTTCCTTACCCATTGATGTTTCGGTTTTGGGGTTAAAACAGTGCTATGACTTTGTTCTTCATCTACACGGGTTTATCACCAATTGGTCCTCCACTTGTGTTTTGGTGTAGTTAAATTCCTATATTGCAAATAAATATGTATGCCCTATTTTTGGCCCAAACCGAATAGTATTATAATTGTTTTGTTATGTATTTTCCTATATTTCGAAAATACTATGTTGTTATTAAACTTGGTTTAATCATAGGTGATGATTAAAGTGATTTTTAAATTATATATGTTGGTATCATGTGCCTTGTGTTGAGATTTGGTTGGTAATCTATTTTTAGGATGCTAGAGCTTGCTTTTGCTTGGTTCTATAATTTTATATCTTGCTTTTAAAAGGTATTAAGTGAGAAAAACAGAAGTTTGAGTGTTTAAAGGTTTTAAAGTTTCTTAATGGGTAACTTTACTATACTTTATGCTATTTTAATTTTAAATGAGAGGTTTTATCTAAACTAATTAATATATTGCTTATGTGAATAAGTTATAGCTTAGTTAGTAGATATAAGAGATTAATTGTACCTGATGTATTATGATTTGCAAAGCTGTCCTAGTGCCCCTAAGCCTATGTCATGCCATGTATTGATGTAAAAATAGCCCATTTATGTTATCTCTCTTTTGGTTAAATGCTACCTAACCCAAGATTCCAAAATATCTATAAGCTAACATTTTTATAATGAGGGACTACAAGTTGATTAAAGGCATGTTTTCTAAGCTTGTTAGTCTACTTGAGATGCCTAAATCTATTTTATAGCCCATTGTTGAGAATTCCAGATTTTATCTCCTAATGTCCATAATCCAAAGTGTGCTTGAACCAAAGAAACCTTGCTTGAAGCCTATGAATTCTTAACTACTTTTCATGTAAACCTTTTAAATAGCATTTCCATGGACAGGTAGCATGTCTTAATATTTAAGGTCGAACCTTGCAGTGAAAAGAAAGCTTGCCAAAAAGAACTTAGAAACATAGGATCTCAGTCAGAAACGATAGTGCGGGGTAACCCATGCAATTTAAACACATGAAGCATGAACAAATTGGCCACAATGGACGCTGTATATGGGTCGGATAGGGGTATGAAGTGTCCAAACTTGGTGAACCTATCAACCACAACTAATATCACTGTAAACCCACTCGACATTGGCAGCCCTTCTATAAAATCCATAGAAATATCTGTCCACGCTTGTTGAGGTATAGGTAGGGGCTGTAACAACCCTGCAGGTGGTGTTGTTTCGTATTTCACGGCTTGACATATTTCACACTCCCGTACCCATTTCTTTATATCCTTCTTCATCCCCTTCCAATAGAAATCCCTTTTAGCCCATTGGTAGGTCTTCAAATACCACAAATGTCCTCCTAGGGGATGATCATGAATATGTTGTAGCACCTTACCCTTTAAATCAGAATCTGCAGCAAGAACAATCCTCCCTTTTTTTATAATCAACCCCTGCTGTAATTTGTAACTCTTAATAGGGACCGTGCCATCCCCGAGATTTTTGATAATCTCACTTAATTCCCTTGACCCCTCATAGCTTCTTTTGAGTTCCTCTACCCATTCGGGTGTTGGAAAAGATATCATAGCTAAGGATCCCTCGATACTCTCATTCCCCTCTTCTTTTCTTGATAAAGCATCCGCCACAACATTTTCCTTTCCTTGCTTGTATACAATTGTAAAGTCATATCCCATTAGTTTACTCACCCATTTTTGTTGAGTTACAGTCCCCACCCGTTGTTCCAACAAAAACTTTAGGGCCTGCTGGTCCGTTTTGACTACGAACGACTGCCCTAAGATGTAGGGCCTCCACTTCCTCACGGCCGTCACTAAAGCTAGAAGCTCCTTCTCATAAGTGGAGAGGAGGAGTTCCTTACCCTTCAATGCCTTGCTCATGTAAGCAAGGGGTTGCCCAGCCTGCAATAAAACTGCTCACATTCCTCTTCCATTTGCGTCACACTCAATTGTAAAGGGTCTTGAAAAATCCGGATGTCTAAGAATTGGAGGCTGGGTCATAGCTAATTTCAGATCACCGAAAGCTTTCATTGCCTCATCATTCCACACAAAGGCATTTTTTTTTTAATAAATCTGTTCATGGGGCAGCAATAGCCCCATACCCTTTGATGAACTTAAGGTAGTACCCCGTCAATCCTAAGAAACCCCACAATGATTTAACACTCGTTGGTATTGGCCAATCTAACATGGCCACTACTTTGCGAGAATCAGCCATCACCCCCTTCTCATTAATCACATGCCCCAAATATTCCACTTCGATAACCCCAAATTGGCATTTTGACCGTTTGGCATATAACTGATTTTTTTGCAGCACCCCCAATACTACCCCCAAATGCTCCATGTGATCTACCCAACACTTGCTGTATATTAGAATGTCGTAAAAAAAAAAACTAGAACAAACCGCCTCAAATAGGGTCGAAAAACATTATTCATCAACCCTTGAAAAGTTGATGGGGCATTAGTTAACCCAAAGGGCATTATGAGGAATTCGTAGTGCCCCTCATGAGTCATAAATGCTGTTTTTTCCACATCCTTGGTCACCACCCTGATTTGATGGTATCTGGACCGTAAGTCCAGCTTTGAAAACACCACTGCCCCATATAATTCATCCAACAGCTCATCAATCACGGGTATAGGGAACTTATCCTTTATGATGACTTGGTTAAGGGCCCTATAGTCGACGCACATGCGCCAACTCCCATCCGCCTTGCGAACCAAGAGCACGGGCGAAGAAAAAGGACTCGTGCTAGGCCTTATCACTCTGGACTCTAACAACTCCACCACAATTTTTTCTATCTCAGATTTTTGGTAATGGAGATAACGGTAAGGTCTAGCTGTCATGGGTTGAGTTCCTTCTTTAAGGGGAATTCTATGGTCTTGAGGTCTTGAGGGTGGCAGCCCCTTCGGTACCTCAAACACTAGGGAAAACTTCTTAAGTAGTTGCTGGATATCCTTCCCCAACTCTACTGTTTTCCCAATATTTTCCTCACTTATCAACTGTAAAATCAACCCCTTCCCCTTGTGCATCGAAGCCAACATGGCTTTTCCCCCTTTTTCAATTGTAAGGCCATCTAACCTCAGCCCCAAAAGCTCCACCCTTCTACCCGAATGTTCAAAATTCATTCTTAATTCAGCAAAATTCCACACAATTGATCCAAGGTTTTCCAACCAATCCACCCCGAGGACCACATCACAACCGCCAAGTGTTAAAATATAATAAGAATGGTTGAATTGAATACCTTGAATTTTTGTTTTAACCTTGCTGCAGTGGCCTAGACTGTGTACCAATTGTCCATTTGCAACCTTGACAGCGATCCTCTTCCCTTCATCAACACACAACTTGGCAACCCGGGCAATAGATGGATCTAAAAAACTGTGTGTAGACCCGGAATCCACCAAAATTACCACTTGTGTGCTCCCAATCCATCCAAAAAGTTGCATAGTTTTAGAACTAGGAGTCCCCGTGATCGCATTTAAAGAAATCTCGGGCTCCACCATGACCCCTTTTTGTTTTGAGTCTAATTCAGTAATGTCATCAACAAATACAACAACTGTTTCTTCCTGTTCTTCCGTATTTTCCTGCTCCTCAATCCCTTGTATGAAATAAATTTTTGGATTTTTGCATACATGATTGGGGTTCCACTTCTCGTCACAATGATAACACAACCCCTTTTTCCGCTTTTCATCCCACGCTGTAGAAAACACTTTCTTGATGGGGCTACTGTTTCGTTGGTTGTAAGTGCCACTCGTACCACTACCCCCATAGGAGGTATAAGTGCTACCCGGATTAAACGGGACCCTCTCTCCTAGCAACTTTATTGATTTCTTAGTGGTCATGAAGTATTCTTCTTGGATTCGGGCTAATCCAAACGCTGCAGTCAGATTGTGTGGGTTAAACATGCGAAGAGGCAACCTTATTTCATCCTTTAACCCACTAAGAAAACAACTCAGCTTATGGTGCTCGGATAGGCCCCTAACTCTATTCGACAGTGCCTCAAAACTAGCCTTATAGGCTGCTACCATGGTGTTTTGTTTTAACCTTGTCAAGGTCTCCATGGGGTCGTCCTAGGCTGTTGGTCCGAAACGAACCAACATAGCCCGCACTAAGGTTTCTCAGCTCACAAACTGGGCTGTGTCTAAGGCCTCCTGGTACCATACCAAAGCTTCCCCTTTCATGTGGTATGAGGCCAACAAAAGCTTTTGGGCAGGGGTGGTTTGATGGAATTCAAAGTCTTGTGAGGCTTTGAAAATCCATGCTGATAGATTATCTCCCTTAAAATGGGGAAATTCTAGGTGAACACCTCTCACATTTGGACCCCTATGCTGCAGCTGATGATTTTCTTGTTGGTTTTGCAGGTCCCTCGCTATGTTCCCTTGGTGAGCTACCAAGGTGCGAACCATTTCCGTGATCTGGTCGAGTCTTTCATCAATGGTATTGAGGCGGGTTTTCTGTTGCTTGATGATTCTCCTCCAAGCTATCAATCTGTTGTTGCTTGTGTTTAGATCTAGTGGCATCAGCCATGGTCTAGTATGGGTATTCTGGTTTATGGATTTCTGTTTGGTTTGGTAATGGTTTATGGAACTGTTTTGGATGGTTTCGGGATTGTGAATAGCTGTTTGTTTTGGTAGGATTTCTGGTTGGTTTGGAAATGGTTTATGGATATGTTTGGATGGTTTTGGGATTGTGAATAGCTATTTGTTTTGGTAGGATTTCTGGTTTATGAGTGGATTTCTGAGTTGTGTATGATTTATGATTTATGGGCATTTGAATGGACTTTGTGGATGGAAATTTAATTTCTGGGTTGAATTGCGAAAGTGCAGGTTTGCAAGATCGGTGCTTTGGATACCACTTGTTAAGACCCCTTAATGGAATCTAGATATTGTTACTGGTTGTAGGATGAACACTAAGAATAAGACGAGGAATGTGAGGGAATATGGAATCGCATTAAGAGCCACGAGGGAATGTATTCGAGGTCATTCCTTCCTCCACTACAGACAACTTTTTCAAAATCATGCATACCCGTATTGTGCCCCCAAGCCCTCTGTCAAATACTCCACTCGTAACAAACTTTCCAACCAAAAACCCCTAAAATAACCACTGTTCACGTAAATTAAAAGACAGAATTGAAAACGCACCGTTTTAATGTAAACACTAAAATGCTACGTACTACAAGCAAGTGAGCATCCATTCGCCCATCGCATAAAAACCAAAATGGAATATAGCCCAAGACCTATAAAATTCCTTTAAAAAGTGTAAAACATATAATTACTTGTTACTCCAATTTTTTCTTTTTTACTTTATTTTAAGTCAACCTTCTTTGAATCAGATGGTGTGATGTTATTATAATTATAATTAATTGACTTTTGTAGAGCTATTATTATTAATTTAATTTTGAGAATTTAAATAAATTTCATTTTCATCCATGAAATGAAATGTGACCGCCTTCTTCTTTCCCCTGTTAACGTCACTGATTATTCTCTTTGTTATCAACCGAAATCAGACAATTTCTACACACAATATACACTATAGAAGAAAGAGCCTATATCAAGTCTCTCTCTCTCTCTCACCAAGGAATCAAACCCTAGTGTCCATGTTTCCTCTATGGTAGATCTCTCACCGGAAGGAACACCATAACGAGACGAGGCCCTTTCCTCACGGCACTGCCAACGTCAATGGCCGCGGAGCTAGGGCAACAAACGGTGGAGTTCTCGGCTCTCGTCACCCGGGCCGCCGAGGACTCCTTCCTCGCCCTCAATGAGCTTGTGGAGAAGGAGAAGTCCAGGCCGTCCTCTACCTCCGCCTCTGCAGCACGAGACCCGCAGTCCGACACCGAGAGGAAGATTAATCTCCTCAAGTACATTGTCAAGACCCAGCAGCGCATGCTCCGCCTCAACGTCCTCGCCAAGTGGTGCCAACAGGTCAGCCCCTGTGACCTTTTTCTCCCGACTTGGACCCGGGGGTGTTCCGAGGGTTTTGATTAGGGTGGCCAGTCGGAATTGTGGTTGCGGTTCAAGTTTTTAATCTTAGGCTAGCAGAAGTTGCGGTTGAACAAATTGTTTAAAAAGGAATGTGACTTTGCGTGGTGTGATTAGATTTGAGGAGTAGCGAAGAAGGAAAGAAATGGCTCCACAAAATAAAATGTTTCTTTAATTTTAGTTGAATTTGAGTTCAACCCAATGTGAATTTAACTTCTGTTCTGGGGTTTATGACTTGAAGTAGGGGTGCTACCCGCCCCCTACGGGGCAGGGCCACCCCTATCCTGCCCCCCGGCCCCGCATGGGCGGGGTGTTGGGATTTTTTCCCCAGGCTCCACCCCGTTCATGTGGGGGTGGTGTACCCTGTCAGTTGACGGTGGTGCCAGGGTGGACCTCCAACCGTCCGCCCCCCGCCCCTCCAATCTCCACAACAATGAACAATTCAGTGATTCACAATTTCACAGCACATTCATTGAGCACAATCAAGCAATTCACAAAACCACATGCACAATCAAATCCTCTACAATTCACAATCCCATTCTCCTTTAATCCCATCCTCCAATCTCCATCCACAAAAAAAAAAAAAATATGGGGCGATTCACAAAGAGATTCGGGAGTGAGCCATTGAGCCCTACTTACATTCGCCTGGCGTTGAGGTTGAGACGGTGACCGCGACTCGAGATGACAATGGTGATTGGTGAGGCAAACGGCGACTCGAGAATTGCGGAGAGAGAGAGGGGAGAAGATGAATCGCCAGGAAGAAGAGAAACAAGGGCTGGGGGGGCTCTTCGACTGGGTATTAACCCATAATCAAAACGATGGGCAGGGGTATTAAAAAAAATACCCAGGCATCGTTTTGTGATGTTTTGTGCCTGGGTATTTCTTTTTATATAATACGTATTACATATAACATATATAATTAATATATATATATATTATAAACGGTGCGGGGTAGGGTATATGCGGGGCGGGGTTCCACCCCATCCCGCCCCCGCCTCCACTTGAAGGCCCATATGCGGACGGGGTCCCCCCGCACCCAGTAGCGGTGGACGGGGTAACCCGCCCCGCCTCACGGGGGTAGAGTGGTCGCCCCCGCTGCCCACCCCTAACTTGAAGATTTTTTCTTGCCGCAGGGGGGGTGTTAACTGGGTGGCCAATCAAACTTTAAAACTTTCTAATGTAGGCGAATTCCTGATTTAGTAATTTTAAGTTCTACAAAATATTTGGAATTGAGAATTCTTTAGCTGTTAATAAAAATTTCTACAAAATATGTGAAATTAAAATTCTTTTACTGAAAAATTTCTACAAAATATGTGAAATTGGGTGGGTTAATTGGATTTAGTGTTTTTTTTTTTTAATTTTTTGGCTGCCAAACTACTTAAAAGAAACAATGCGGAGGATTTAGTGGGCTTCGACTCAGTTGTTACCAGATGCCCGGTGCCAACAAAAAAAAGTTTTGTGAATTTAGGTGTGAACGGGAAATTAAAGGTTGTGAACTTCTTTGTTTTATTTGGGCCGAAAATGTTAATTTTGATAGTGTTTTGGTCCATTAGACTCCAAAGAGTTTGGTTTCGGATCTAATCTTTGCTCAGAATAAGCTTTGTGAATTTAGTTTCTTTTATTAAATGCATAGCAGTAAGTATGTGCTTTTTGGTGTATCTAATGGAATTTAATTGGAAGTGTGAGTTTTGGTTTCATTTTGTTGTTTTGTACTAAGACAATTTGTGTGCTTTTGTCTGGGTGGCCAATTAGTTTGGAAAGGAAACTTAAATCTGAACTTTTTAGTCAAATTCAACACCCTAATTGTACACTTTCCAAACTGAACTCAATATACTTACCAGAAGTTGCAAACTGTTTGGTTGTTTAGAAAATAGAAAAAGGAAATAAAATATGAAAATTATTTTACTTTTTAACTTGTTAACATATTCTCAAATTAGTGATAGGTTTAGTTGTCGAACGATTGGAACAAAGGGAAAAACTTTCACGGAGTTTCAACCACGTGTTTTCCTCTTATTTTAGTTGAGAAACTTACATTTTTTCCCGTGTTTTTATTTCCATGGAAGTAGAAAGATTTAAAAAACCTGTGCCATGCAATTTTAAAGTACATCTTATTTTCTGGCTTAATTCTGCAGGTCCCTTTGATACAGTACTGTCAGCAGCTAGGATCCATTCTATCTAGTCATGATACGTGTTTCACACAAGCTGCAGATTCATTGTTTTTCATGCATGAGGGGTCACGGCAAGTTCATGCTCCTGTCCATGATGTGCCATCTGCTATAGAAGTGCTTCTTACTGGAAGTTATCAATGTTTACCAAAGTGTGTAGAAAATGTGGGTATTCAGAGCACATTATCTGAGGATGAGCAAAAGCCAGCTTTGAAAAAGTTGGACACGCTTGTACAGTCTAAATTACTTGAAGTTTCACTGCCGAAAGAAATTTCTGAGGTAAAAGTTTCCAATGGCACTGCACTGCTGCGTGTGGATGGGGAATTTGAGGTTTTAGTTACTCTTGGTTATCGAGGACACCTATCAATGTGGAGGATTTTACATTTGGAGCTACTTGTTGGAGAGAGAAGTGGACTTGTGAAGTTGGAAGAATCACGACGGCACGTTCTTGGAGATGATTTAGAGCGGAGAATGGCTGCAGCAGAAAACCCATTCATGACATTATACACAGTTCTCCATGAGCTTTGCATTGTGCTTATCATGGACACTGTCATCAGGCAAGTGAAAGCCCTTCGACAAGGAAGATGGAAAGACACAATCCGATTTGAGCTCGTATCTGATGGTAGTATTAGTCATGGAGGTAGTGCTAGTTCTACGCAACTGAATCTGGATGGAGAATCTGACTTCTCTGCTCTACAAACACCAGTGCTAAAAGTTTTATACTGGTTAGATTTCGATAAAATCTCCAGAACATCTGAATCAAAATCATGCCCATTTATTAAAATTGAACCAGGACAAGATCTGCACATAAAGTGTCTACATAGTACATTTGTCATAGATCCATTAACTGGGATGGAGGCAGAGTTTTATCTAAATCAAAGTTATATTGATGTTGAGAAGTTGCTGCTAAGAGCTATATGTTGTAACAGATATACTCGTTTGCTTGAAATTCAGAAAGAGCTGGGGAAAAGTGTGCAGATCTGCCGAGTGGCAGATGATGTTGTTCTTCAGTCAAACTTGGATGAACCTGATGTTGACTATAAAAGGGTTAGTTCCTTGAATTGGTTATATATGTTGATATTTTTCACTTGTTGGTAATGTATATGTGGTGTTGCCTGATAGAACTTTACATAAATTGGCATTCTTATTCTGTTGTATGTTTGCAGAATATCATTTCTTACCATGCAAATTCCATTGTGGATCCTCTTTCTTTTTCTTCCTTTTTTACTTTATTTATATATATCAGAAGCCTATTACTGTTTTTTCATGCATTTTGTTTCTGGTGCTTATGACTTTCCTTTCTTTGTTTGGGATGAAGCTCATGAACTTCACCCTGCTTAAACGAATTTCTGTCTGCAGAATGATAAGAAGTCTGACAGCAGGGAATACGAGGGGCAGGAAGTATTACGTGTTCGTGCTTATGGTTCATCATTTTTCACCCTTGGAATTAATATAAGGTATCTTCCTTTATAGGTGCAACTATACATGACTTTATGTTCAATCCACTGTATTCAATCATCTCTTTCATTATACATGCTTGCATGATGGTATTGAATAGACATGAATGACAAAATCTTTTGAGGATCACAAGAGGACATTGTAGGGGCTCAAAACTTTTTGTTTTTTTTTTTATCAATTCCCTTTTATGTTGGACTGCTTAAATAGACGTTAATGGGCTAATCTACATGCCTTTCCTGTGTACTTGGGCTGCACCTTTTGTGTTTTTTCTTAATAACGAATTGTTGCTTTTAAAAAAAATAAATTGAATAGATCTATGCCTTCCAAAAAGCTTATATGTTTCATAAAAGGAAAAGGGAAAAGAAGAAACAAAGATGAATGAAATGGGCCCTTATCTATTCTGCCAAGTTGTGTTCCAGGAAAAACTTTGAACTTTCTGCAGAATATCTAAGATTTCTGACGTGCAGGAATGGTTGCTTTCTCCTTCAGTCATCCCAGAATATTCTTGAACCTTCAGTATTGTTAGATTGTGAAGAAGCTTTGAATCAAGGAATCATGACTGTGGGTGAGGTTTTTATGAGCTTGAGAAGCAAAAGCATCCTGCATTTATTTGCCTCTATTGGCAGGTTTTTAGGCCTTGAGGTAAATAGTTGTTCTCATTGCTTTCCTTTCAAAGAAGAAAAAATAATATCATTTGATATTAGACTGGTGATTGGTATTCAAACATGTGGCTTCAGTTAGTATCCTCAATGCAGCAAATTCTGGTTCTTGCAGGTGTATGATCATGGTTTTGCTGCAGTTAAAGTACCTAAGAACATGGTGAATGGTTCATCAATGTTGCTGATGGGGTTTCCAGACTGTGGGAGCTCATATTTTCTGCTGATGCTACTTGATGAGGAGTTTAAACCCCTGTTCAAATTGTTAGAGACTCAGCCAGATGGCCCAGATCCATCTGGAAAAGCCCATTCTTCTAACAACCTAAACCATGTGATTCACATAAAAAAAATAGACATTGGCCAGATGCAGATTCTTGAAGATGAAATGAATATGAGCCTACTTAACTGGGGAAAGTTACTTTCCTTCATGCCTAGTGCTGCAGGTTCTAATGGTGGTTCTGAACAAGGGATTCTTCCTGAAATTGGCCTTGAGAGTTCAATGCAGTTATCAGGTTGTCCTCCTAGTTTTTCATCTGCTGTTGATGAAGTGTTTGGACATGAGAAAGGGTCACCCACAATTCCATTCTCTGTTCAAAATATCTCTTCATACAGTACATCCCGTGCTTCTTATTTTGGATCTCCTCCTATGAATCTTCATGCCATGAAGGCTGCAACCCCCTCTCCTAAGTGGGACACAGGTATGCAGATCTCACAGATAAATAACGTTGCAAAAGTTTCTAGTATGGATACCCATTATATTGCTTCTTTGCATTCCTCGAGCAATTTGAAGGGTCCTTTACTGTCCAATTCAGTCGGTTCGCTCTCTTCTGGTACAGGAAGGAGCACAACTATGAAAAAATTGTCAGCCTCTAAGTCTGAGCAGGATTTGGCATCTCTTAGATCTGGACATTTGATTGAGGTTGGTTCATGTACCACAATGGATGATGATCAGCTCAGATTGATAAGTGATAATTCAAAGGATACATATGGGAGCAGGTCAGCTCGATTATTATCTCATCCCCAAGCCACTTCCCCTCAAATCACTGTACCAGGTGTAAAAACTAACGGACTTCAAAGTTCACCTTCCAGGCCTGTTGCTGGATCTAGCTCATGTACCACTACTCCTGTATGTAAGATTCTTTCTCCATATGAAATGGGATATATGCGTTCTTTCATTTTGAGTTCAATTCTGTTTTTTAGATATAAATATTTTACTTGAAATTGGATCTTTTCAGCCCATCCACCAGAATCTGCAATTCAAAGTCCTAGTCAAGATCTTGTTTCCAAGCATGATAGAAATCCCCGAAAGCATACAGTTTCAGATATTTTGAGTTTGATCCCATCGCTTCAAGGTCTAGAGGCAGCTTCAGGATTTTGTAAGAAAAGGAAAATCGCAGAATCTGTTTCTGCTCTACAGCCTTCAACACAAGCACCCATATCAACAGAGATGGTGACTAAAACTGAAGGATATAGTTATGGGAAGCTTATAGTTGAAGCATATAAAGGTAATACTGTCAAGATAAGGTAAAATGCGATGTATGAATGGCCGAATCAATTGGCCTTTGAGTGATCTGTATATTATATAGAAACTTTACAAGAGAACTATACATGGGAAGAAACTAATTATCGAGTGATTCTAGCATTCTTAGCCTTATATGGAAACTATATTCTGTACAAGCCTAAGTAACGGAAGTAAAGATGAGATAAGGAAAGAAGAATAGAAGGAAACTATATTGATGATGGACAGTGCTGTCCATTGACAGCCCCCCTCAAATTGATGCGGGTTGATCAACAAGCATCAATTTGCCACTTAAGAAACAGTGTCTATGGCGAGTGAGAGCTTTGGTGAAGATATCAGCAATTTGTAGTTCAGTGGGAACATGTGGGAGAGTGATAACACGAGCTTCAAATGCTTCACGGATAGAATGACAGTCGACTTCAATATGCTTCGTGCGCTCATGATAGACAGGATTGGCTGTGATTTGAATAGCACTTGTATTATCAGCATGTAGTGGTGTAGGATCGGTCTCAGAGAAATCTAGCTCAGCAAGCAAACCTCGAAGCCAAATAATTTCGGAACAAGCAAGAGACATTGCCCGATACTCAGATTCTGTAGATGACTTAGAGACTCTGTCTTGCTTCTTACTCTTCCAGGAGATCAATGCATTACCTAAGAACACACACAAACCAGTAATAGATCGACGTGTATCAGCACAACCAGCCCAATCAGCATCGCTATAAGCAATAAGGCGTTGAGAATTGCCTGCAGGAAAGAATAAGCCACGGGCAGAGGTGCCCTGAACATAGCGTATGATCCTACGGACAGCAGCCAAATGAAGATGACGAGGGGTCTGAAGAAACTGGCTGACTTGTTGTACTGCAAAGGAAATGTCCGGTCTAGTAATGGTGAGATAGACAAGACTACCTACCAACTTCCGGTATAAACTGGGATCCTCAAGTAAATCACCCTCCTCTTTGCGAAGCTTGACATTCAATTCCATGGGAGTATCAACCGAAGTGGCCTCCTGTAGGCTAGCTGTAGCCACCAGGTCACTAGCATACTTATGTTGATTGAGTGAAATACCAGATGAACTACGATGCACCTCAAGACCAAGAAAATATGTGAGAGACCCAAGGTCTTTCATATGAAATGACTCAGAGAGATGAGTCTTGAGCTGGCCAAGTAAAATAGAGTCGGAACCAGTAATCACAATATCGTCAACATATACCAAAAGAACAACAATACCCACATCTGATTTCCGAAGAAACAATGAAGTGTCATACTTGCTCTGCTTGAATGAGAATTGTAATAAAGCGGTTTGAAATTTATCAAACCAGGCCCTTGGAGCTTGTTTGAGACCATAAAGAGAGCGACGAAGCTTACACACATGCGAAGTCGAAGGAGTACTCAGTCCCGGTGGTGGTTTCATATAAATACACTCTTTAAGATCCCCATGAAGAAAAGCATTCTTGACATCCATCTGATGTAGTGGCCAATCATTTGAAGCAGCAAGAGCTAGAATCGTACGAACAGTAGTCATCTTAGCCACAGGAGCAAAGGTCTCTTCATAATTGATACCATATTCCTGATTATTCCCAAGAGCAACAAGTCGAGCTTTGTAACGATCCAAACTTCCATCAGATCGAACCTTGACTGAGTAAACCCATTTGCAACCCAGAGGAGCAATTGTTGGAGGGCATGGCTCAATGTCCCAGGTATGATTGGCCTCTAGAGCGGCAATTTCTTCCTGCATAGCTTGTTGCCAACAGTCATGCTTGGCAGCTTGTGAGTAGCATGTGGGAATATCAAAATTGGATAAAGCAGCAGTAAGAGCTGAAATAGAGGTCCCAGAAGGAAAACCATACCTATCCGGAGGTACAGACACTCGAGGAGAGCGTCGTACCAAGGGCTCTGGAGGTGCTGCAACTGACTGGTTCTGGAGCATGTTAGGATCAGATATCGGGTGAGCCATGGGAAGAGACTGTGGGCGGGAGCGTCTCGTATACACAATACCTGGTTTAAAGCGAGAGCGGACAGGAGGAAGATTTGAGAGTTGCTGCTCAAAGGAGGGGAGGACCACAGTGGAAGAAGAGGGCACAGATGACACAGGAAAGAAATGTTGATTTTCAAAGAAAATAACATTCCTAGAAATGCGTGTGCGATGTAAATTAGGATCATAGCAAACAAATCCTTTTTGACACACATTATATCCCAAGAATGCACATCTAACAGATTGAGCAGATAATTTATGTCGCTCATGAGGAGGTAAATGAACAAAGCATACACAACCAAATGTACGAAGATTATCATAACTAGGTTGCTTATCAAACAAGCGGAAATAAGGAGACTCCATGTGTAAGACTTGGGAAGGTAAACGATTAATCAAATGAGTAGCAGTTTTCAGAGCCTCGACCCAGAACATGGATGGAACAGAGGATTCTAACAAGAGGGTACGTACCATGTCAAGAAGAGTGCGATTTTTGCGTTCGGCTACTCCATTCTGTTGGGGAGTAGCGGGACATGAACGTTGATGAATAATACCTTTAGAAGCCAAGAAAGCCTGAAACTCATTAGACAAATATTCACCACCAGAATCTGTGCGTAATGTCTTAATAGTCGCAGAAAATTGATTGTCAACATATGCTAAAAACTCAGTGAAAGTACGAAAAACCTCAGATTTGGAATGAAGGAAATAAACCCAAGTAAATCTGCTATGATCATCAATGAAAGTCACATAGTATTTAAATTTCTCATGTGAACTAACGGGGGAAGGTCCCCAAACATCACTATGAACAAGATCAAAGCAGTGAGAAGCTCGACTAGCATGCAAAGGAAAAGGAAGAGTTTTGCTTTTACCAAATTTACAAGAATCACACTCAAGAGATAAAGACAAACGTTCTTTATTACCAAGAAAACCAGAGTTCAATACATGAGATAAAATCTGAGTATTAGGATAGCCTAAACGACGATGCCACACCATACTTAGATTAGGAACATTATTACAAGCAAAAGACGTAATAGAAGAAACTGAAGAAAGTGCTGGAACAGGTAAAAATAGTGGAAACAAACGCCCCACTTTAGGTCCCTTCGCGATCGGCTCCCCCGTTACCTGGTCCTGCACAACACAACCATCACCAGAAAATTTAACAGCGCAATTGTTATCCACTAATTGACCAACAGAAATAAGATTAGTGGAAAGTTGAGGAGCAAGAAACACATCAGTAAATGTCGAAGAGGCATCTCCAACAGCAGCTATGGGCAAAGAACTACCATTGGCAGTTTGAATAGCAGATTGACCAACATAAGGTCGAACATGACACAGAGCAGTGGGCGTATTTGTCATATGATTAGAAGCTCCCGAGTCTACGTACCAGAGTTTAGTAGAATTTTTACCTTGAAACCCCATCGCAGACAATGCTGAAATTAGCATCTGTTGCACCATTTCAGGAGTGCAATAAGTTGCTGCAGGAGATGCAAGATCAGAGGAAACACCTGAGGAAGAGTCATGTACTGCAGAAGTCGCTGAGGGGGAAACAGACACAGAAGTCTGAAATTGCGTGAGCCTGACGATTCTGGGGACGGATACGACATTCTTTGATAATATGTCCCTTTTTTTTACAATAAGAACAATATTTTTTAGGACAATTGGCAGCAATATGCCCATAGGCCTTGCAGCAGAAACACTGCAAATTTTTAGAAGTCATAGGTGATCCGTGTCCTTGGGCAGCATAAGCCACAGTCACTGTACCAGAACTACCATGAGATTGCTCCAGAATAGCTTGAGTACTAAGACGTTGTTCCTCGCGAAGTAACTCACCAAAACAAATATCCAGCGAAGGAACAGGAGATCTGTTCAGTAGAGAAGAGCGAACAGATTCATATTCCGAGCGTAGTTTCATAAGAAACTGATCACGCCGGCTAGTCTCATGAAGCTTCTGAATAGTGGAAAGTGCAGCAACAGGAACATCCGCGATAACCAAATCAGTATATTCATTCCAAAGAGTTAAGAATGCCGAGTAGTAGTCTTGGATGGAAAGACTACCATGTTGAAACATGGCAATCGCATGTTCCAACTAAAAGCGACGAGCATCATTGTCTTGATGATAAACTTTCTTCAGGTAATTCCACATGGATTGAGCGGAGCGATGAGCCTGCAAGTTAGTGACAATATGTGGCTCCACCGAACTAAGAAGCCAAGACATGATCCGAGCATCAAGTACATCCCAAGAAGGCGAAGACGCGACATCTTTGGAGTTTTCAGGATTGGATGTTTGTGCAACATCCGTGCCATCAATATGGCCCCAAAGGTCTTTTCCCTTGAGGAAAAGTTCAAATTGAAAAGCCCAAGTAGAATAATTTTTGCCTGTAAATTTGACACATATAGGTGCAGAATCCATTGCAAAAAAAATGGAACTCGAGACGAAAAGAAATTCCAGAATAAACTTAAGGAACCCAAAAAAAATGAGTTTCTGCCGACAAATGTGATAAGGCAAAGAAAAAATAATAATACGAAGACCAAAAATTAATTTTGCCGAAATCACCCACTCAGAAACGTAAACAAGAACGCAGGAACAGAAGCCCAGACCTTAAACAGAGCTGCCGAAACACACCACTCCAGAAGAAGAGCGTGTCGATGGAGGAAGGAGATGCCGAGAGAGCCCAAAACCGAGACAGAACCTGCCGAGAAAGGCTACCCCAGAAGCAGAGCGCCGAAAAATACGAAGCTCGTACGTCTGTCGATACACGAGAAATCGAAGATGCCGAGAGGACGACGCCGACACACGAAACCGAGACAAATCGAAGATGCCGAGAGGGACTGCCAAGACACAGACCACGCCGACACACGTAACCGAGACAGAAGACGATGCACGCGGGCAACAACGAAACCGAGAGAGAAAAAAAAAATCAACCGGCTCTTGATACCATGTCAAGATAAGGTAAAATGCGATGTATGAATGGCCGAATCAATTGGCCTTTGAGTGATCTGTATATTATATAGAAACTTTACAAGAGAACTATACATGGGAAGAAACTAATTATCGAGTGATTCTAGCATTCTTAGCCTTATATGGAAACTATATTCTGTACAAGCCTAAGTAACGGAAGTAAAGATGAGATAAGGAAAGAAGAATAGAAGGAAACTATATTGATGATGGACAGTGCTGTCCATTGACAAATACACCTTCTGGCATTTATGTTTCAGCTCTTCTTCATGTGGTCAGACACTGTTCACTCTGCATCAAGCACGCCAGATTAACTAGCCAGATGGAGGCACTAGATATCCCTTATGTTGAAGAAGTAGGGTTAAAAAATGCATCCTCATGTATATGGTTCCGGCTTCCATTTGCTAGAGGAGATTTGTGGAAACACATATGCTTGCGGCTTGGCAGACCAGGAAGCATGTATTGGGATGTGAAAATTAAGGACCAGCACTTCAGGGATTTATGGGACCTTCAAAAAGGAAGCAGTAATACACCATGGGGTTCTGGCATTCGCATAGCCAATACATCTGATATAGATTCTCATATTCAATATGATCTAGATGGTGTTGTTCTGAGTTATCAATCTGTTGAGGCTGATAGTATGAAGAAGCTGGTGGCTGATATCCGAAGGCTCTCCAATGCAAGACTGTTTGCCCTTGGCATGCAGAAGCTGCTTGGAGTACAAGCAGATGAGAAGCTAGAAGAGTGCTGTACAAACTCTGATGTTAAAGCACCAACTGGAATCAGAGGTGCTCCTGGGACAGCTGATAAGTTATCAGAGCAGATGAGACGGGCATTTAGAATTGAAGCCATTGGATTAATGAGCTTGTGGTTTAGTTTTGGTTCAGGGGTCTTAGCCCGCTTTGTCGTCGAGTGGGAATCAAGTAAAGAGGGTTGCACAATGCATGTCTCTCCTGACCAACTTTGGCCGCACACAAAGGTTTGTTCAACTTTATTCAATGATGTTGTTTTGTTCCTGTACAACCATTTTTTTTTTTGGAAGGGGGTGGGGGTGGGGCTTGGGGTCTTTATAACCCTTTTTTGTTTTCCATTGCCTCGTCTTTGGGGAATTTAATTGGGATCTTTCGTTGAATTTTTGCCTCTTATATGCTAGCATTACGCTATCTTTCATGTCCTGTATCTGGCCTAGTCTTTTCTCTACTGTATCATATGTTGGTGCTTTCTTTGTTATCTACACTTCCCTTCTCATATTACAAATCAAAAAGTTGTCGCTTAACTTTGGGCTAGCATTACTATTCTGTAAAATGTCTTGATCAACAAATATACAAACATTTTCTCGTGGAATTTCAGATATTTTTCGGCGTCATTTGTTTTCGCAGATGAGATGAAATGAGATGAGTTGAGATAAAAGTTGAAAGGTGAATAAAATATTGTTAAAATATATTTTTTTAATATTATTTTTGTTTTGGGATTTGAAAAAGTTGAATTGTTTATTTTATTTTATATAGGAATTTGAAAAAGTTGTAATGATTAGATTAGATAAGATGAGAAGTTTTGTGAAAGTGAACGAGAACTTAATTGTATCTGTGGTGTTGCGCAGAACTGTAAATGTAATATTGATTATGGTTGTGGTATCCTACCATTGAAAGCTTTTAAATAACCGAGGGAAGATAATTTCAGATAGCACAGATTAATGTCAAAATGTTTAGCAGAAGCTCAAGCAAAAAAAAAAAAAAAAAATCCTAATTTTCTAATTTCATGATTGTGACTGAAAACAAGTTACTTTAGAATCTAGCTGTTGGCGCTTCCCATTCCACCCCCTCCCCCCAAAAATTAATTTTAACATGCATTTATATATGGAGTTTTTCTGTCTGTACAGTTTCTTGAAGATTTTATAAATGGGGCTGAAGTTGCATCCCTTCCGGACTGCATTCGTCTGACTGCAGGGCCCTTGCATGCTCTTGCAGCTGCAACTCGACCTGCACGAGCGGGTCCTGTTTCAAGGGTCACTGGGGTCGTAGCAGCTGTGTCTTCTATCCCAAAACAGGCAGGGTACATGACATCATCTCTGGGTCTCTTGCCTGGCAATTCGGCCATGAATGTCAGTCAAGCTGGTTCTGTTCCTGTAGGGAACCCAACTGCATCTTCTGCTACAAGCATTCTTGCCAATCAGGGCCTTCATGGAGCTGCAATGTTAGCTGCTGCTGGTCGTGGTGGCCCTGGCATTGTCCCAAGCTCATTGTTGCCCATTGATGTCTCTGTTGTGTTGCGTGGTCCATACTGGATACGAATCATATATCGCAAAAACTTTGCAGTTGACATGCGCTGCTTTGCAGGAGATCAGGTATGGTTACAGCCGGTGACTCCACCAAAGGGAGGCTCTTCAATTGGAGGGTCATTACCATGTCCACAGTTTCGTCCTTTTATCATGGAGCATGTTGCTCAGGAACTAAATGGATTAGATCCTAATTTCACCAGTGGTCAACAGATGGTGGGTGGACTTGGAAATTCAAACACTCAAAACCCAAGTTCAGGTTCTCAATTGTCTGCTGCCAATGGAAACAGAGTTAACCTCCTTAGTTCAGCTGCAATGGCTAGGGCAGGAAACCAAATAGCTGGTTTGAACCATGTGGGAAATACTCTTTCAGGATCTTCAAGTTTAGCTGTTGTGGGCTCTGGAGTGGCTTTACGTAGATCCCCAGGCACAAGTGTCCCAGCACATGTGAGAGGAGAACTGAATACTGCTATTATTGGTCTTGGGGATGATGGCGGTTATGGAGGCGGCTGGGTTCCTCTTGTTGCCCTTAAGAAGGTTCTAAGAGGTATTCTCAAGTACCTTGGAGTGCTATGGCTTTTTGCCCAGCTGCCTCATCTTTTGAAAGAGATCCTAGGATCAATTTTGAAAGACAACGAAGGTGCACTTTTGAATCTGGACCAGGAGCAGCCCGCCTTGCGCTTCTTTGTAGGGTAAGAGTTCAAATGAGTCTCCTGTTCTTATTGTAGACTGTTTCTGTTGTTTACATCTTAGAAACTTCCTTTTTTCAAGTTTTTGGTTGTCTCTGATGTTATTCATAGAATAGTGCACGCGATCTTTGGTGGTATGCTCTATAACTTTCATAATACTTAATTTATTCAGATCATGATCAATGATAAATCCAAATCAAATCAAAGATGTGCATATAGAAACTAGTGGAAATCTCATAGTGGGATTTTATCTCAGAACAATAATGGTTGTACCATAATTGGAATATGAAAAGAAAATGGATGAATTGTTAAGTTGTGTTTGGTTGTTGAACCAAATGCAACTCTTCTCAAACTAATCATTAATGAGATCCAGTACTTTTTCAAGTTCCCATAAAAGTTAAACTCATCTCAATCTACTTTATACATTTCAACCTAAAAAGTTAAACCCATCTCAACCTAAAAAAGTTAACCCATCTCAATGGGATCCATAAAATATTACCATCCACAACCCAACTCAACTCATCTCAATATCCAAACATAGCAGATCTTCAGGGATAAGGTTCCTCAAATTTTGAGATGTGGATGATGTGTATGTTGATCTGCATGTGGGCTGTCTGGGATGTGTAATAAGACTTTGGATCATCTGGTCCTTGCTTTCTCCTCACAAATGCCGCTGAGTTCTATCTATCTGTCCATTTTCCTGAGTACGGATATAAAGCTTTTTGATCGGTTTTGATTTTTGCTACTCACCCATCAGTATTGAGGTAATTGATCCACTCAGGTTTTTTGAATTCTCAACTTAAAGCATATATAATTTTTATGGCCCTCTAATTCATAATTGTAGTTCATCTTACCCTTTCAGCTCTTTTTGAATTCATTGCTTGGACCTTGCCATCCACACTTAACTTGTTGGCAATTTGAGGTATTATGCTTATAGATTGCATAAAGTTTGTAAATGCTTTTGTTCTCATGAGTTTGTTTCTTACATTGTATAATAGAAGTACCCTAGTGCTGCTTCGGTATAGATTACCTTGAGGATATTCACTATTTCCTTGCCTTTAATTAGCTTGCTTGTGTCGCACTTAGTTCTCAAGTTGCAGGGTTGCTGGATCTGATTTCATGTCTTTCTGCAGGGGCTATGTATTTGCTGTTAGTGTCCACAGAGTTCAACTTCTTCTTCAAGTCCTTAGTGTGAAACGCTTCCATCAACAGCAGCAGCAGCAACAGCAGCAAAACTCAGCGGCACAAGAGGAACTAGCTCATTCTGAAATAAGTGAGATATGCGATTACTTCAGCCGCCGTGTTGCGTCAGAGCCCTATGATACTCCACGAGTTGCTTCATTCATTACTCTTCTCACCTTACCCATCTCTATTCTTAGAGAATTCTTGAAACTAATAGCATGGAAAAAAGGATTAGCCCTGGCACAGGGTGGAGACATAGCTCCTGCACAGAAACCGCGTATTGAATTATGTCTTGAAAATCATACCGGGTTGAATAATGAGAATAACTCCGAGAATTCATCTGTGGCCAAAAGCAATATCCATTATGATCGGCCCCATAACTCTGTTGATTTTGCACTAACTGTTGTTCTAGATCCCACACACATACCCTACATAAATGCTGCTGGAGGTGCTGCTTGGTTGCCCTACTGTGTTTCTGTGAGGCTCAGATATTTATTTGGGGAAAACCCTAGCGTATCTTTCCTTGATATGGAAGGAAGCCATGGGGGTCAAGCTTGCTGGTTTCCTGTTGATGACTGGGAGAAATGTAAACAGAGGGTTGCTCGAGCTGTGGAGGTTAATGGATCTTCGCCAGCGGATGTGAGTCAAGGAAGATTGAGATTAGTTGCAGATGGTGTGCAAAGAACACTGCATTTGTGCCTTCAAGGTTTAAGGGATGGTGGTGGGTTTACAGCGAGCTCTGGGTCAAAGTGACTACTTGGGTCAGTTTCACTAGCAACATATGATTCTCGACAATTCGCATTTGGCAGTGAAACTTTTGGGGTTGTGTTGGTTTGCAACGACTTCTGAATTTTTCTCTTAGGTTATGCAAATTGGAGAAACTTGGAGTCATGGGGGAAGAGGACCCTGGTAATAGATGATAAAAGAAGTTCGAATGATGAACTTTCAGAGCTTTGGGAAATGGACATTCAATATTAGGCAGCGTTAATAAGCTGACTTAGATCTCTAATAGGCTGGACAGGGACGATATATTCGGACCTAGATCATCCAATAAATTAGGGTGTAAGATGATTTTGAAGATTAGTGTATTGTTTTTCTTGTACAGTTCACACATGACCATAAGCTACGAACTCTGAAGAAAAATCTGTTCTGCTGGAGTTGTAGACCCTGCAAGATGCTCATCTTCTTGACTAAAGACTTGTATACCCCCAAAAGAAAAAGGAAAAAGAAAATGCTCATTTTCTCTGAAAACTATTCAACAACAACGAGCCTCTGATTACAATATACAGAATCCTAGAGTTTATTGTTGATGGTGCCTTTACTTTCCTTGGCTTTGATGTTGTATAGTTATGCTGCCAAATCTAATTTTTATCCTCAGTATCATTACTCTATTACAGGGTGTGAACTTGCTCCATACCTTTTCCCAACGTTCTAAAGTGCCAAATCATTTCAGGAAACTTTCATTTCTGGAATATAGATTCTATATGGAAAACAAATCAAAGTACAATAGCTGTTCACCCACCCAATTTAGCATCCTTTGTTAGCTTAGTGATTAGATCTGTGTTTTGCCAAGGCTGCAAATACCTTTAAATCAAGAGGGTCTACAGAAACAAATGAGGAAATGCCAGTCAAAGTAGAAATGCTGCGGGAAGAAGCGTTAGGTAGGAACTGGACTGGGAGCTAGCATGTTTAGAAAAAGAATGTGCCTCTTTAATATCATATGATGATACCTTCTCCAGTCACAGCAGAGACAGCACTTCTATGTACCATGGAATTCTTGACAACTTGAAGCAGTCCGACCTTAGTTCTGACTTCTGAGCTCCTTATATTCTCAGTCTAACTCGTGATTATAGGATTTTACCGTAGCCTCGTTAAGCTTGACGTTAAACAAGACTCCACCAGGTAATTTCCTGAAAGTGAAGTTCCGAGGGAGAAAATCTACCAAAGATTTATCTTCCGAGAATTTTAATTTCACGTGACCAGCAAATTAGAAATCTATGCATCACCATTGTCAAAGAGGAAGCTTCATCAAACATAAGCAGAAATCAACAGGGGTCTAGCAGCATGTGCAAAAAGTTGAATGAAAAATCAGTAGTGGACTTCATTTCACTCTTTAGACAATTCAATATGGACTGAATATCCTCCCATCTCGGATGCTGCTTATCCACTGCTACAAAATCATGAAAAACTCCATCAACAGCTACACTGCTGCAACCAGCTGTCTTCTTTACTCCTCTGCTTTCCATGAGTTCCCTTATCTTGTCTGAACAGCTCCATCTTCCCCAAGTAGCATATATGTTTGACAACAAAATATATCCGCCTGATTCGTTAGGTTCCGACTTTAGCAACTCTCTCAAAGCTATCTCTGCTAGTTCCATGTTTCCATGAGCTCTACAAGCACCCACGACTGATCCCCATATGGATTGACTTGGTTCCATTGGCATCTTGTCAATCACAATTTTAGCTTCAGCCAGCTGCCCTGCTCTTGCAAAAAGATCCACCAAACACCCGTAGTGCTCAACTCCTGGGTGAATACCATAATTTTCTTTCATGCTATTGAATATTTTGAGCCCTTCATCCACAAGTCCACTATGACTGCATGCAGTGAGAACAGAAACAAATGTCACCTCATTTGGCAGTACATCTCCCTGCATCTCGGAGAACAGTTCAAGAGCTTTGCTCCCATAACCATGGAATGCAAATCCAGTAATCATTGTCGTCCATACATTAACATCTTTTTCAGTTAGCCCCCTGAAAACCATAAAAGCTCTTCCAATGCTTCCACACTTGCAGTACATGTCTATTAATGATGAACCCAAAAATGCATCTATTTTTATCTGCATCCTAACCACCCAACTATGTATCGATTTCCCTTGATCCAGTCCTCCAATTTCTGCTGCAGCATGGACCAAGATTGCCATAGTAACATTATCAGGCCTAACATTATCCCCAACCATGCTATTAAATAAATTCATTACCATCATATAATCACCCTTCTGGGAGTAGCCAGACATTAAAGAATTCCAAGAGAAAAGATTCCTCTTGGGCATTTGATTGAAAGAATTGTGGGCAATGTCCAATTGCCCAACCTTGGCATATCCTGCAATCATGGTGTTCCATGAAATGATGTCCTTCACTACTAATGCATCAAAAACTCTTTGAGCAAACTCCAATTTCTTGCATTTGGCATACATATCAAGAAGAGCATTACCCAAGATCAAATTCGAAGAACTAATGCACTTCCTCTTCTCAATCCATGAATGAACAGACTTCCCTAGTTTTGCATTTCCTAACTGCCCACAAGACATAAGAAGACCCACTATCGTAAACTCATCAGGTTCAAGCCCTGAACCGATCATTTCAAAGAATAGATCCAAAGCGTCAAAACTGTAACCCCTCTTCGCATAACCAACAATCAAAATGTTAAATGATACAACATCTAGTACAGGCATATGGCGGAACACCTGATGTGCAAGCCCCAAGAGTCCATTCTCCAAATATATTTTCACCAGTGAGTTTTGCAGATATCCATAAGACGACAAGCCTGTAACAACGGCATGGCAATGGATCTGCTTGGCTTCCGATATACGTTGGGACGCTTGGAGAAGGTAAAGGAGAGTGTGCTTATCTGGGTAAATACCAGACGAGAGCATTGAATAGTAGAGAGCAAATGATTGACTGATAGAGAAAGATGATAAGGCGGAGATCATGGTGTTGTAAATGTAGAGATTGGGATGTGGAGTATAATGGTCGAAAAGCCGGAGAGCCATGTCCAGGTTTTCGGGACGTGAGATTGCTGAGAAAAATAGAAGCCTGCTCATGGGAAACGTTTGACCAACGAGATTGGTCCTCATAATCTGCCCCAATATCTGCTTGAAATGCTCCCTTGTGCTGCATTTCTCAAGCAAAACAAGAGCCGCGTGATTGAGTTGGAGCGATGCAGTTGGATCCCAGTTGGTCTGGATGTTTTTTGTTGAACACGAACTAAGAGAGCGAATACCTCGTCCACACCAATGCATATAGACAAATGCAACAGAGTTGTCAGTAATGGAGTCGAATTGTTCTGTTTAGAATGCGCTAAAATCTACAGTCTCCAATTCACCTACATCAATACTCTTATTTATCATTTATAAAAAAGAAAAAGCTTTCAAGTTACAAAAATATAAGACCAAAACTTTTGTAAAATCAAACTAAAAATAGCTAAAGGCCTGTGGCATAAATCCAAAATAGAGGTTTTGGATTGGAAACCTTCTTCCCAAATGTAAAAATTAAATAAATAAATAAAGAACTAAAAATATATATACAACTTCTCAATACCTACGTATTTTTTTAAGTTTGGACAGTATACCGTGATTTCTTAAAAAACACTTTTATTTGTGATTACATCTTTAGGTTCCGTTTAGTTATAGGGTTCAGTTGAGATCACCTCAGTTCAGTCTAATTTTAAGTTGAGTCTAACATTCAAACACTCAATTCTCAAATTATTAAATTCATCTAAACTCAAAATCTCCTTACACACAGGATCTATAATTTTTTTCAACTCAATACATCTTTATATGTATGACCAACAACCTTTTTCAATTTCTTATAAATAGTATTAAATTTATCTTAATATCTAAACACATCTAAATTTATTTTTAATTGGTCTCACATAACTCAATCTATCTACTCAATTTATTGTTATTAATAAAAAATTTAACTCAATTCAACGTATAAACGCAGCCTTAAATTTGTAGGCAGTTGCAAGATTTGGGATTTTAGAGGCTGATGAAAACGTGGCGTTACGGCCTATTTGGCAAGTCCACCTTCCCAATTGTTGGCCCCCCTTTTTCTTTTTTCTTTTTTCTTTTTTTCTTATATCCATTGTGATCCGCTCCAAAATGCTTTCGAGGAAGGATTGGTCTATTCGGCCCAACCAATCCTTCGAGACTATGGGCTTGGTTCCGATAGTTTTGGAACCTTTCATGACCACCTAAAGAAAGTTTCAAATCTCAACACAATTGGGACCACAATTCCTCTCAATTCATCTCAACTCATCATTACAACTTTTTCAAAACTCAATACAAAATATAATAAACAATTCAACTTTTTCAAATCTCAAAATAATAATAATAATAATAAATAATATTCTAACAATATTTTATTATCTCAACTCAACTCACTTCAACGTCCAAACGCAACCTCAGTTTCTTCTTGAAAACTGATCTGATTAGTTGTTCTTGTCTCTGTGTAAATTGATAAGTACGTCGAGCTTCTCATGACCACGAGAGAGGTAGAGAAATATAATAGAATTAAAAACCTAATAATTTTGCATTCATCGTGCGGCTCTACGCCTAGTTTCATATATTATTCGCAAGAACACAACAGACTTCTGTACAAATCTTCCATTTGAACATCATTTTGATGCTAAATATTTAAAGGATCAAATCAATTGGGTCTTTTGTTAATTGATTTATCTAAAAGCTCACTTGATTTACATGGGCCTAGAAGACAACGTGCCACCTTTAATGGCTGATTGCATTACTTGCACCTGCAGGGCTGGTGACATATCATTTACTTCGATTCCTTGACCTTAGCATCACTTGTGGGGTTGCTTGAGCTGTTTAGGCTCCACCAAGCACCAGTATAAGAAGGAACAACTTTGACAAGAGAAGATAGCCGTGCTGTTTATTGTTTAAGATAAACAATAGATTCATAGCTCGTAAAGATATCAAAGGCAGTCGTCATGGAGACCATCAATCGGAAATTTGCCATATCTTATTCATCCCCAAGTGTTGTTAGGAGTTCATATTGTTTGTCTAGAACCATTTTGACAGAATAGTGTCAAATTTATCATCACAATGATTAGTAAAGCTAACTACATAGAGGTTCAATTAACGGCGTTTTTCTTCCCCTTTCAACATAAAAAATGGGCTTTCTTACATACAACAAAACCAAAAAATAGTACTGCAGTGAGATCATTCTCCATTCTCAAAATCATCCCAAGGAAGATGCTTCACATCTGGGTTGTTCTACTTGCTACTACTCCCCATTGGACTGGGTTCCACAAGGACTTGTGCCCCCACGGATCCGCTTCTCAAGATGCTCCAAACTAGCCACTCGCTGCATGGAAGCTGTTCTTTCCATCCTGCTTCCTACTACTGCAGCTACTGTAGAATTCCGCTGCACATTTTCAACAGAAGTAACGTCTGCCAAACCATTGTTGACTCCCATATCATGAGTGGACATATTATTGTTCATACTAGGTTGAAAGAAGTGATGATTTGAGTTATCTTGCACAGGCACAGCAGCATCCGTTGATGTGTCAGAAGGGCTTCCATTAATTGATGGCATTCCCATTGAGGATATATCAGACATGGCATGGAACAAAGGGTTCAGTCCAGTAATTCTTTTGACAGTCTCCTCTGCCATCTTAACCTGGAAATATAATCAAAAGTAGAGAAATAATTAATAATCTGGTTTGTTCTTTAATTAGGTTCCTCTAATCATCAAGATTTAATCCATAGTTTGCAACACACAGGCTTGCCATGGAGAGTGCGTTGTAGGTCTTGATGCATGCCCATCAGGCAAGAAACCCAAGTTGAAAAACAAAACAATCAAAGTGAAAAGCTTACCTTTGCTCTCAATGTTTCGACATCTGCTTTTAAAACTCTATTGTCAACAGCTGCTTCATTGTACTTCTGGGTGATCTCAGTAAGACGCTTTAAAAGGGAAGAATTTTCAACTCTTAGTTGAGCAACCTATCAGAACGATGGGTTAGGATATCTATACAAGATTTGTAAGGAAAAGCAACAACATAAGACAAATAATGGATAAATAAATTGGCCAAACCTGCGTCTCAAGCTCGGTCAAATGAGCCTGCTTTCTTCTTCTTGAGCGTCTAGCCGACTCTCTATTGGAAAGCATCCTGAAACATTACATATAAATAAATGGAATGAAAACAAATTAGAAATACCCATACAACCATGAAATTGATCCCTCAATGAAAACATAAATAGGAATACAATTGCGCACAGTCTGAGTTTTGTGTGCATCAAATATGTACCCAAGAATAGCAAATGATGTAGATACTATTTACTAAGCACTGCATTATATAAATTCCAAACAGGCATGAATTTGGAAGACAAAAGAAAATCCCATATCCCATGAGATTGACTGTCAAAACATGTTTTTTCGGAAGTAAGTTCTCATGTTCTTTTAATGGAAACTGTAGAAAGAAATCCTACAAGGATTTTGCAGTACACATGAATGGCTTTTCTATATGGCATGAGAATACATAGCCCATATTGCTGGAATCTGCTTTTTGTGGATCAAACTCTTGATACCATTGAAGCTGAGTTTCCATTGTCAACTTCAAACTGTACACCAACTACATAAATAGAAAACCGAGTCTCTGGAAGATAAACAAGAAGCTCCAACATCTACAAGGACCATACCTATAGTATTGTCAATAAAAAAGCAGAGACCATCATTACCTCCTTACACGTTTTGCATCAGTAGGATGCATATTCTCAGTTAGTTCATTTTCTCCTTCAACTTCTTCATCATCTGACTGTTCTCTCGATGATCCACTTGTTGTTGGCCTAGCTGGGACCCCAGATTTCTTTTGCACAGGTAAGGACGGAATTCCAAGTGATCCATTAGAGTCCTTTTCTCGTGACCAGGATGAATCACCCCCAGCTCCTGCATAGGTAATATTTTAAACTACAAGAATTAAAGATTGCATAAAAGATAATAAACAAGGAGTAATTACTGTGCTGATGATCATCAACACTGGGTTCAAAGCTGAGCCAGGGAAGACTCTTAAAAAGAAAATAAGAAAGAACCTACGAGAAAAGACAACAAACAAACATTGGCCTTATTATCATCACAAATCAAATGTAAATAGAAGTTGCTCTTATTTGGCTCTCCGCTCGACTATCTCACTGTATAAGGTGCAATATTTGTGGGTTTTTTTTCATTTATGCCCGATGCATGGCTGTTAGTAGTTTCTACCCCAAATCAATTAATTATATTGGTCACCAGGCAATGCACGATTAAGGCATTGGCTGCAAAAGTAAGGATGCAATTATGTACACTCCTCATACCTGAGTTGACATGTACTGTCTGTAGAGTTTGCCTCAAGAGAAGCACTTGTCTTTCTCTCTAAAGGAAAGGTAAACCAACTTCGGTCATAAGTTAAATGTGTAATGCGGACAACAAAGGTAATTTATAACTAGATTACAAATTGAACAAAAGAATTCATTATCCTTGAATGGTTATCACTAAACTCTTCGAAGAAATCTCTCACTAATGCATATCCATTCTCAGTCTGGACAACTTCTGGAAACGTGGCACTTCAGTGATCAGTTATCATTAGCATGGCATGCACCAAAAAGATTGGGATTGTGGAGAGCAAGTAGATGATGACTGTTGCTCTATGAAATTCATCACTCAATCCTTATCGACAATCCAAAAATGTCGAGGACTTTTTTTGTAATCTTGTTCTTATTGATTTCGGGAGGATCCATGTTAAAGGAATCCACCCCTTAAAGCTTGAAGGCTACAATTAGGTGAATACCTTTGTATTTCTTTTTCAACCAAGGCTCTTCTTCAGGTTTTCTTCAGGCTTACATTCCCGGGGCTTAGTTGCCAACAGTCCTTGTCAAGTAGGGCCCACTGAAACTTTTGATTGATACTTTATTTTTGAGGGTACGATCACTTGAACTTGGTGGGCAGACTTAAAATTTATGCAATAGGGAAACTAAGGCTGTTTTTATTGATTGCTATTTTCTGGCAGAGTTTATAAATTTAATTCATCTATTACAAACACATAAAATTAAAGTAATACAAACCTTTAGAAGGGGCTTGGGATCCCAGTTGTGAAGTATTGGAAGCCTGCAATCCATTATCAGATAAAGCAGCAGAATCTTGGGGTTTCACTAGAGGTCCCTGTTGACATGAATAAAGCATAGTAAGTTAACAAGTATTTATAAAACAAAAAAGAATGGGTTTAGAGCTATTTCAAGAAATCCAACATAAAAGCCGCATATCATATACCATACAGACATGAAAAGCAAATTGTAGAAATTCCGAATCCCAAAACACAGCCACGATAAATTTTTTAAGTAGATGAGTTAAAAGGAGCAAAACCCAGGATAGATGCAATAGGAAGTTAAAGATCCACAACGTGTTGATTGGACGTTTAAATCAGATTAGGGCTGGTTTGGATACAGAAACCATCTCACCTTATCTCATCTCATCATTACAATTTTTCCAAATTCTCACACAAAATAAAATAAAAATTTTAATTTTTTCAAATCCCAAAACAATAATACTATTAAAAAATAATATTCTAACAATATTTTATTCAACTCATCTAAAACCATCTCATTTCATCTCACTATCCAAACGAGCCCTAAGTCAATCATATAGCTTATAGCTGTGATTTATTTATACTTTCTTAATACCCCAATATGCGATTTGTAATCTTTACTACCCTATTTTTCTCTATAACAGTTGTAGTATCATCTTTTAGTTCTCGAAGTGAGAAGTCCGCAGAATCAAAATCCGGGATTGGGAATTTTGTTTGAATTTGCTTACTAAGCATTAAAAATTGGGGGAAAAGGTATGAAACTAATAACTTAATCATAAAAGAATCTTAAACAAAAAATGAAAAGACAAAAAAATGAGATAAAAAGGAATCAAAACAGTAAAAACTTGCTCTCTTAAGGCTTGAAGATGATGACACAGCCGAAGGTAAAATTAAAAGGCAAACATGTGGCCATGAATTGAAGTGGTAGAAATAAAAGTATTAAAAGCCACCACAACGGGTGAGGGCATGGACGATTAGGAATGGATTGCGAAAAGCTGGAACTATGATAAACCCTTCATGTAGGATGGTATTCGTATTTATTGATAGCTTCTAGAAAGGGTTTCAAATTATTGGAAATGCCATATTGGACTTAAGGTCAACTATACCACAAAAAGTAGCAGCCTGCTAATTCAAATTACATCTTGTACAGGAAAAGAGGTGATAATTCTATGACTTGAAAGAAGTCTTTCTTGCCCATGCAGCCATGCTGTGAAGATTGTTTGGCCAAACAAACAATCAAAAGAGAAAACAATAGCACATCATGGATATTTCCTCTCTAGCTTCCTTGATTACATATGCTTTTTTCTAGGTAAACAAACTTTTTTGATTGCATATTCAGTGAAGTCCGGCCCAAGTGAGGAAAATATCAGACTGAATAAATGTAAGAGAGAAAATCAAATTATATATTGGATGAAGCCAAGATGTCTGCAATCAATTCTAAAATGTATTGATTATATTATAGTTGTGGAGAAGAAGTCTATAAAATCAATAAGGCCAAGGTCACAGCAGCTTATGTTATTAACATGCACCACAAGAAGTGTCATCTTCAAGTTGATGCCTAGGTGAGGCTGTGGGGGTGTTCTGGTTTTGTGCATAATTTTATTTAAGCTTCGCAAAAGTTAATGGCCAAAAAGAGGAGTCTTCTTGATCAGTAAATTTTTTTCGGCATCACAGATTTCAAAATAATTTAAACCCTGCCAGAGCTGGGTTGTAGCTCATTCTCTCAGGAAGCGCCATTCTTCTATTTTTCAATCAAGCTGCAATTCAACCTAAGATTTTGACAATTGAAAAGGGGGGGAAAAAGAGGCCAAGTGATTTCAAGAGTAACCCCTTTGCACTTGTGACTCCTTGTCTTTATTCTGTTGTTCCAGGTAAAGTTTCTTCCCTGCGCAAGTATAACTGAGCCATATGCAGGCTGTAGCCCTTCATTTGCTTCCAAGGACATTCTCGTCGATGACAAAGTTTCTTTCCCTACCATTTTAAGATGCGGACAAAGGCACCGGTAAAAGTGGCTTTTTTTTCTTCTCAACATTTGTTGTCTTTCTTAATTTGAAAAGTTTGTAAAAAAAATTCTACTAAAAGATGGACACGAAGAGAAAAAGAAACAGCCGTCAACCATTATGCACTATTTGGATTTCTTCCAGAAAGTACAACAAAAGAAGAAAACCCGACGCTTTACAATTCATATTTCTCATTTTCAGGTTCCAAGAAAGCAGAAGCGCCGGTCAGCTGAAGCTGAAGCTGAAGCTAATGCAGCAATGTGGCTAAACTGGGAGCTAACTTTCTGTTTCTCTCGTAAAATGAATGACCGTATTAAAGAGCTCGCTCCGTTTCTATCCTATTCTTTGGCTTTCACAGCACCGAAACGCAAACTGTGCATGAATACAAACCCCTAACAAAAAAGGAAATTCCCTTTTAAATTCCCTAATAAGAGTTTCTAACAAGTTAAGGCTTTACATCTCAAGTATATTTTTTGGGATCTAACCGACAAGCCCTTCTTTTGCTTCCAAAGAACATTAATAGCAAAAAAGATGTCTTTTTCAATAACTACATATGCCCAACAAGTTCCACAACCAAAGCTGTGTACTTATTCGTTCTCCAAACAATGAGATGACAATTTGCAAGGTTATCCACGTGCGTTTTTAGTTTGGGTACGAAACTTTCCGTTTTCCTTTTACTTCGCGCATAATTTAAAGATCCAAATCCTCCGAAATTCATATATTAGCTTCCTTTTCTTTTCTCCAGGTTTCTTAGTATCCAAACACAAACTAGGCACCAAGCTCAAGACCCAACAGAGCAAATATCTAACATAAGTACAAAAAAAAAAATCAACTAAGCACCAGATCCAAACTCCAAACTTTTCTTCTTTTTAGTTTCATCGAAAAGAACAAACTTTAATTTTCCTCCGCAACGAATTAAGGAAAACCCGAAAACTAAATGAAAAAAAATAACAATAGTCATAAAATCACATGAGAAAAATAAATTTACCCGAGTTAAAGCCACAGCAGCACAAGCAAGATTTAGCTTGCTTTTGAGGAAATCCTGGTACTCGTCGGAATCGATGGGGATATTGGGAGGAGGTGCATTAAAGGGCGCTGTGCAGCTCTCGCCGAAAGACGACGTGGAAGCGGTACTGGTGGGAGACTTGTTCCGAATAATATTATTATGATTACTAATATTATTAGCATTCTTGGTGTTGTCCTCGTCGTCCCCGATCTCGACGACAACGTCTTTGTTCGGGTGGACGGCAGATGATGTCTCGGTCTCGGTCTTGGTTTCGGTCTGGGTCTCAGCGTTGGAGGAGGCCTCGAGCTGGAGAAAACGTTGAAAGGCCCACTCGGACTCGCTTCGGTTCATTCTTGAAGATTCGTCCAATGATACACTTCCGGCAGATAGTGGCCGGGACTGGGAGTGTGGCGTCGGAGGCGGCGGCCTGAGAGGGGCCGACCAGAATTGGTCGGAAATTTCCTCCACTGAAAACACCCTATCCATTCTATGTTCAATTCCTGTCCCTTGTTCTTCTCGCTCTCTCTTTGTTGTTTCCCTTTCTTGAAGGCTGCTTTTTATCTGGTTTGCTGACTTGGCGCTGGGAATTGAGGCTCATTGGTCAAAGTTAAAAGGCCAGGTATTTCGCAAATCCGATAACTCTAGTATTCTTTTCTTTAAAACTTTCAAGATAAATAATGAATTCCGCAAGCTTCGCGTAATTTTTTTTTCAAAAATTAATAAATATAAAATTTATATAAAAAAATAATTTTTTAATCAATAAGTTTTATTTTTTAAAAGAAAATTATACAATACTTACGTATTTTACGATTATTTTTATCATTATTCTTAAAATAATGATAGTATTTTTTTATTCTATAAATCATTTATTTAGATTTTTGTAAAAAAAAAAATACAATAAATTTTTTTTTAAAGTCTCAATTGTAATAAAACTTTTCTACGTGATGAGTGCATTAAATTAATTAGTAATTATAAATATAATGTATTGCCAATCCCATGTGAAAATGTGGGAAGTCGTGGCCAAATGCATATATTCTATGTTGCAAGTTTGTGGATGACACCTATTGTAGCCGTCCATATGACTCTTTCATTTTTTGTTCTTTTTTAACTAAAGAAGTAAATAGGTTATATTTTTATTTAGAAAAAACTACTTTACCTTCCTATTTTGACTATTCTATTTGACCGCTGGTTAAAAAATTTTATTATTATTATTTTTATTTAGTGATTAAGAAAGTGATTTTAAGTATATTAGTATCTTTTTTTTATTTTTTAAAAATATTTAAATGTATTAAAAAAATGTGAAAAAAAAAAGAAAAAAAATACTGGGCGGTACGCCTAGCGGTAAAAGTGGAGCGGCAGAGTAGTCCCACTCTTTTTTATTTTTCAAGTAAATGTATAGAACATATCATTCACATCACTTAAATAGTAAGATTTAATTTGTAAGATTCAGATTTTAAGATTTATCTTGTAAATCAGATTATGTCACATAAACATTTTACTAAATATACTATACACACAAACTTGTAAATAGAATTTTTCCATACGAGTGATGGAACTTGGTAAACCTAGTTCTCAATTTTACTAATAAGGTAGATAATTATTAATTAAATCTAACCTCAATAAATGAATTAAAAAATAGCAATTGTTTGAAATCTTGAATGAATATAAAACATATAAAATAATCTAATATGAAATAAGATACATGTGAATCACATTGTTGTATCATCAACAAGGTCTCCCCATACTTTGTAGATTGAAACACAACATAATTTGTGAATAAAAGTCAAGATAATGAAGCGAAAAATATCATAACAAGAACTTTTTAAGAGTCTAGATAATGGAAAAACCACATTTCAAGGGCCACAATTTTATAGTAGATATGTTTTTTTATCAGTGATTTAATAAATAATAGTTAGGCTCGATTTGGATATATAAAACTATTTCATCTCATCATTACAGTTTTTTTAAATTCTTACACAAAATATAATATACATTTCAATTTTTTTAAATCTCAAAATAAAAAAAATATTAAAAAATAATATTCTAACAATATTTTGTTTCAACAAAACGTCTCTACCAAACTAGACCTAATTTTATCGATAAACTATTTACTTATAAGGATTTAACAGAAAAGAATTATTGGATGTTTAATTAAATAAATATATTGTCAATACTTAAAATTTGATAATATTTTATAAAGAATGTCCGATAATCAAGTCTCTTATTAAAAAAGAAATTAAGTAATTAATATATCATAAAATTACAAAAGGCCCATAAAAGATGGCGTTTTTTGTGAGCAACAAAAAATATAATAATAAAATATAAACCTTTATGGAAATAATATAAAAAGAAAAGAAAAGAAGTGGATAAATAGAAAGAAAAAGAATAAAAAACTTTTCCAAACTCCATATGGTACACGTAGGAAACACGTAGGAAACACGCAGCAGTCTTACCATTGTTTGGTGATTCTGTTTGGATAGGAAGAGACGACCGATACTTCAAGAAATTCGGCCCCACACAAGTTGGTGGGCCACGGTATCAGTGGGGCCTACCCTCCCCAATCATCATTTTTATCTTTAAATTATTTTAATTTCCTAATTAATTTTGGCTGCCATAAAATGAACACTCTTCGGTTACTTTCCATAAAATAATGGTCATTATATACCTTAAAATAAGTGAAATAACAAAAATGATATGTATATTCATTTTTGCGTATTCATGATGTATTTCATTAATGTGCAATTTTACGTATAGTTCTTAAATAGAAATTATATTATAAGTCTAATTAATTTTATTTTTAACTTTTTTAAAATTACAATAATATTCTTATCAAAATTATACTTTTATTCATTTAATGAAGAGCTTGCACATATAATCTCCATTTGGAAACTGTAAATAGAATTTTGCTTCATTAATATAATTGGTTGTATCTTTTTTTTTTAATTTAAAATAATTATTTTGACCAATCACATCAATAAAATGTGAAAGAAATACGTAAAAATGATTGTATATAACAAAATTAGAGAAATAATGTCAATTGTACCATCACTATGTTTAGTTTTTATCATAAGCTTTTAATGAATTAAATATTTTTATAAAAATATATTCATAAACTAACGTGACTTCATATAATATATTATATCTATTTTACAATATAAATAAATTTACAATCCAAAGTATTAGACCAATCAACGTCAATTTATGTAACGTTCGTCCTTGTGGTGGAACTTTTTATAAAATGATTTCAAACAAGACGATGAGAATTACAATTCGATTTAAAACTTTTTATTTGCATACCCATGGTGCAAGACTCTACGTTTATACAATAAAAAGTGATTTGAGAATAAAAGAGATTTACAGCGGAAAACATCAATTTTAACAATAAAAGGTCTCTCATACATTTAAAACTCATGCCTAGACTTCCTTACTCTTCCCCATGGGCCGTGTCCGTCCTGACCATTCAATTCCTGTGGGGGGAGGGGCATGCATAAAAACTAAAATGAATAGATGACTCGTAAGCATTACTTTATACAATTAAAATATAACAACATAGGTTTTCATTCTTGCATACATCATACCATACATACCATACGTGCATGCATACTTGCATACGTGTGTTCTTTTGAAAACATCATTGGATGAGGTTTTCTTTTAAAATGAGTTTTCTTTTCGTAAACATGTCTCATGTCAGTGCCTTCATTTCTTCAAGAGTTCGTGCTCGTGCATTCATACATTCATACATTATTTCTTATCACTTTCATAGGTCAGTACACATTGTTACGCCCTGTGTGTTGGGGTTAGCGGTCTTATTTTGGACTCGGACTCCACTCGTGGCCACGGGTTGGGAATCTCTTTTCAATCAGGGGGCAGTACTGGGTACACTACTAATACTACTTACCTGGCATTGCAATCTGCCAATTCATTAGTACCATTTTCATTAATTCATGTAGCCGTTACGTATTTTCATACATTTCATGCTTTTATATCTTTCTTGTTTTTTATTCATTCATTCATGTCAGCTCTAAAGAGCTGAAACTTTCATTCAGTTCTTTCTTTCATTTAATAGTCATTTCAAGAGAAAACATTCAGTTTCATGAGAAAAACATCATTTAAAAGCATGGGCTTAAACGTCGTCTTTCATGGTATCCATAAGCATCACCTCATGGCATTCATAAAAGCATCAGTGCGTAGCATCCATAAAAGCATCGGTTCGTAGGGACATTTTAACATTAGTTCATAGGAACATTTCAAAACACTTTTTTCGTGTCGTTTAAAGCATCGGTTTAAAGCTCGAGGCACAGGCCTCGATATGTTTCTTTTCTTTTCTTTGAAAAATACATACAATAGATACAACGTATAATCATCCATTGACATGTGTACAATTAATACTTTTGGTTGCGTAAAAAGGGGCTACTAAGGAGGAGCCGTTACATACTTATACTTTTGAATACTTACCATTTTCTTTTGTAAAGCATCGTAAAGAAAAGCGTTCGTTTTTATTTTCGTACATTTTAGAAAATTCTAGAAGAGTATGAACATAATATTTACCTGGACTCCATGCTACTTGCATATCATGCAGTCCATTCACGTGCATGTCAGACGGCAACCAACATGCATACACATAACCTTGATGTCATTATCTATCTAATGCAAAAGCAACTTAACTAGAATAGAACTATGCTTCACTTGGAACACTCTGCTTCTATCTCGTGCACTTACGTGCCCTTTACTATGCTAAATCCTTCAGGATCTACTTACGGTCATCACATCTTCCAACTCAAGGACTTGCCTCAAGTGCTCATCCACTAAAGTGAACACATAATTCACCTCAGGATTAAGACACTAGGACCTTCGTCTTACTTTTCTTACTGACCACAATCCAATGCATGATTCCAATTGATGGAATCACGCATCCCAATCCTAGATAATAAACCTGTCACTCATGCACCTTAACTCACACTAATCCGCATTCCCATCCATACAATTCACACGGCTCTAAGCTAACTCTGAGGCTTAAGCACCGTGTAACTATGCTCAGGACAGACTACCCATTACATATGGTGAATCCGTCTAGTACATGTGTCTCACCAGATTACACACGTACTTAACCCTTTTATCACCTAAGATCAACATATAATGCGTTGATCACCTGCTTGTGTAAACAAGCACCATACTCGAATACCAACATTTTCTTAACTCAGCTAGCATGACTCTTCATGCTATCCCTGTATGAGGGGAGAAGCCCATGAGAGAGTGAGAGAGAGTGTGCATGCATGGGTGGTAGATCGGGGCCAAGGGTGGTCGGGATGGTTCGGTGGTGGCCTGAGGATGTCGGAGAGGGTGGTCACACACCGTGGGTGGCGACGTACGGTGGTTGAGGGTGAGAAACCCGTGCAGTGGAGGGAGGCTATTAGGTGCCCGTGGTGGTGTCCAATGGCCAGGATGGCCGCACACGGCGGCCCTAGGGGCATGCACAGTGGACCCGTGCATGGAGAAGGCCAATTACATGCATGAAAGGAAGGTGGCCGTGAGGTGGAGGCTGAGCTTGCCGAAGGATGATGGCCGGTGGGAGGGGAAGCTGCCGTGGAGGTGGTGGCGCACGGTGGTGCAATGAGCACCAAGCCCATTCGGACTATGCACAGTCGAGAGAGAGGAAGAGAGAGAATGAGAGAGGGAGACCGGTGTGGGGAGGCTCGCTAGAGTGAGGTGGTGCAGGGGCAGAGGTGAGACCTACCATCGCACGGTGGCACCGGGCTGAGGGGTGGAGCAGTTCGGGCATGGGGGTGTTGTGTAGTGCAAGCCGAGAGAGAGAGAGAGAGAGGAGAGAGAGCTGGGGGAAAAGTGAGGGAGAAGGAAGATGGGGTCTGGGTATTATTCCTGATCCCTTCGTCTTGAGATTATCAAAATGATCTAACGACGGATCTCAAGCACTAATTTAAAATGCATAAACGCTAATTTAATTAAAAGCACATAGAAGAATAAAGATAGAATATTATTTAAAATAATATTCCTTCATCATTAATAAAATGATGAAATCTTACTTAACACATTTTAAGAGAATAAAACCATTAAATTAATTTAAAGATTTCATCATTATTTAAATCACGTAATATTTTAAATAACTGGAATCATTTATATAAAATGGTTCCCCACAATTATAATATTTTTTGGAACTCTCCAAAGATATTATAACAGAGTTATTTAAAATATTACTTAGTTAAATAACGATGGGAATATTCCATTTAAAATACACATAACTTCAAAACACAAAGCTAGTTTTAGAAATCACATAGTATCTTTAAAAACATGCTATCGAGGTTCAACACGTATAACGAGACTCGCAGTCGCTAGATAGAAAGGGCAGACAATCACATAATTTCTGCCTTCAGAATTTGCTTACTTCATAAATAAGGAACGTACATCAGAAAGAAAAATCGTATATAAGAAGGAAAGAACGGGGTGTTACAGTTTATGAATTTATTTTTTTAAAAAAAAATTTGTAACTAACATATTTCTTAATATTTTTTATTTGTTATAGTATTTATCCTCTATTTCATAAAAAAATGTACATATCTCAATCTCCGTATCCCCAACTAAAAAAACTTATATCCTAACATGGTAATAATATAAGGAAAAGGGATATAAAAAGATATATTCTATGAATTGATTAAAAAAAAAGGAAAGAATCACTAAGAAGTTACTATTAAAAAAAGGGAAAGAAGGAGTGGGTGGTCCACTGAATGATCCTTGCTGACATGGAATTTTATTAAAATAAAACAGCATTGGCTTCGAGCTTATCCGTTCACAATCATTAATTACTTGCAAAATTGGACCATCACTCAACCAAATTTGAGCTTAGCCATCTTTCTTGGAGAAGTAGTTTACAAGGAAACGCCATTCACACCACCAATTTTGGAAACAATTTTATACCTTCTAAAACTCAATTACTTTAAAAAGTGAACCTGCTGAACTGTTATTTAACGGTTCCGCCTCGATTGATTATACAATTTAGATTAAATCAGATAAGATATTTTATTAAAAATTAAATAAAATATTATTGTAATATATATTTTTAATATTATTTTTATTTTAAAATTTAAAAATTTTTTATTATATTTTATATAAGAATTTTAAAAAATTATAATAATTATATAAGATGAGATGAGATAATTTAATTTTATATAACCAGACCAACCTTGTTGCGACGGAAACATTTTAGGCCTAGTTTGTTTACACAAATCAAACAATCTCATCTCATCTCATCTCATCTCATTATTATAATTTTTTTCAAATTATCACACAAAATATAATAAATAATTCAATTTTTTCAAATTTTAAAATAAAAATAATATTAAAAAAATATATCTTAATAATATTTTATTCAAATTTTATATTTTATCTCATTTCATGTGTGTAACTAAACTAGGCTTATTTTGTCTACTGTTGGATTGACCGTCCCTACAAGAAAATATAGGGCAGATTTATATCTCAATCTTTCCGATGTATAAATTATACAAATTATTGTATTTGGGCTTTGTACTTCCAAGTTTTAAGCATAAACAATAAACTGAAATATATATATGTATGTATATATATATTATAAATATATATACAGCTAAAAAGAAAGTAAAACATTATTAAAATGAACATAAAAAAGCATCTAAACAATTAAGAAAGATTCATCAATTCACATAATAAACAGCATATCTCAAGAATAAAACATATTCTTTCATCATGAAACTTTACTCTCATAACATTCATTTCTTTCTTTTATTGTTCTATCTTTTGTAATCTTTTGTTAAGTCACAATGTCACGACCCCTCGAACCGTGCAAGTGTCATTGGTTCTATCTATCGTTTGAGATTCTAACACCTCTACCTAATATCATTTTATTCTACTTCTAATCCCAACATTACTTTCGCTGGACAAGCTCGAGGCTGGAGGCTCACACACCTCGCCCTTAGGCCCACACCCACACGTCTTGTCCGACATTTATTAATAGAAGGAAGTTTTCATATATTTTTCAGATCAAATGGATTGAGAAGTAAAATCATGAAAATAATCTTAATATATTAATTTATTTATAATTTTGCCTCTAATTTTTGTTATTTATATTTTGGTCTCTAGACTTTATTAAAATTATAACTTAACCTCGTTTTCTACCATTTTTCTCGTAAAATCATTTTCTTCGCATTTCTTATCTATTTTTATACTTATTCTTTCTATAAAAATTTAATTTTAATACGATAAAACTACAGTCGCCAAATTCCACATTATATTTTGAATTTCTTTGATTTCACTTTAAGTTTTCTTACAACTTTGAGTTCCATAAAGTTTTACAGTTCAATTTAAGTTAAACTTCACTATGGTATTAAGGCTTTTTTTTTTTTTTTTTGAAGAAAGAAATTTCATTGATCAGAAAGTGATTACATCATACATGAATGAGTCCCCCTAGATTGAGTTTAAAACCTTCGTAGGACCATCCTCTAACCAAATGGTTTCACTAACATTCCTTATAGCAAGTTTTGCTGCCGTGTGGGCAGCTTTAATTGCTGACCTATATACAAAATTAAGGCGCCATGTTTGATTGTGCTTCATCATTTGTTGCATATCCTGTGTCATTTGACCCAGCCATGAGTTATCTTCCCTTTTGGAGTTCACTGCATCAACAACAATCTTAGCATCCACTTCAAAACAGACTTGATTAAAACCAAGCTCAATGCAAAATTCCATAGCTCTTAGGAGAGCAGTACTCTTGGCTTGGAGAACTGATGAGATATGATCCTTAAAAGTTGTCAAAACTATTTGTAATCTGACATCTGAATCTCTAATCACCACTCCCCCTCCCATACTCCCTTTATATTTGTCAAAAGTTGCATTAAAATTAGCTTTGAGATATGGCCACATAGTTGGTTTCCATTTGGAATTGGAGTTCTCCCTTGAGTCCCTGCAGCACACTTGGAACTATCCTTATTGTTTTCTTTAAACTATGATAAGTCATCTTGAGCCCTTATAACCATAGACTCAGGTTTAGAAAACTGATTCCAATAAATGAAGGCATTTCTCCTATCCCATAGCTGGTAGAACATTACTGATACCAACTTCACAATCTCTTTACTCAGCTTAAGTCTCATTTCATTCCACAAAAAGTGAAAATCAGAGAATTGCCTCTTCTATTTATTGAGCAAGCTATTCTCTCCACCCCACACATCTACTACAGCAAGGCATTCCCACATAACATGAACTGTTGTCTCAATTTTCGTTAAACAGATTGGGCATATGTTGGTCTCAATAATGTTCTTCCTATTAAGATTGTCTTTTGTACGAAGAATATTATTGAGACACTTCCAAATGAACATTTTAACCTTGCCTGGAACCTCTAGCTGCCATACTTCTTTTCATACCCCATTATCCCCTCCCCTTGTCGAGGCTTCTCCTGCCATTCTATGCAACCTCTCTGTCTCTAAATAGTAGGCACTTCTTATAGAGAATACACATTTTCCTAAGCCTATCCATATCAACATGTCATTGGCTCTTCTCTTACTAATTGGTAGGGAACAAATCATCTTTGCCTCATTTTCATTAAAAATTGCCTTCTCCAAGTCTTTCTTCCAATCACTGCTGTCTTCCTCAATCAATTTGTCTACTCTGGCCTCAGGATCAAGAGTATTTATGGGTGTTTGAATCTAGTAGGTCATTGGTCTGGGAAGCCATTTATCCTTCTAAATTTTTATGTTAGTTCCATTTCCAACTCTCCATACAGACCCCTCTTTGATCAGATCCAAGCTAGACCATATACTTCTCCATATAAAAGAAGGGGCACCTTTCAGCTTTGCCTAAAATAGGTTGCAATGTTGGAAGTATTTATGTTTGAAGACCTTAGAGACCAGTGAGTTTGGTTCCTTTATCATCCTCCAACATTGCTTGGCTAGAAGAGCCTTGTTGAAACTACTGAGGTCCTTAAACCCAAAGCCTCCCTGGTTCTTGACCATCTCCATTGCCCTCCACGATTTCCAATGGATTCCTTTCCCTTCTCCATTGCGGTACCACCAGAATCTAGACAAGAGGGCTTCTATATATTTGAGAAGAATTCCAGGTAGTTTGAATACACTCATGGTGTAGGCTGAGATTGCCTGCAACACACTCTTAATGAGGATCTCTTTCCCTGCTGAAGATTAAAATTTGGTCTTCTAACTATTGATTCTTTTCCATATCCTCTCCTTTAAAGATTTGAAAGTATTATACTTTGACCTCCCAACTATAATTGGGAGGCCTAGATATCGATTATAATCATTACACCTTGACCCATTCACCTGCTACAAAATGAATTCCTTAGCTTCCATCCTAGTATTGGAGCTAAAAAATACACTGGTTTATTCTTTGTTCAAAGTTTGGCCAGATGCACTCTCATATAAAACCAAAAGATCTTGGATTTGGTACCACTCAACCAGTTTGGCTCTACAAAAGATGACACAGTCATCATAAAAAAGGAGGTGATTTATCATCAAACCACCTCTTGTGACTGCAACACCCTTGATCAAACCCTTAGATTCAGCACTATGTAAAAGAAAACTGAGGCCTTCAGCACATATTAGAAACAGGTATGGAGACAATGTGTCACCTTGGCGTAATCCTCTAGAAGGAAAAAGGACCTCACTAGGTTCACCATTAGTAAGGATAGCATAAGAGACTGACCTTACACACCCCTCCATCACAAGGTTAGTCAATTTCTTACCAAAACCCATCTTAAGCATCAGATTTTCTATGAAGCTCCACTCTACTCTATCATATGCTTTTGATATGTCTAACTAGATAGCCATAGTGCCTTCCTTACCCTTCTGTTTTGATTTCATTATATGAAGTAGCTCGTAAGCCACCATAATGTTATTTGAGATTAGCCTTTTGGGGATGAAGGCACTTTGGTTCCAAGATATCAGCTTGTCCAAAACCTCTTTCATTCTATTGGCCAAAACTTTGGAGATCAATTTATAAGCTACATTGCACAGGGAGATAGGCCTAACATCATGCATTGAAATTGGAGTATTTACCTTGGGGATTAGTATCAGATGGGTGTGGTTGAGGTCCTTTGGCATCCTTCCCTCTTTAAGAAATTCTAAGATAGCCTGAGTTATTTCTGTCCCCACTAACTTCCAATGGTCTTGGTAGAAACCTGCATTGAATCCATCTGGGCCTGGGGACTCATATGGGGACATTTGCATGAGGGTCTCCTCCACCTCTTTTTTTGTAAAATCCTTATCCAAATGATGTTGCAATTCGACTGAAGTCTAGGTTCTATCCCTTGAATACACTGATCTATACATTCTGGTTTTGGTAGGGAAGATTGGAAATTTGATGAGAAATATCTCTTGAAGCCCTCTACTATTAGGGGTGTTACCCGCCCCCTACGGGGTGCAAAGGCCCAGAAGCGGTTTCTGAGAAACCACTGAAATGGGCCTGAAATGGCCTAGAAACAGCTTCTGGGCCATTTTTTGTTTCTGGGCCATTTTGGGCCCATAAAAATAAAAGTTTTTTTTTTTTAAAAAAAGAGATTAAAAAAAAAAGTTACATGAATAAAAATAATATAAACATATACAATTTTATATAATTAAGACTCTAATGAAGTACTACTATAGACTACAAGTCTACTACCTAATAAACTAATAAATAATAATAATAACTAAGCTATTACAAAAATAAAATGGAAAGTCTAAACAATTACAAAATTATAAAGAAAAAATTTTCCAAAGGACATTGTATCAACATTACAAAATTACAAATCAAATACATAATACGTACATCTGATTCAAATTTCAGTATTCTAAGAAATTAATAATTTAAAAAAAGAGGCGAGTTGTTTGGGTCTTTGACTGTGACGTTTGGGGCGGTTGGATGGGTAGTCTTTTGAGGCTTGAGCACAGTCATATTGCAGTGGAGGTAGACATCGTTTGAGTTGTCTCATGTGTTGCTACAACAATCAATACTAAAATTAATACTGATGAAATTGAAATGAATATAAATAAATCAAAATAATTAAATAAAAACAACAATTACCAGATGGTGCAGATCCAGACTGATCACCAGCCTTTTTGTCGGTTTCTTTAAAATCTAAAATATCCGGAACATAAATATCCTTTCCCATCGTCTAACTCTGTGTGCATATCAATGTCTCCACAGTTGTAGAAGACAATGAACTACGTAAAAGATCCGATATGTGCCTCCCAGTACTAAGGCAGACTCCGAGGTAACGGTGCAAATAGGGATGACCAACACAATTCGGGCAATCTCAGAAAGGATGAGATATTTCTTTGATGCTACATTCCACCATTCTAATATGTCAAAATCACATCATTTTGAATAAGATCCACTGACAAATAATTGTCTAACTCTAAAACCACCTCCGTAGATTGATGGACTAGTGTGAGATTATGTGTGAGGGTTTTAGTCCATGCCAATCTACGCTTCTTTGTTGCCCCTGTGTCTAGAGGAGGTGTTGGGGTAGGTATAGGTGTAGTAGATGTAATACCACCCTTAATTGCATTAAACTCATCATAAAATTTATAAAGTGTATCTCGGGCCATCTCACCAATAAGATCAGTATATGCCTGATTATGTGCAAGTCCCAAACCATATAACATGTCTGAAATTTTTAGATGGGGATCAAGAATAACAGCCACATATAACAAAATATTTAGTCCAGTCAAATCTTCCCAATACTTGTCATATTTGCCTCATGGTCAATGCCATCCCCCTCATCCTTAGATTGGAACCCCTGAACATGTCGTCTAATTCTTCTTTCACCCTACATATTTGTTGATAAAATTCATTAGATGTAGGGTGCAAAGAAGCAAATAACTTCAACGTGACATCGTAAAAAAGTCCGAGAAAATCAACAAAAGTAGCAACTACCTCCTAATCATCATCATTAGGCATTCCTAAACCCCCGTGCTCATCAAAGTATTTGACATATTGAATGTCTTCATCACCCAATAATTGAAAAGCTGCCTTATATTCTTAGGCTGCCTCCAACATCAAGAAGTTGAGTTCCATCTGGTAGAAACATCAGTACAAAGAACCCTCTTTGATGTTATGCCCATAGTTTTTGCAACAATTTTGAATTTCTCCAATCTAGAAGGAGAATACATCACAAATTTCACAGCCAGTCTAACTCGTGCAACTGAGTTATCGACATCTTTCAACCCCTCAATCACAATTAGATTCAAGATATGTGTAGAACATCTAACATGCAAATATTCACCACCTAAGAATGTCTTATTTGCCTCTCTAAGATAAGTCTTTAGAAATCCCAAGGCGACATCATTAGACAATGCATTGTTAACCGAAACTGACAAAACCAGTGTCAACCCCCACTTCTTTATTGTGGCCTCTAAGGCCTTCTCAATCGTCTCACCCTTGTGATCAGTTATTTGACAAAACTTAATAATCTTTTTATGAAGAATCCAATCAGAATCAATGAAATGAACAGTAAAAAACATATAATTAAAATTTTGGACAGAAGTCCAAGTATCAGTAGTGAGGCAAACTACCAAACCCGCCAATTGGCCCCTCAAAACATCTTTATCTTTCCAGTACATCTTTTTAATATCCTTTACCACAGTGTGGCGAGAAGGAAGCGTAAATTTAAGTTTCAATTCTTGGACAAATTCTTGGAACCCTCTCCCATCCACAAACTGAAAATGTAGCTCGTCTATGATAACCATATGAGCTAACTTCCTTATACACTCGTCAGCATTATACTTTGTGTACCCCTTCAATGTTGGACTCCCACTACTCCCATCCGCCATTTTTTTCAGTCCAATTCCTAGTCTAGATTGACTCTTCTCCAGTAAGGATCTTAATATTAGATTCTTCTTACATTGTTCATTTAGATGGACCTTTAACTGGTATGTACCATGTTTCCTATAGTGGCATCCATATATTTTTTAACAATAATTACATTTAGCTTGGAGGTTATTGGGGTCACCACCCTCTAGTTTGGTAAAATGAGACCAAACTACGGAAACAGGTTTCTTGCTTTGCATGGGCTTGGGGGTAGGGCAATGTGTATTCCCACTCCCAAGGGTTGAAGTAGGGTTAGGTTCTGGGGCAAGGGTACTGGTAGGGGTAGGAGAGCTATCAGTGAAATCCCTTTGAGAAGACATTCCTGATTCCATAACACAATAAAAAATTATAAAATCAATCAACACACGACATAAGAAAATCATAATAATACACGACATAAGATAAAATTTAAAGGGTTTCAATTAAAACCCCTAACACAATTTAGGGCTTTCGGATTGAACCCCTAAATCAATTTAGGGGTTCAATCCGAAACTCTAAAATTTAAGAGGTTTCAATTGAAACCCCTAAATTGAAAATTATGGGGTTTCAATTGAAACCCCTAACACAATTTAGGGGTTTCGGATTGAACCCCTAAATCAATTTAGGGGTTCAATCCGAAACCCTAAAATTTAAGGGGTTTCAATTGAAACCCCTCAATTTTAAGAATGGGTTTCGGATTGGAACCTTAAATTGATTTAGGGTTCCAAATCTGAACACCCAGAGGCCAGAAATAGTGAAATACAAACTACAAAAAAATAAAAATAAAAATAAAAATAAAAAACAAACAAAAACACACAACGAATAAAACACATGCACAAATTTCTTCACAGCACACAAATTCACAATTATTCCTATCCTCCATTTCCGATTCAACCCATCCTTCCTCCAATCTCCAATCCAAAACTAAAAAAAATAAAATTTAAGGTTTTAGATTTCTTAACTTTGAGTGGCGGCGAGTCAACGATGGTGGAGCCATGAGTGACTGGAGTCCTGGTGGTGTGGTGCTGCTTGTGTAGTCGTGCGAGACGGTGAGAGAGACTGAGAGAGCGCGAGAGAGATGAGAGATCGAGACAGAGAGAGTGAGTCTGAGAGTGAGCGAGAAGAGAGTTTGGGAAGGAGGGAAAAGGATGCCCGGGGATATTGAATGGCTTAACTAAAAGTGAAACGATGCCGTTTCACTTACTTATGGGGCTTTTTATTTATTTATTATATATATATATATTAAGTGGGGCGGGGGAAAAGTGGAGCGGGGCTTCGCCCCCTCCTTCCCCCACCTCCGTAGGAGCCCTGGGGTGCGGGTGGGGCCCCCCGCACCCCACTTGAGTGGGATGAAACCCTTGCCCTGCATGGGCGGGGGCGGGGTGAACGGGGCGGGTCAGCGGGGGCGGGGCCCCGCTGCCCACCCCTATCTACTATGTCAGGTTTCTTCCCATTCATATCTATGACTTTATTGACGGAGTTTTGTTTTCTTCTCTAGTTCACATAGGCATGATAGAACTTGGTATTTCTATCCTCTCCTATCAACCATTGTTTCTTAGCTCTTTGCCTCCACCAAGTATCTTGTTGATCTAGTAGGAAGTCCAGCTCCTGTCGAAGTCTTTTTTGTTCAACCATGTTTTCAGGTCTTTCATCCTGTTGTAATAAGCTTAAAAATTGATTCTTTTCTCTAATAGCTTTAGTTCTATCCCTTACAAGATTTTTGCTCCATTGTTTTAGTCCCTTTTTTGTTTGTTCCAATATGTTCATCATTTTATTCATACACCTATCCCTCCCAGTACTGTCTCCCCAAACTTCTGAGATTACCTCATTGCATCCCTCCTCCTTGTACCAGCTTGCTTCATACTTGAAAGGGATATGTTGGCTACGGGTTGATGGCCTACCATGACCATATTGCAGTAGTATTGGGCTATGGTTAGAGCAGACTGTAGTTAGGGTTGCCACTGAGAACTCAGAATATGTATCCCTCCAAACATTGTTTGCTATTGCTCGTTCAAGTCTTTTTTTTTTGTAAAAGTCTCATCTTCATGGAGGTTGTACCATGTAAATTTGTTTCCCCTCCATCCCAAATCACTGAGGCTTCATTCCTCCATCACCTTCTAGAACTTACACATGAGACGCTCACTTTGGGGCCTCCCTCCCACCTTTTCATCCTTATTCAACACCTCATTGAAGTCACCAATAACTCCTCATACCCCATTTCTAGGCTTGAAGGATGAAAGCAATTCCTAGGTCTGACTCCTCAGATTAGTTGTTGGGTGTCCATAGAAGTAGGTCAGGAGCCACTTAAAATTGCACTGTGCATCTTTAATCTCAACATTGATATGATGTTGAGAATAATTAATCAGTTTTAATAAGTCCTCTTGCTTCCATAGGAGCATGAGTCCCCCACTCTTTCCTCTAGCCTCAACTACAATACATCCATCATACTTTAATCTCTTTGCTACTCTGAGACTTTTTTCATAAGATAATTTAGTCGCCATCAAGAAGACCGCATTGGGCAGCTTTTCCTTCACCATTGTGTGAAGGGTTTGAACTGTTCGGGGGTTTCCAAGCCCCTGACAGTTCCAGCTTAAAATTATCATTGGGACTGATGGGCCTGACTCGCAGCCACCGCTGATACCTCCTGGCATGCATCGTCCACCAGTTTATCATTTGCCTAGGTTTTTCTCAGTTTTTAAAGGGAATAGGGCTAACCTTGCTACCAACTGCTTCCCTCTTTTTACCAGGAGACAACTTGGAGTCGGCCAATGCTATGGGATTCCCCGGTACCCTGGCACACCTCTTCCACTTATGACCATGCCCTTTCCTTTGATGCTTTTAAGCTGAAACCAATTGAGCCTCTTGTTTTTTTTCTTCATCTTCTGTATAGCTAGCCATTGGAGTTATGGTGATAGGGGCTTTGTAGTTCTTCTGGAAAGAGGTTGACCTTTATGTAATGTTGGGCCCATTCCCTAGCCCAGGCCCATTTAGAAATTGTGTCTTCCAAACGATTTCCCACCCATCAATCTCAGTTCCATTTGAATTTTTCGTCGAAAGGACATCAACTTTTCGACAAATCTGCGATTGTGTCTCCCCCATTCCAGGCAATGTAGCAATTCCCAACACTGCGTCTAGTCCCTCTAATTTTGTTGACAATTGATCCTTTCCCCCTGTGGCTGAGGTGCCATTGCTTTGTATGAACCTTGGGTTCTGAAACATGGCAAGGGTGGTGCCATGTTGGCCTGTTTCAGCCTCCCTCTGGTAGCCCTTCGACTAAGTTACTAGTAGAGGTTTCCACCTCCATCAAGCCGCTCTCCTTTCATGCTTCCTTCCCACCCTCACATTTATCATATCTGGACAAAGATGACCATCTTCTCTTAGTCCTTTCGGCACGCAACCAAGGCCCGAATTGTAACCCCGAAGCTGCTTCATCTCCTTTACCCTCACGGGTTGACTGGCACCCCTAATCACCTTGAAGGATCCATCCACACTGGAAAAAAATCTTAGGGAGCTTCTTGTAACGAAAGTGAACCCAATGCTTTGTTCCCTGGTAGCTTATAAAATGGCCTCTAGCAATGGCTTTACAGAGTACCATCTCCACCTTAACTTGAAGGCAACTCCTCTATCCAATGCCACTGTCCTCGGCATCCACTTCTAAGACACACCCCACTGAACCTCCTATTTGAGACCCCCAATCCTCTGTCATACACCCTAACGGTAGGTTGTGTATTTGCATCCAGATAACTTCCCTGTCGAAAGTGATATTTCTTGAACACTTGGTCCCATAGTAAGGCAATAGCAGAAACAAAGCATTATCGAACGTCCATGGCTTGCCCTCCAAGATTCTGTGAGTACCTTCCCCACTGCTCTCTCTAAGCAAACCTTACCAATGAGGCTTCTCTTCCCCTTGTGGAGAATTTCTTCCCCCCCCCCAGAAACTGCCTCTTCTTCCTTTGTCAAACTGAGTTTCCTCCATTTTGCCTCTAAACCATCCAACCTGGTACTCCCTCTCATGCCATATCGGATCCTGACTGAGCAAAGATGCTCAAAAAATTTGATTCACCACCTTTGGTTCAAAGCGAGCTTAGACCATAGAGGAGACTTGTCTAGTATTAAGGCTTGTTTTGATAGTGAAACCATCTCAACTCATTTCATATCGTCTCATCTAATCATTACATCTTTCATAAACTTTCAAACAAAATACAATAAAGAATTTCACTTTTTCAAATCCCAAAACAATAATAAGATTAAAAAATAATATTCTAACAATATTTTATTCAACTTTTATTTCATTTTAACTCACTATCCAAACTAGGTCTAAATTTAATAACCTATACCATTACATTATTCAATCTACACAAATGTAATAAAAACTCATAGCCCCTAACGAAACCCTAAACCCTCTTGGTGTTTTCAATTTTCAACTAATTTAATCTATAAATTAACCTCAAATTTTAATTTCTCATTCACTAAAACACATGAGATATTTGGTAGAATTCTATTTAGAGTGACCCATATGCCACAGTTTGTTAAGAAGTTTAATTCAATTAAACTTGGGCGCTAAGAGTTTTATTTCTAATGAACAACTAATAATGGATAGTTCATATTCCTTGATGGGAGGAATAGTTCAAGTCTAACTTTCTTAGAGGGTCTCTAGCCTAGCCTATAAATAAAGGGCATGTGTATAACATCGGTACGACAATTAAAAAGGCATAGGCCAAAAGATTCTCTTCCTACTCGCGTTTAACATATTTTTATTAGAGTGAGATTTCTTTTAGGCTCTTGTTTATTCTTGAATCACTATGACAGGAGATATGTGCATTTTATTTCCATTGCTAGCTATTCCATATTTAGTATTTTATTCTTTCATGTGGTATCAGAGTCACCTTCGTGCCAATTGATTAAGATTTTTGAGACATTCGTATTTTTTCGTTTGAGCATGAAAATCCAATATCATTATGTTTTCTTTGTGATATCACATTTGGTTTGATATGAGAAGTTTTAAGGCCTTTCTTGTGATTTATGTTGTCTCTAGATCGATGGAAAATCATAGATATCTTGGTTTGATTTTTATTTTATAATCCACATCCTTACATGTTCGATTTTCATGGATACTTTGTGATTCTTGATTTTTTATTCAAACATGTTCATTAATACATGCTTTTGAGACTATGTAGTTCATGCTTACACAATTTTATTGCATGATTTATGGTTTAAGAGTCTAGGGTTTGATGTTTTGTTCATAAGGTTTTAGGGCCCAATGATTTTTTCAAACTCTGTCACATGCTGCTGTTCATACCCACTTCAAATAAACATTAATTTGTGATATATATTTTTATTATGAATAAAACGCCTTAATAATCATTGAATTTGGAGCTCTAGAGCTCAAGTTATTTTCAAAAACCCGTATTGAGACCTGTGGATCTGACCCAAACCAATTCCAGACTCGGCCAGAGGTAGGGGATGACCTCTTGTAACGCCTGTCCTTGTGGTGAGACTTTTTATAAAAGATTTTAGAAAGGATGACTGGAATTACCATTCTATTTAAAACTTTTTACTTGCATACCCAGAGTGCAAGACTCTACGTTTATAAAACAAAACGTGCTTTGATAATAAAAGAGGTTTACATTGGAAAACATCAATTTTAATAATTAAAAGGCCTCTCGTACAATTAAAACTCATGACTAGACTTCCATACTCTTCCCCTTGGGTCGTGTCCATCCTGACGCGTACTTCTCATTCGATTCCTATGGGGGGAGGGGCATACATAAAAACTAAAATGAGTCGATGACTCGTAAGCATTACTTCATACAGTTAAAATATAACAACATAGGTTTTCATTTTTGCATTCATCATCCATACATACTATACGTGCATGCATACGTTCGTTCATATGAAACTGTCACTGGATGAGATTTTTCTTTAAAAAGTTTTCTTATCGTAAAACGTGTCTCCCGTCAGTGCCTTCGTTTCTTAAGGAGTTTGTGCTTCATTCGTGCATGTGTGCATTCATACATTCATTCATTCTTATCACTTTCATAGGTCAGTGCACATTGTTACGCCCCGCGTGCTAGGGTTAGCGGCCCTATGGCCAATGGATTCGCCCGTGGCCGTGGGTTGGAATCCCATTTCATCAGGGTGCATCACTGGGTGCACTAACAGTACTACTGTCTGGCATTGCAATATGCCCATTCATTCATTGGGTACCCCTTTTCATTCATTCATGTGGCCATTACGTATTTTCATACATTTCATGATTTTCATTCATTCATTCACGTTAGCTCTAAAAGCTGGAGCTTTCATTCTTTTCTTTTCTTTCATTTAACGGTCTTTTCATAAGAAAACATTCATTTTCGTAAGAAAACATCGTTTCATGAGAAAATTGTCGTTTGGGGCGTGAGCCCGAAAATCGTCTTTCATGCCATGAGTTTTTGTGGAAAATACATACAATAGATATAACGTATACTCATCCATTCATATGCCTACAATTAATACTTTGGGTGCGTAAATAGGGGCTGCCAAGGAGGGGCCGTACATACTTATACTTTTGAACACTTAGCATTTTCTTTCGTAAAACGTCTTTCATTTCTTTTCGTAAAGCGTCTTAAAGGAAAAGCTTTTCATCTTCATTTTCTTGTATTTTAGAAAACTCTAAAAGAGTATGAACGTAACACTTACCTAAACTCCATGCTACTTGCATACCATGCAGTCCATCCATGCGCATGTCAGATGGCAACCTATATGCATACACATAACCTTAGCGTCATTCTCTATCTAGTGCATAATCAACTTAAACTATAAACAAAGCCACACTTCACTTGGAACACTCTCCTTCTATCCTATGCTCTTACGTGCCCCTTACTATGCTAAGACCTTCGAGGATCCATTACGGCCACTATCTCTTTCAACCTTAACGTTCTACTTCGAGTGCTTACTCTCTAAGGCGAACCCATGATTCACCTTAGAATTAAGACACTAAGACTTATGTTTCATCCTTCTCATTAACCACGTTCCGACGCATGACTCAGACCGACTAAGTCACGCATCCCATCCTTAGACAGTACACTCGTCACTATCTTCATGCACCTTAGCCCATACTAATTCTCATTCCCATCCATACAAACCACAAGGCTCTAAGCCAACTTTGAGACTTACACACCGTGCATCTATGCTAAGGACGGATTACCCATTTCATATGGAGAATCTGTAACAGCCCGCTAGAAATTCAATGGTAGAATTTCTATTGACTTTAGGAATCTCGTAAAAACTCCATAAGTTTTTATGAATCGACCAATCACATAGGTTTTAGTCTGTCAACATAGTCAGTGTTATCACTCACTATGGTGCTAGAAATATGAGTTTTATTTATTTGAGGTGGTTAGAAGTGTCAGAATGTATTATGGTCTACGCCATTAGACTCAGTTAATTATTTAGGATTTTATGGCGCAATAGCCTATTTTCATAATTCCGGACGAAACGTCTGTTGGAAATTATGAAATTATTTTTAGGGGCACTTCGAGGTTGAATTTCGGTAAAAGATTTTCACTGTAGGTTAATATGAATATCTAAGAATTTTTAGTGTTAAGTTTATGATTCACTTTTTTGGAGTGAATAGTAACCTCAATAAGCACACTAATTGCAGTGTTTCAAAATCATAGTGTGGAATGTCCAAATTAGATTAGAGAAATTTTATTTTGACACTTGGCAAGATCTTAGCCACACTTAGTGAATGGTATTAGACACTTGGCACAAAGAAGAACCATTAGATAGATTTGTGAAGGAATCAAGGTGTGAGATCATGCCACCTAAGCAAAGCTGTGTTTCATCTGTTCAACCAAATTGTGCCAGACCAAAGAGGGTTTCAACCCTAGCAAAACCTAAATGGTTGGAATCCAATTGAAACCCCAAAAGCTTGGTTGAAACCAAAACCCTAAATGGTTTTCCCAAACCCTAAAGTTGGCCTCCAAACCCTTTTTAATCCGATTTCTAGCATTGTGTTTAATCACTTGATTAATCACTTTCACATTCTATTAATTAATCAAATCCTTGTTATGACATCATTATTCAACCTTTTAAACCTTGAGAATTTGATTGGGCCAAGAAAAATTGATTTTGAGCTTGAAAGCATCTCAAACTCTAACCAAACCCCCTTTAAACCCCAAATTGAAGCCCACTTGGTTGGGCCAACCAAGGCCCACGAAATTGGCCACCTTGGGAAAACTTCTTGGAGAAGTTTCCTCCCCCACATGGCAGACCATCCACTGCCATTGGCTGCACCCAATAGTGCCTTGATGTCAAGGAGAAATCCACTCCATCAACCTCCATCTTTCACAGCTGCTGCAGGCAGTCTTTGCCCCTCACTATTCTCCACTTTATGTCACATAGCCACCTCCAATCAAGGTCATTCCAGCCCACAACTTCCCCCTCCAGGAGTCTATAGTCGTGCAAGGCACTTTTCATTCCATTTTATCACTTCTTTTCCCCCGTTCTTAGAGAGAAACCCAAAAGAGATCTCTCGGACAGATTTCTGGGACATTTTACGTGGCCATTTTAGACCCTTTTAAAGTATTTTCCCAAGATGATTCCTTCACATAAGTTGTTCGTCTTTGAGTCTAGTTTCCGTGAATATCTTATTAGTCTCATTCCATGCTCATTGGAAAGGTCATTCTGGGCTTGAAACTGGAGAGTATGTCATGTTTTGGAAGTTTTGACCAAGCTAATGGACATATCTTGGTCCGAAAATTTTATGGAGTGTTGTTAACATGTGTTTATGAATGTTTATTGAGGTTTTGTTGCTTGGATAAAACTTTTGATGATAGATTTTCTTAGAGTTAGAAACTTGAAAACTGGAAGTGGAAAAACAGTTTCTGTTTGGTGAAAGTTTGAATATTTCGTGGTTTAATCTTATTCCAAAGGCTTTGATATTTTTATATGATGATTCTAAGCCTCTTATATATATGTTAGGATGTTATTTTGAAAATATTTAGTATTAGTTTTAAAGATATGATTTTCTATGCAAGATGATTTCGGTTAGGCCTAAACTTTGATGTTTTTGAGTTAGATCCATGTTTTATTAAATTTTAGCCATGTGATTTTAAGTTTGATGTTGGATCTTCTTTAGGACACATTTTTAAACCATGTGATGTGTTAGTTTGAAGATCACATGTCTTTAAGCCATGGATCAAGAGATTGATCTTAGTTAGTTGGGAAAATCAGTTTCTGTTTTGGACTAAGTTTAAAACCAAAAACTCCATGTGTTGTTTTGTGTTTTTTGGTGAGTTTTGTTTGATGATTTAAAGAATGTTTGATCTTAGGATGATGTTATGAATATGTTAGAAGTAAGATTTGATTTTTTGGAATTCTTGGAGATGTTTTTATTAAGGTCAAAACTTGTGATTTAAGGTTTACTTTTTGTTAAAAAGTTTGGGTCTTTTTACAAAACGTTTGGTATTGATAATTAGCTTTTTCTTAATGGATATTTTTAAGGGTGTTTTTAAACTTAGAATAGGAAGATCTTTGTTACAATATTTTGGTTTATTCATGAGTTTTGGAACTTGAAAGAATTGCAACCAAAATCAAGACAAATGGCCTATGTAGGTTTCAGCCATAGTGAGTTTTTCATAGTTGTGATTGGTCTTAAATTTTTCTGAGTTGATATTTGAGTTTGAGCCAAATTTACATGAGGAATGTAAATTTCGATAATTTTTGGAATTAGGATATCAAATCCTTAAGTTAGGGATAAAATGGTAATTTGTCCACATGTAGAGGGTAAAATAGTAATTTTACTCTAAGTTGTCTCTTTTCACATTTCTAATTGTTAGTAATTAATTTCTAACTTTTAGAATACCCTTTTACAGTTCTTCGTGTTTCGCGCTTTATTCTAGTAGAACGCGACGATCGAGATAAGTTAGCTTTTAACTTATTATCAATTTAATGTGTATGAGTGATAAGTAAGGAAACTAATTTGTATGTATGCATGTTATCATATGTGTCATGCCAAGTCATTACATATTTATCTGTTATACATAATTTATTCTGTCATGAATTATTCATCTGTTACACAAGATATTCTGTCACGTATTCCTATACATTGCAAGTATGCCTTGTTAAGTTAAGTATGCCATTTGTTACATGTATTTCATGTCACGTAATATTCACTGTCACATGTTACATCATGTTAAGAAATGTTGTCTGTTATATGGTATGCCATGTTACGAAATGTTGCATGTTACATGTATGCCATGTTATGAAATATACTCTGTTACATTTATGTCTTGAAGTATGTCGTGTCTGTCATCTTACGTTCATGTCACGTTATGCTACGTCAGAACTTTTATCTTTTATGTCACGTTCATGTTTCGTCACGTTACGAAATGTCATGTATGCTAGTTAAATTATTCATGTCAATCACGACCCTAAGCGCTAGGATCGGGTAATATCCTAGTAGAACTCTTTTGTTCATGCTGGAGTGTCTAAATAGGTGTGAAATTCCCTGGATTGACGAAGTACAGTCAACAGGTTGCGAATGGAGCCTAATTAGCTGGTCATCGGAGAGCGCCAGGCACTAACGTCGATGGTGCCACACATTATGTTACGTGTGTCCACAGCAAGTGTGGCACAAACAAATAAGTCATGGGGCCACAACAACTGTGGAGCATGAAGTATGGGGCCACAACAATTATGGAGCATACACTACGTGAGACACAGCAATTGTGACACGTAGAATACGTGGGGCCACAACAACTGTGGAGTACGTATTAACGCACTCACAACTGGTATAGAAACCTGTGATGTGATGTGGTAATCGGCAGGGACACACGGCTCAAGGGGACCCGTGTAGCACCCATATGGTCACTTTAATGATTAAGTTTATTGAATAAGATTTTAAGTTCATGTATTTCACGTTCAAGTCATGTTTTAAGTTCACGTTATGTTATGTTCAAGTTTACGTTCACGCAATCATGGAAATCCCATGAGACAAGAATATGTTTCAAGTTCATGTTATGTTATGTTCACGTTTACGTTATGTTCCAAGTTCACATTTATGTTATGTCATGCTCAGGTTCATGTTCTGTTTCAAGTTCATGTTCAAATTATGCATGTTCACGTTCATGTTATGTTTCAAGTCCATGTTATATTTCAAGTTCACGTTCATGCTATGTTTCAAGTCACGTTCATGCTAAGCTTCAGTGCCAGTTATGTTATGTTGTATGTCAAGTTATGCTATGATTACTTATGATTTGATTATGCATTCATGCTTTTAGTTCCATGCATGCATCATTAACCTGTGTGGAAGTTTTCCGTTAACTTGCTGAGATTTGTAATCAAATCTCATTGTGGTAGTCCCAACTACCATTCCCCCCGAATGATAGATTTTGTTATAGGATCTGAAGGAGAACCAAGAATCGACCAACTGGAAACGGTCGACTAAGCGACGGTGCGACGTAGATGGTATTATAATAGTTACCTTAGATTACTACTTGTATTGGTGGAGTTCAATCTCCAGCACTCTTTTGATCACAACCTTATGGACTATTATTGTGATCTTAGTTGTTTAGTGTGTCGTTAAGTATGGAGTATGTTTTAAGTATTTGGGATATTTTAGTTTGGTGCATAGTATTGCTAAAGAAAAAAATTATCCGCTGTGAATATTGCATAATGCTAGATGCATGTTAGGAATATTGCATCTTATGTGTCATGAACGGGGGCAGGTAACCTTGTGTTGCATGTCTCGACACTTCAAAAGTCCGTCCGATCCCAAGCGGAATTTGGGGGCGTCACAGAATCTGTCCGACACATGTGTCTAACTAGATTATACATGTATCTTACCCCTTTATTACGTAAGATCAACATATAACATGTTGATCAACTGCTCGTATAACAAGCATCATACTCCGATACCGACCTTCTCTTAACCCGGCTAGCATGACTCTTCATGCTACCCGTCCTTTTTGACAGTTCATCTCGACACTTAACATGACATGACTCCGTTCAAAACTACTTCTTACGTCAGGTCATATAGCTCAAGACTACTACCAAGCTACACCGTGACCTTGTTGCATCACTCAACATCCTGCTACGTCAACTCCTAACTCATCGTGAGTATGGTTCCTCACATACTCCCGTCACATCATGACATCTCATTACGTTTCCGTTACGCCATTCTTACATTAACACCTCACCCATCATAAGCACGACTGCTGGTAATCATGTCATTTCGTGACATTCCCCAGTCATGCTTCCATTGCGCACTCTTATACTTGTTCTGCTACTTCACCCATACTCCCAGCCATGAGTTAACTTCACGGTGACACCTGTCACCTTAGACTACAGGCTACACCATAACTACTTCGGGACACTGTTCCACAGTTCTCGACACTACTCACCATGCCCTACGCCCATCAACCACTCAACCGTCTTTATGGAGTACACTTCATGCAAACTCCATTCTCATATGCTATGACACATCACCACTATGGCGTACATGCCATATGGTGCAGGAGTACATTCCGCATATACTCTCCTTATACACACCATGCCACATCACCATTATGGCATACCCGCCATATGGTGCATTACTCCACTAGATGGAGTATACTCCACTTGTACTCCTTTCATACATGCTACGCCACACAGAATACACTTAGCGTGTACTCTTCCCATTCCACACATGCCATGCCACCATTACAACACAGTCCACAACATTACATAGCGCACTTCCCAACTACGCCCAACACTTCACAGTGCACTACACAGATATGCCCAAAACTTAACTACACGGCACATCACATCACCACACTACACAAATATGCCCAACACTTCACATACACAGCACATCACAGCGAAATCCACAAATACCAACAACACAGTCTACAACCTAGTCAACTAATTAATATCTAATATAAATAGCGAGGGATAGAGAGTTATACCATCGACAGGGTTGACCCGTGCGCTGTTCGCTGACCGTCACAGTCGATGATGTCGAAAAGGTCGTATGTGATGGCTAATCCATGTACAGTGGCTATTTGGGCGTTTGGATAGCTAGGTGTGGTCTTGGAAGAGCTTGTGGTGGCTTTATGATGGTGGCAAGAAGCGTTACACAGCGGATCTAGCTGTGTACAGTGGCTGTCCATCACGTGCAATGGCTACCCACCACATGAAGTGGTGGTTTGGACCTAGGGTTCAGCTAAGGGAGCTCAAGGGAGGTTGAGGGTGGTCTTCATGGCGGCTGGGGTGGCGGAGCAATGCGGAGCCGTGGGTTTCCAAGGGGAACCCGTGTGCCTCAACACATGGAAATAGGAGAGGAAGGCTTGGCTGGTCATGGCTGGCCATGGATGAGCTGAGGGAATACTGGTGGTGGCGTTGGGGTAGCGCCATGGTGGCCTACGTTGACGGATCTGGCTGCACGGTGGAAGAGAAGCCATGGGAGAATGAGGGTGCGTGTGGAGGCAAGGCGGCTCGACTGGGCATGGGGAGGCTATGGGGAGGTCGCCGGTGGCAAGAGGAGGCTCCGGTGGTGGTACGGTGGCTTGGGTAGCCGTGCACGGCGGCTAGGGGTGTAAACTTAAATCGGAAAACAGGAAAATCGATCAGGACCGGACCGATTTTACCAGTTTTGAACTGGTCCGGTTCGGAACTGATTTTTAAAATATAAAAACTGGCCGGTTCTGGTCCGGTTTCGGTTTCAGGATTTTTTGGCCTGGACCAAACCGGACCGGACCGGTTGATTAAAAAAAATAAAATTTTTTTTTTTTATATATAAGTTTATACAAAATATTTTATATATATTAAATAGTAATATATATAAGTTTTATATATAATGTATAATTATAAATTTTTATGTGAAATTTTATATATAATATATATATTCATATATGAAATAATTTCTTATTATAATTTATAAATTATTACATAAAATGTTAATACTAAATCACTAAAAGTTTATAACTAATACTAATATATAACTTATAGCTATACCAATAATCTAATATTAATACTATTATATCGTCTAATATATTAATAAAAGTATAAAATAGTTTTTTTAAAATCAATTTTTTTTTTTATAAACAAATTTTTAATAACAAATTGTGAAATTTACATTTTAAAAAAACCGGAAAGTCGAAAAATCGGATCGGACAGGACTGGAAATCGGTAAAACCGGAAGTACTGGTTTAGGAGGGTAACCGGTGCGTAATCGGTTTGAAAAATACAAAACCGGTACATACCGGTTCGGTCCTAGATTTTATCCAAAACCGAACCGGACCGGACCGGTTACACCCCTAACGGTGGCGCAAGATTGGCAAACCCATGCGTGCGAAAGAGGGAACCTGTGCTTTTGAAGGAGAGTTGTGGGCTTCAGGCTCGAGGGAGGAGGAAGGGGGAGGGAAGGGGGAGTTCATGGTGGTGCTCGGTGACCGGAGTGGCCGCGTACGGCGGCGTTAGGCGCTGCACACAATGAGGCCGTGTGTGAGAGGTTGCCTGCATGCGAGGGAGAGAGTGGCCATGCAATGGAGGCTGGCTTCGACGGTGGGAGGTTGCCGGCATGAGGTGGTGCCAATGGAAGGGGCTGGCCAATGGAGAAATTGGCTACGGTAGGGGCTACGTACGACGTACGCTGGGTAGAGGGAAGAGAGAGAGAGGGGAGGGAAAAGTGAAGAAGAAAAAGAGAGGGTTGGAGTTTTATTCTAAAACCCAACGTCTGGGGATCTACGCAACGATTTAACGACGGATCTCAAACATTGACTTGAAAATGCGTAAACATTAACTTAAATAAAAGTATTAAAAGTATTAAAAGTAATAAAGATAGAATATTTTTTAAACTAACTTTAGTTTATAGAATAATATTCCTTCATCATTTATAAAATGATGAAGTCTTATTTAACATATGTAAGAGAATGAAATTATTTAATTAATTAAAGTTTTCAACATAATTTAAATCTCATAATATCTTAAATAGTTGAAATCATTTTAATAATGATATTAAAATGATATTAAAATGATTTCCGACAATTATAATATTTTTGGAGCTCTTCAAGAATATTATAATTATCGTATTTAAAATCAAGTTTAATTCAATAACACTGAAAATATTCCTTATAAATATTTCTAGCATATTTAAAACACTGGACGTGCTCTAGAAGTCACAAGATATCTTTTGAAACACGCATTTGAGGTTCGGCATGCCTAACGAGGCTCGTAATCTCTAGATAGAAGGGGCAGGCAATTCACAAAATTTCTGCCCTCGGAATTTGCTTACGTCAGAAGGAAGGAACGTACATCAGAAAGAAGGAACGTATGTACGAAAGAAGAAGCGTATGCAAAAGGGAAGGAGCGGGGTGTTACACCTCTGGTCAGGGCGCATGAGATTCACGTGCCCATATAGTGCTTGATTATAGCCCATCCTCTTTACTCGACAGGTGCTGATTATTAAAAAAAAAAGAGAGATACATGTGAATCTGCGATAAGGTATGGGTTGTATAAAATGATGGGCCTACTTATTATTTTGGTTTCTTGCCATTATTAGGCCCTTGGTCTTTTAACACTTTTACCCATTAAAATGCACACGTGTTAGGCCAGCCTTTCGGGCTGGGCTATGTGCGTAGGTAGGGGTGGGTTGATCCACCCAGAATGGTTTTGACCAACTCGATCTGTAAGAATAAAATATTAATTTTTCCAAAAAATTAAGATTTTATTCTTGGACTTGTTTTTGGATTGTTTGTTTTTTCTATTAATTTTAGTGGATTAATATATTATTTTTCTTATAGTAAGATGCTAGAGGTTGTGATTATTTGAAATATTGTGGGAGTAGCCGAAGCATCCTTATCTATTGAAAAATAATCATATTAGATTGATTATCGGAGTATTTTGGAAGTAGCCAAAGCATCATAATTTATAATGATAATAATCATAAAGTGTCAACTTTGTAAATATATATTGGCATCTGTGTTGTGATTAAATCATTATTTTAGTGACTCGAACCCAAATGAAGGTTATTATTTTGTGGTTTAGTTAGAATAAGATAGTTGGTTTAATGTTGGTGGTAGATTTTCCAAGGCCCAAAGGTATGGAGAATTTATTCATTAGCATTGAATTATTCTAGTCTTATTATTTAGATATTTAGTAAATTTATGTGTGATGCAAACTCTATTTATAGTTGGTTAAAATTTACCATTGGTTAAATTGACATTGGTTGATTTAAATAAAGTTAAATTCATAGCATTAAAGTGTTTCTTGCTTATTGTAGTTTTAACATTTCCCACTTTCCATTTTGATGATATTATTCATATTCCGATGCTAAATGGTGACAATTTCTCTAACTAGAAATAAAATATTCTTATGAAATTAGGGTTCTTAGAGCTTGATATGGCGCTCTGTGTGGACGAATCACCCGCCCTCACGGCATCAAGTACGCCAACACAGATTTCTAAACATGAACGGTGGGAGCAATTTAATCGCTTATGTTTGTTGTTCATTGTTTGCATAAAAATAAAATCTGTAAGTGCACAGAATCGTAACAAGTAGTAAAGTGTTTTAAAGAAAACGGTTATCGAATCCACATGGAATAATTATACTATTGAGTATTGAAATTGAATAAATTAATTACAATTTGGAAAATCAAAATTTGAAAAATGGTTTATCTAAATTAAACTGAAGAAAAGAACATTAAAATTAAGATTTTAAAAATAATAAAAATAGATTTAGAGTATTTGACTTCACCTAGCAAATCCCATATAATTTATTCTTCCTTGTTATAGAATCCCAATTATCCCAAGTTGATGATAAAAATTCCTTGACTATTCAATATTTTCTCTCAAACAATACCAAAAATATCTCAAACTAATAACTCTATATCTCTATGTGAATTTAACTAATTAGATACTCATTAAGTTCTTTGGATTTTTCTTGAAAATTACACAAGTCGTGGTAAAGCATCTCTGCTTTTGCTCAACTAATGGTGTTTAATACTAGAGCTTTAATCACAAATCACCTCTTGGTCTCATTGTAATCCAAAAGATCGAACAATAGTTAGTTAGAAAATTGTGAGCATTAAGAACAAGGAACAAACACTCAATCATGGAAATATTGAAAATAAAAGGACTTAGAATATAAACTGTGTGTTCAATGCTAGGCTACATTAAAACTCTAGAAAATAAAATTAGTTCATAATGAAATTAAAAAGAAAAATAATAAAACTGGTATTCTTCGTTGGAGTCAGTTGATGAAACATGCGGCTCTCGCCTCTGCTTCCTTAGATCTGCCTCATTGAAAGAAATTCGAATAATAAACTCTAAACTATCGAAGCCTAAACTCAGACTCTCTAAAGCTCAAAACTAAAACTAAGATTATGAACCAAGACTCTTTATTCGTCCCATAAAACGAGATTAAATAGATGTCAAAACTCAAACCCAGAAACAAAATAAATGCAGCTACAATCTAGTCTAAAAATCTAGAAAATAGTTTCTAAAGATAGATGTTAACATAAAAGGAAATTATCCCAATAATATCAGAATTATTTAAAATAGAAGATTCAGTGACATACGGCTTGATTTGCAGAGATTGGGAGGATTTGGTAATCAGTAAATTGATTACGGAACTCGGGAAGATCCCATCGGGTAGATGTTGTGTGCACTAAATAAAACTAGCGGGCGTGGAAGCCACAAAGACCATACGACCCTCTTCTCGTATACCAAGTGGAAAGACTTCTCACCTTTGGGCGAGAAGAATCTCTTTGCTGCCCACGGGACAAGGCTCTTCACCCAAATCTCATTGGCTCTCTTCAGATATCGCTGCTTCTTATCGGTTTGGATCCATAGTCTATTCTTTTGTACCAAAATGCTCTCATTTTACAATAAATCTTCTGATTTCTTCAAATCCAAGAAAATAAATAAAAATATGTAGAAATAAAATAAAATCAATTGTATTGAATGGAAAATGATAGTTTTCATAAATAAAAAAGTGATAAAAATCACATAAAAATAATACTTGTCATTCATGAAATCTCATATCAATAAGAGCATTAGGTGTTCTATCCCTAAAACTGATAAGGCTAAAGCATTCCTGAAGGCTGTTGAGAAACAATTCATTCGTTCTGACAAGACTTTAGCTAGAACCTTAATGAAGAAACTATCAAGAAAGATTTTGATAGTACTAAAGGTGTGCCTGAGCACATTATGTAGATAATGGACATGGTAGCTCAACTTAGGTCTCTAAAGATTGAGATCTCTGAATCATTTTTGGTGCATTTCATTCTGAATTCTCTTCCTTCTAAGTATGGTCCTTTCAAAATCTCTTACAATACACATAAGGATGAATGGTCAGTTAATGAATTATTTACCATGTGTGTTCAAGAAGATGAGAGATTAAAAAATGAGAAGCTTGAAAGTATTCATATGTCCACTCATACTAATGGAAAGACCAAGAAAGGCAATCATGCCCAACTGCATAAGCACAAGGTGTGATTCAAGAAAAATGGCAATAAGGATTCTTGTTTCTTCTGCAAAAAGAAAGATATGAATAAGGATGGACAAAAGTATAAGAGATGGCTCAAAAATAAATGTAATCATCTATCTCTAGTGTGTCATGAATCATTTTTTGTAAAAGCTCCCGAACCACATGGTAGATTGATTCTGGTTCTGCAATCCATATTGTTAATACCATGCATGAATTTCTCAAAACAAGGAAGCTGAAACCAAGTGAACAATATGTTTATTCAGGAAACAAGATGAGTTCACAAGTGGAGGCTGTTGGGATTTTTAGATTATTTGTAAAGACTGGTTTTGTTTTAGACCCTGAAAATGTATTTTTTATTCCTATTTTTTCTAGAAATTTGGTCTCAGTTACAAATTTAATTAAGGTTGAATTTGAGTTTAGATTTGTTAATCATACTTTCAGCATTTTTAAGGATAATATTTACATTGGTGGTGGAATAAAAGTTGATAGTTTATTTAAATTTGAGTTAGATCCCAAGTTTGTGAATAATTATTTATCCTTGCATATTGATGTTGGTATTAAGTGGAGCATCATAAATTAGAACTCATGCATGTTATGGTGTAGGAAATTGAGACATATCTCCATAGAGAGAAATAAAAGGTTGATGAATGATATAGTCTTACAAACTCTTGATTTTACTGACTTTAGGACTTGTGTGGACTGCATAAAGGGAAAACAGAACAACAAGACCACTAAAGGTGCCACAAGGAGTTCAAGTATTTTGGAAATCATGCACACTGATATCTATGGATCTTTCCTACTCGTTTCCTAAATGATCAGAGATATTTTATCCCATTCATTGATGACCACACAAGGTATATATGTATCTCTACCTTCTAAATGAAAAGGCTGAGGCATTTTATGCTTTCAAAACCTATAAAGCTGAGGTAGAGAAACTAAAGGAAAATAAAATCAAGATTATAAGATCTGAAAAGGGAGGGGAGTATTATGGTAGGTACATAGAAAATGGATAAATGATGGGTCCATTTGCGAAATTCCTAGAAGAAGAGGGCATTATGTCTCAATACAATGTCTGGCACACCGCAACAAAATGGTGTAGTTAAAAGGAGGAATTGCACGCTTATGGACATGGTAAGAAAGATGATTAGTATTTATAAACTGCCATTATTGTTGTGGAGTGAAGCCTTGAAAACCGCTGTGTATATTTTGAACAGAGTTTGGTCCAAGACTGTCACTAATACACCTTTTGAGTTATGGACCGGACGAAAACCAAGTTTGAGTCATTTACACGTATGTGGTTGTCTTATTGAAGTGAGGATTTATAAGAGTTATGATAAGTGGTTTTTTCATTAGTTATCCGGTAAACCCTAAAAGACTCAGATTTTATTGTCCTAAAATTGTTGAGAGCAGAAATGCCAAATTCCTTGAGGATGCTGAACCTAGTGGGAGTGCTTATCCTCGTTAGTTACAATTAGAGGAAGCACAAGAGAAGACTAAAACTCCTTCGTATGGAAGACATATGATTATGCTAAGAGAAGATCAAATTGATTACTTTGAGCAATAATTATTTCCAAAATAGTCTACTAATGAAGAACTTGTTCAAGCAGATACTATCCTTAGTTTACAAACTATAGAGTAGGTAGTATCAAGGAGATCCTCAAGAGTAAGGAGACCATCAATTTCTAATGACTATATGGTTTACCTCCAAGAATCTGACTTTGATGTTAGATCTAAGGAGAATCCAAACTCGTTTTCAGAGGCCATGAGTGGAGATAATTCCACATCTTGGTATGATGCCATGAAAGATGAGTTGGAATCCATGGCTAAAAATCAAGTTTAGGATCTCGTTGACTTACCTAATGGAGCAGCAGCCACATTGACTGCAAATGGGTTTATAAAATCAAAAGGGATGCTTCTGGTAATGTTGAACAACGTAAAGCTAGACTTGTGGTAAATGATTTACTCAAAATGAAGGCATTGACTACCATGAAACCTCCTCTCTAGTTTCTAAGAATGATCCATTCAGGATAACCATGACATTAGTAGCTCATTTTAATCTAGAGTTACATCAAATAGATGTGAAAACGACATTCTTAAATGGGGATCTTGAAGAGGAGGTATATATGTTACAACTTCAGAGTTTTAAAGATAACAAGTCAGAGTTTACAAATCAAAGAAATCTATATATGGAATTAAGCAAGCCTCCCACCAATGGTATATAAATTTTCACAAGGTTATTAGCTCATTTGGATTTATTGAGAACGTTGTTGATCAATGCATATACCTTAAGGTCAATGGGAGTAAATACATTTTCTTAGTCCTATATATAGATGATATTTTGCTTGCAAGCAGTGATTTAGGCTTGCTTCGTGACACCAAGCAGTTTCTTTCTCAAAACTTTGAAATGAAGGATTTTGGTGAAGCCTCTTATGTCATTGGCATAGAGATTCACGGAGACTGGGAACAAAGAATTTTGGGACTGTCTCAAAACGCCTACATTGAAAAGATTTTGGAAAGATTCAACATAAAGAGTTGTAAGGCTTCAGTGGAACCTATTGTCAAAAGGGATGCATTTAGCAAAATTCAATGCCCGCAAAATGCATTGGAGTAGGAGCAAATGAAATGGATACCACATGCATCTACAGTAGGAAGCCTAATGTATGCACATGTTTGCACTAGACTTGAGGCTTTGTAGTGAGATTATTGGATTGATATCAACGTAACCTAGGTTTGGGTCATTAGAATGCTGCAAAGAAGGTTCTAAGGTATTTACAAGGAACCAAGGACTACAAATTGATGTACAAACACACTGACCGTTTAGAGGTGGTTGGTTATTCAGACTCAAATTTTGCCAGATGTGCAGACACTAGAAAATCTACTTTAGGATATATTTTTCTACTTGATGGGGGTGCTATATCCTAGAAAAGTTGTAAGCAAACTATTGTTGTTACATCTACCATGGAGGCATTAATGCAATAGAATCAGTACAGATTACACATTACACAATAGAATCAGCACAAAATTCACAGATTCATATTATACAGATTCACAAATTACACAATCAGGAAAATCTACAAATTACACAGAGAGAAGAGGAAGGGAGAAGAGAGAGAGGCTCATCGTGTGGACCTAGTGCGTCTACTGGACTGTGGTAGGCGGAGGTGGTTGAGGAAGGGCGGCAAACTAGGTGAGCTCGCGATGGGTGGGGGGACTAGCGTCAAACTGCGTGAGGTCGCGATTGGGGACTGCCTCTAGGTGACTGGGTGAGGTCTCGCGACGAGGGGGAGAGGGTCGATGTTGCAGTGAGAGACAAGCTGTTAGGTTGCGAGTCGCAATTGCATGGAGAGAGAGAGAGAGACGAGCGAAGCGGGGGGGGGGGGATGGGGGAAGAAAGGGAAGGAGGAAAAACGTGGGTGTATTAATATAATGGCTCTTTTGCGGTGACTTTTAATCGCCGCAAGATACGACAATATCACCACAAAAACAAACATCCTAGATTAGTTTATTTGCGGCGGCATAATATCGCTACAAAAATTCAAACACTGCGTGGTAGCAAGATTATAACCCAGGAACGTATCAGATATTTTCCCAAACTAATTGCGGCGAACAAAAGTTGCCACAATAAACTCTATTTTGCAGAAAAACATGTTTTCCCCACAAAGTTTTACTTGCCGACAAAATTTTGTGGGAAAAGGCTTGTTTTATTTTCCACGAATGATTTTGGTGTGATTCGGTAATTATTTGCCACCACCGTCTGTCTTGGGAAATAAGTTCATGGCAAAAGCCCATAATTCTTGTAGTGATTGTTCATAGCATGCAATGAAGCTACTATACAGGCGTTATGGTGAATTTCCTCAGTGGTCTTAATATTGTTGATTTAATAGAAATGCCACTAAAGATCTTCTATGATAGCACTGCTGCAATTTTCTTCTCGAGGAAAAAGAAAAATAGTGGTAGAAGTAAGCATATCGACATCAAGTACCTTAGTGTTAGAGAGAGCTTTAAGAGGAATGAGGTGTTTATTGAACTTATAAGTACTGAGTTGATTATTGCAGATCCCATGACTAAAGGCTTACCAGTACTGCAGTTCAAGGGTTATATGGACAATATGAGACTTATCAATTTATTTTATGTTTCGTTTCTCTTTATTTGGTCTATAGACATACAATATTCATTTTGGTTTTATTTTGGAAAATAAAGTTGTTTTGTGCATATTGTTTTTATCCATTGAGATAATGTAAAGTAGGACTCGAATGACTTATTGGAAGTTCATTCATAAAGTTGTCTGCCCATATGGTACTTATTTAATGGGTATTGTAGATGTGATACATGGAAGGGATGTCTTGACTTTATAAGGGGTTTTACCGCCATGATTCATGTATAATACTCTTTATCTGAGTAGGATTATTCTATAACTAGTTGAAATAAACAATGTTTGGCCATATTTGTGACATAAGGTTCAAGTGGGAGAATGTTAGAATTCTATTTAGAGTGACTCATATGCAACAGTTTGTTAAGAAGTTTAATTCAATTAAACTTGGGTGTTAAGAGTTTTATTTCTAATGAACAACAGTAATAGATAATTCCTATTCCTTGATGAGAGGAATAGTTTAAGTCTAACTTTGTTAGAGGATCCTTAGTCTAGCTATAAATAAAGGGTCTGTGTACATCGTTGATACGACAATAAAAAAGGCATAGGTCCGAAGATTCTCTTCCTACTCATGTTTAACATAGTTTTCTTAAAGTGTGATTTTTTTTAGGCTCTTGTTTATTCTTGAATCACCATGACATGAGGTACATGCTATTTTATTTCCGCTGCTAGCTATTCCATATTCAGTATTTTATTCTTTTAATATTACCTTCAAGAATTAAACCCGAAACTACATGAAACCTTGGTCGAGCTCCATAAAAAAATTTCTCCTCCAAATTTCAACTTCAAAGCTTGATTAAATTAACTACAAACTCTTCAAATCTCACAATTTCATCATCAATTGCATGATTTTTCAAGAAAAAATATCAATCCCAATTTTTACAGACCAAACCAAACCTATATAAACTTCAAAATCTCAAGCTTGGAGAAAGCAAATGTGCATGTATAGGTTTGGTTTGGAAAGATCAGTTAAAACGTCCTATAGTTTGCTATATAAATTAAGCTATGTCTCCAAAACTATATCGTTGGTTTGGAGAGAGCAAATGTGATGAAATCGGGTTAGATATTTTAATATTGCTATAGGTTAATATGTTTGCAAGTTGATCTATTTCCAAATGTGTAGAACGTTTACTCGTTTTACTTCTTCAAGCTCAGTAAACTCTCTTGTAGTGTTAACGACTATACTCTCGGTGTTATATTTCGGCCCATGGATTAACCAAGGACCCAAGGACAACCCATGAAATAGTTCAACCCGAGTGAAGAGAACCACCAGACATGGTTCTGGTTTAAGCAAAAAACATGCACGTTCAACACCACTTCTTCCTCGTCTAGGGTTGCCACACCAGGTCTCCAAAGCCACTGCCTCCCACGTTTTCTCCACTGATTTTCAGCCCTCACACACTCATATACAACCCATGTTCTTCCTCAAACACAAAGGCAGTTCGGCATCCATTGTGCAGTAAGTTCTTTGCTATATATGTCTTTCTTTACAGCACCCACCACTTCTCCACTGCACTCTCTCATGGTTTTGCTTCACTTGTGTGCCATCTAAACACATCCACCTGCTCCCTTTGAAGTACCCAGAATATTACCAAGGTTGCCTCTCATCATTTGAACCTAGATTTGCACCGAGAGCCAAGTAATAAGGTGTTACCCTCTGTTTTGTCAACGTCCCTGATCTTCACACCTCCATTATTAAAGCTCATGCGTGACCTAGGCTGAAGCTCTGCACCACGAAGTCTTCACCACACAAGGTAAACCAGGCCACTGTACACCAACCGAAGTCAGCAGTGCCTCACTTCTACGAAAGTGCTGCCCAACAAAGTTACAAACCCATGCACGTCATTGCCCCTTATTTTTTCTCTCTTTTCGGTACCGCCCTTCTCCTTCCTTCTGTTCACTTCTTTCCTTGGGGTTGCATGGCATTCTTGGGTGTCACTAGTAGCACATCAAACTTAGGAGTCAAAGTCGGCCACAGTTGTGATGTTTGACGGTAGAAGTCTAGAAGATCATTTTTAAGCAAGGGATCAAGTGATCAGAGGATGAGTCCGATGAAGTTGTCCTGAGAGACTCAACGTTAATTGGCTGACCTACGCCCCCCCCCCCCCAAATTTTTTTTTTAAACTTAAAATATCCACTAGTAGAACTTGTTCATCATTTTATAAATATAGATAATAGCCTCCCAAAAAATTTATAATCCCATATGCTCTCCAATTTTTATTTTTTAAATTTCAATATACCTCCAAATGCCTCTCTCCAATATTTTTTCCTATAGTCCCAATATTTTATATAATTATATATTATCTATTTTTAAGGATGTGTCCTTACCAAAATTAAATTAAAACTAAATTTATGAGAAATAATAAACTTATTAAGATGGATTCCAAAATTTTTTATTATATAATATTAGGCTTCTTAATATATATAGAATCTAAAGTGAAAATATAAGAAAAATAATTTAAGGTTGATGATCATCTAAATGAAAAATAGTTGAGAGGTTTTATACTCTAACTTCATTGAGCAAGGATAAATTTATTTAAAATCTCAATTATAGCATTATTATATGCTTAATACGACATGAAAATATCTAGATTTTACACGAAACTTGATAAACTACCTTACATATTATAATAAAAGATGAAATTATAAAAGACCACTTAATTGTTTTTATGAAGAAAGCAAATTCTAAATATAATAATGCATGAATACTATTTCATGAAACATTTCCATTAGAAATCTGAAATATTATTAAGTTGCTTTATAGAATTTTGTTTCTACATGTATATAGCAGATTAACGAGATCTATTGTTATATACAGTTATATAATTATGATTTTTAATCTCTTTTTATTTTACATAAATGTGTTACACGTTAGAAAATTGGCCCCTCGCAGAAAAATTACTGGTTTTACCACTGCCTGAGAAGGTAATTCAGCACAAAACCAGATGGAAAAGATGAAGATTTCTTGATTGGGAGAAAATAGCATTCCTCGGTTGCCAGTATAGGGGTGTCAGAATTGTGCATATGACCCCAATTCAGAAAATTCTCTTTGGTGTGCACGTCATGGTCACATGTATGCCTAGTGATCCCCATTTTAAGCCCAAAATCAGCCGTTTTCCCACCCGAATCGTCACTTTTAGTTATTTTCCAATTTTGGTTATTTTTCTTTTATGGTAATGTTTATTTTTGAGGAACAATTTCCTCCTGATTTTCAGTGAGATTTTAGCTAGGTACTTATTTTGTTCCGTATTTAATTATTTGGTCATAATTCTAATTTCCCTCTTTTTCCTTAGCTATTTAAGCCCAACTTGTGGGCTTCATAAGATATTGCAATTTATTTTTTGAAAGAAATCCTAATCTCAGAGTTTTCTTCATAGTTTTATCTCTGTTTGTGTTTTTGTCAATCTCAATCTCTAGCTTCCATCGCTTGGCTACTATCAAAATAATTCTTATTTTTCATTCAGCGTTAGGAAGGTTACGAGCTGCTAGTTATCTGAATGTATGGGACCCTAAACCATGTGTATATTAGTGCAAATATGAGCAACAGAGTGTTGTAATGAAGAAATAGATTTAGTTATTATGGGATGGATAGAGTTATATGTGTGTTTATCAAAGGTGGAGTGTGCCATGGTTTGGAAGTATGGAAGTGTACGTGCACCAACTTATAAGTGACTACCCACATATGTGTGAGTATAGATAATTAAAGAGGTGAAGTTCGGCTTATATGCACGATTGTGTAATTCATAGTCTAATATGGTGCATGGGTTGCTAGGACTCTCGCAGGTCTTCGTTTAACCATATGATAAGCACTAGGCTTTGCAAAAAGAAAAAAGAGGATTTTATGGCGTTTCTATTATCGGCATTTATATAAATGCTGGTAAAAATATTCATTTACTGACGTTTCATTTTTACGCTAGTGATTACTAGCATGTATGCCTTTACGCTGGTAATTAAATATAAATTGCCGACGTTTGCATAAGCATCGATAAACTAAATGGGATATAGTATTGTTTCTATTACCGGTGTTTATAGAAACATCAGCAAAAAGATTGATTTACCGACGTTTCGATTTTATCTCGATAATTACCAGTGTGAATGTTTTACATCAACAATTAAAAATATATTTTCCAAAATTTGTGTAAATTTCGGCAACGTAAGAGTTGTTCAATAAAGTTATAAAAATATAAGATGCCCTGTGTAATGACATACCATGCACTCATGATATGGATTTCCATGTTAGAGGTTTTAAAAATATATGCTTGCTTCCTCCCCTCAAATCTGTGTTCTTTCTCCACCAAATTCTTTCCATCAAACCTACGAGTTGGAGTAGCCAATAAAAAGGGAGCAACAAATTTGATTTAGTATGTTTGAGAGACAAATGTTGTTGGACTTTGAAGTGAAATTGATCAGATTAGATTTGAGAAATTTGGGGAGGTTGGATTTGGATTTGGGAGATATTTGGTTTAGGAAACATGGGGTGGGTGTCGAAATTTAGGTCTCATTTATGGGATAGGAATGGGTTTTCCAAATAAATAGAATATTTTTACAAATTTAAAAACAAAGTTTATGACCTGATAGTAAGCATGACATGTACATGGTAGTAAGCATGACATGTATGCTTGATGAACATAACACGTAAGTTAATAAGCATGCATGATAGTAAACTTGACATGTATGCTTGATGAACTTGAACGTGCTTATGCATGACATGACTTAGAAACAACATGACTTTGCTCGTGTAAACTGAATTCAATCTCAATTCACATAGGGTTTAAATCTCTGTCCATTTACTTTAAATGTCCCTTTTGCCTCATGATAGACTTCAACCGCTCCATAGGGAAAGACATGGGTTACCACAAATGGTCCCGAACACCAAGAGCGCAGCTTTCCCAGGAAGAGTCGAAGTCTTGAGTTAAATAATAAAACTTTCTGCCTAACTTCAAATCCCCTTCTCATAATATGCTTATCATGCCATCTTTTAGTTTTATCGTTGTAAATCCCAACATTCTCATAAACATCATTGCGGAACTCATCCATCTTATTAATTTGCAATATTCTATTCTCGCCAGCCGCTTGTAAATCAAAGTTTAGTGTCCTCGTTGCCCAATAGGCTCTGTGTTCTAGTTCCATGAGTAGAAGACAGGCTTTTTCATAAACGAGCCGATAAGGCGATGTCCCAATCAATGTTTTGAATGTTGTCCTATTGACCTATAATGCATCATCTAACCTTCTCGCCTAGTCTGTCTGAGAGACATTGACGATCTTCTCCAGTATGTGCTTTAGCTCTTGATTAGACACCTCGACATGGCCGCTTGTTTGAGGATGGTATTGTGTCGCCACGTGATGGGTAACTCCATACTTAGTAGCGCTTCAAATTTGTGATAGTAAAAACACTTCTCACCATCACTAATTATGGCCCTTGGAGTTCTGAATCGGGAAAAGATGTTCTTCCACAAGAAATTCACTATGACCCTCGCATCATTGGTCAGCAAGACAATCGCTTCTACCCATTTGGAGACATAATCTACAGCCACCAAAATAAATTTATTAGAATATGAGGATGAAAAAGGACCCATGAAATCTATACCCCAAATATCAAATAATTCAATCACTAAAATATTGTTTAAAGGCATATCATGTTTCCTAGAAATGTTCCCAATCCTTTGACAATGATCACATAAATTAACAACATTAAAAGAGTTTTTAAAAATAGTCGGCCAATAAAAGCTGCATTGTAAAACTTCTGCTGCCATTTTTGCTCCACCAAAATGGCCGCATGCTTCTAATGAGTGGCAGTGTCTGAGTATGCTCTCCATCTCCTCCTCGTGCACACATCTTCTGATTATCTGGTCCATGTAATGCCGATATAGAAAAGGTTCCTCCCAAAAATAATATTTCAAGTCGGAGAAGAACTTCTTCTTTTGTTGATATGTCATCTCGGTCGGTAAAATTCTGGATACCAAATAATTTACAATGTCGGCATACCATGGAACGACTTGTATAGCCATTAATTGCTCGTCTGGGAAGGTCTCATTAATTGGAAATTTCTCTTCGCCAACCGCCTCTTTAAGCTCAAGATGAGATAAGTGGTTAGCCACTACATTCTCAGTACCTTTCTTATCTTTTATTTCTAAATCAAACTCTTGTAATAGCAAAATCTATCTTAACAGTTTTGATTTGGCATCCCTATTTGACAACAAGTATTTAAGAGCTGAGTGATCGGTGTAGACGACCACCTTTAAATCTATCAAATAAGAGAGAAATTTGGCAAAGGCAAATACAATCGCTAACAATTCTTTTTTAGTAGTAGCATAATTAAGTTGAGCTTATTTTAAGCTCCAACTTGCATAATAAATAACATGATTTTTTTTCTTTTCTTTGCCCTAAAATAGCCCCTATAGTATAATCGCTAGCATCACACATTAATTCAAAAGGTAAATTCCAATCTGGTGATACAATGATACGTGCTGAAATTAATTTCTTTTTCAATGTTTTAAATGCATGCAAGCATTCATTAGAAAACTCAAACCGAGTATCTTTAATCAAAAGATTGCAAAGAGGTTTAGTAATTTGGGAAAAATCCTTGATAAACTGATGATAGAACCCAACGTGACCCAAGAAACTTCTCACACCTTTCACATTGGTCAGTGGTGGGAGTTTGTCAATAACTTCTATCTTTGCTCGGTCGACCTCAGTTCCCTTGAAGGAAATGCGGTGGCCGAGCACTATTCCCTCTTCGACCATGAAGTGACATTTTTCTCAATTCAAAACAAGATTTGTCTCCTTGCATCTCTGCAAAATCGAAGATAATTTAGAGAAATAATTATCAAAAGAGTGACCAAAAACACAAAAGTCATCCATAAAAACTTCTAAAAATAAGGATAGGCGAAATTGGTCTTCTCTTGATCCTCGGGTGCAATGGCTATTTGATTGTAACCAGAATACCCATCTAGAAAATAGTAATAAGCATGGTCGATAAGTCTTTCTAGCATTTGATCAATAAAAGGTAAGGGAAAATGGTCTTTCCAAGTTTCATCTTTCAGCCTTCGATAGTCTATGCATACTCGCCATCCTCGTCGGTACGAGTTCATTGTTGTCATTTTCTATCACAGTTATCCCTCTCTTTCGGACGACTTGCATTGGACTTACCCATACACTATCTGTGATTGGATAAATGATTTCGACATCTAAAAGTTTCAATACTTCTTTATGCGCCACTTCTTGCGTTGATGGGTTCAATCTCCTCTAGGTTGGATGATCGGCTTAAAATTATCCCCCATTAAAATCTTGTGCATGCAAATTGAAGGACGAATTCCTTTAATGTTTGAGATGGTCCAACCTAAAGCCATTTTGTGTTCCCGCAAGACTCTCAGCAACTTCTGTTCCTCTACATCACTCAAGGAACTGTTAATAATAACTGAAAAAGTAGAGTCCTCTCCTAAGAAAGCATACCTTAAATTTGATGGAACTGGTTTGAGTTCAAGCTCACTCCCTAACCTCTTAATCTTTGGATTCAGTAGATGTAGAGTAAGTAAGACATATCTCTCGTGGTAGCTTTGGAAATTCACCTCCATAAGTCTCGTTGGCCATGACCATGTCTCGATCGCTTATTTAAAAACAAGAATGTACTTCGGAAGGAAATTTTATAGATTTAAATACATCAAAAGTCACATACTCCTCGTCGACTCTTAGAATGAGTTTCCCTTGCTGGACATCAAAAACTCCAGCCGTCATTCTTGGCATTGCTCTCTTCGAAGACCATTGATAGTTGTTGGATGCCAATTCTTCTAGAAGTTCATATGCAATTTCATGGGTCTTACTCATTAAAGCTCCTCCTGCGGCCACATCAGCCATAAATCGATTTGTGGGTCCCAAACCATTGTAAAATGTCTGTACTTGAAGCTAGGATGGGAGGCCGTGATGTGGACACTTGCGCAATAAATCCTTGTATATCTCTCATGCCTCATATAATGATTCACCCTCAGTTTGCGTCAAGGTAGTAATATCATTTCCTAACTTCGCTGTCTTGGCTGGAGGGAAATATTTTGCTAAGAATTTTTGTGCCAACTCCTCCCAGGTGGTGATAATACCGGGCGACAAAGAGTTCAAACAAGATTTTGCTTCTTCCCTAAGTGAGAATGAAAAAAATCTCAATCGAATCGCATCATCTGTCGCTCTTGTATTTAAAAGTATAAAAAATTTCTAGAAAATTTACAATATGGACATTAGAATCCTCTTGTGACAGACCCCAAACTGGACGGTTTGTTGAATCATTTGAATGATGGCTGGCTTGATCTTGAAGTTGTTAGCTTGTATAGCTGGCCGCCTTATACTAGATGTCGCCATATTGACAAAGGGCATATCATACTCTCTTAAAGCCTTGTGCTCCTAGTCGGCCATATTAAATTTAGATGTGGTGACCTATGTCTTTTTCTCTTTATTAATCCGACGGAAGGTTCGTTCAATTTTGGGTTCGAAAAGTGTATGCTCTATCGATTTAGATCGGGGCATGCTGTAACGCCCCAGTCCCACAGGGATCGAAGAGTTACTCCCTATAACTTAAAACTTACAATTCATCAATATATTTATTGACTCCAAAATGTAAAGTCATCAGAATACTACAAAATCTCTTAATAAAATCCGTCACTTCTCAGAAATCTTTTATGAGTAATCCACTATGCTTAAATAATCATCTCACCGATACTTCATAATCCTGATCCTTAGCTGGACTATTCAAAATCATCTGAAAAATATATGGAGATAAGGGGTGAATTATCAACAACTCAATAAGCAGATGACATATACTAGTATGTAAACATGAACATTTTCATAGAGTTCAGAATGCAGAAACAAAAATTTTCAGTATCAATATGCAAATCTCAAAAATACATATTCTCAGAAAATCAGAGCGACTTTTCAAACATTTTATATTCATAAACCAACTTTTCATATTCAAAGACTCATTTGGCACAACATGACTAAACATCTTCGTCTTATCATATCATATCAGAGCATCATGTCAGAACAGAGACCATGTTTAACCCCCGTGGTAGGGTTGTGCATCATGCGGAAAGCCAAGCAAAACATAAATCACCATGTTACCAAAGCGATTGCACTTAGAATAGAAAACCACTATTATATCCCGTAGCGGGTCAGAGGTCACTATTATATCCCGTGACAGGGTCAAAGGTCACTATTGTATCTCGTGACAGGGCCAGAGGTCACTATTGTATCCTGTGACAGGGCCAGAGGTCATTATTGTATCCCGTGACAAGGCTAGAGGTCACAATTATATCCTGTGACAGGGCCACATATCAGAGGAAAATAGAATCATAATCACCATATCAGAATTAGAATTAGAGTCAGAATATAATCAGAGAGTCATGTCAAAGGTTTTTCAAGTGCCACATCTTATCAATACAGAGTACTGAACAGAATCAGGTCACAAAAACATAACTTACACACAAAATTTCATATTCGCTTTCTTTTTCAAAGTTCAGAAACAGAATGTAAAAAATAAGCTCATGTCTACACCAGTCATGACAGAAAATAATTTATTCTTAAACAGAATCTCATGAGTAATGCAGAACAAATAACTGAGGTAGTTCATATTTCTTTTCATAATCAAATATGTATATTTTCCAAAAATCACCTCAGCTCATTTTATTTTAATACAAAGTCTAGCATAGGAACCCTGCTTACTTGGACTTAGCTTTTTTGAAATTTTTTCTAAAAAATGTCGAACAATAATTAAGCTTCACCTATAACATAATAACACAAAATTTCATAAATTTACAATTGAATACAAATTTCAATATTTAAGCCTAAGATGCTAAAATGACCTATTTTATTTCTTAAAAAACCTAACTTCACGTAATCCTAAAATATCATCACATTTTCTAAATTCGTCAATGTCCTAATAATCAGTCCGAACAAAACACAATATCTAACTGATTTACTAATGAGAAAAATTTTATAAAATTGGGTAACATAATTATATCAAAATCTATTAGAGTAGACAAAGCAAAAATGTCTTTTAATAAAAATATACTTAATTTGTCTTAAAGTATTTATGATAAAAATTAACATCTTATTATTCTCAATTGAAAATTGGTAGTAAAATATTTAAACTAGTTACTTAAAGAAAACATAAATATTTTCTATATATATATATATATATATATATATATATATATATTCTTATACCTCAAATAGAACAATTTTATGGAACGGAAATGCTCCAAGAACTGCTGCGGCCTTCTTGAGAACTCTTCTTGAGTTTTCAACGTCTGAAAAGTTTTGCTGGTGCACGGGTACGTGAGGCTGCATGGCAGCTGGAGAGGGTGGCACCGGTCGGCCTTCCTTTGCCGATCTGGTGAGTGCAGTCCCTCAACCTATTCCGAAGATGGTTCTTGCACCCAGGATTCCAAAGGTGTTGGATGGTGAGGTTTATTTTCAGTTTACCAAAGAAGAAATAGCAATATCAGCGGAACCTTTCCGCTATTCTGTCGTTCTCAAGTTCTTGAAGAATCGTCCGTCGTTGGATGCGGTGAGGGCTTTCATTCACAATCGATGGGGACTTACAGCCACTCCAGTAGTTTCTGCCATGAGGAGACCGCGTAATGTTTTTGTTAGCATGACTAATGATGTGGATTTCACCAAAGCATTATCACGGGAGGTTTGTGAAATAAATGGGATATTCTACCGTGCCTTCAGATGGTCTCCAGAGTTCAATGAGGATGCCGAGCCATCAAGGGTTCCGGTATGGATTTCTTTGCCGGGGCTTCCTCCAAACTTTTATCAAGAATCCTTCTTGAAGATTTTGATGGCACCGATTGGAACCTTCATTAGACGTGATAATCCGACGAGGTGCGCTACTAGAACGGATGGAGCACGGCTTTGTGTGGAAGTGGATGCTGCAAAACCTCCTTTGTCGCATTTCTGGATTGGAGTGCCTGGACTTTCTTCTAGCCGAAAGCAAGAAATATTGTATGAAACGCTCCCGGCTTACTGTTCGTCATGCAAGATGCAGGGTCATGATGTTCAAACTTGTAATCCGGGTAAAGCTGGTAAGAAAGGGGGGAGAAAAGAGAGTACGAAAGGTTTGTTGGATGATCAAGAGGTAGCACCGAAGGAGGATAAGGTTGAAACTCCTTTGCTGGTTCTTGAGGATAAAGAAACAGAGGATGTGGTGGTGGAAAAGGAGACGGAAGCAGTAGGTGCAGTTTATGTGCAGTTGGATGCCGAGAAGGAAGAGTTGCCAGTGCAGGTGGCAGACCAATTGGTGCAGTTGGGTTCTGAGGATGAGGAAAAACTGGAGCAGATAGGAGAAGAAATTCCTACGGTGATAAATAAAGTGGTGCAGTTGAAGTCTTATGTTGGAACAGAGGATGCAACAGATCTAATGCTACATGTTGGGGTCGCAGATGGTGCAGGGATGGTCACGGATGCGGATTATGTGGTGTCTAATATGGATGTAAATCAGAGTTTACGTGCGGACAATAATGGACCGATAATGGAGCAGACGCAACCAGTGGTGGATGCGGACATTGCTGAGGACGTTGATGAAGAAGTTGATGAAGAAATAATGTTGGAAGAGAATTGTTCTTCAGAACCTGAACCGGAACAGCATCCAGAGGTTTTTTCACAAACTAAAGCCTATTTTACTGAATCTGAGTTGAATGATGGTAAGAAAATGTATAATAAAAAAAAGTTTATTAAAATGCGTAGTTCTTCTCGGGTTCTTGCCCGAAATAAAATTGCTAAATGATTGATTCCATTTTGGTATGGAATATTAGAGGGGTGGGAACATCTAGAACTAGGCTAAAGGCTTTGGTGGGAAGATATAAACCGAAATTTGTTGCTCTTTTAGAACCGTTTCAAAATTTAGAGGGTGCTCGCAAAGTGGCTAGAAGTCTAAATTTTGATATGGTTATTTCTAATGAGGTGGAAGGGGGGAAAATTTGGCTTTTGTGGGATAGTATGCATAAGGTGCAAGTTGAGAAGTTGGGTATGCAATATATTTCTGTTGTTGTTGAGAGTGGTGAGGATAAAATTTTGATTCATGTGATTTATGCTAAATGTTCTTGGGTGGAGAGGCGTTATCTATGGCAAGAGTTAAATAGTAATCATGTGGGTGTAGATCCTTGTCTTTTTGTGGGGGATTTTAATATTATTAGGAATGATTCAGAAAGGAGGAGAGGAAGACCTCAGCCAATTGTGGCTATGGATGATTTTAATGATTGGATTCATCAAAGGGGTCTTATGGAAATGGCTTCGAAAGGGAGTTGTTTCTCTTGGTGTAATGGCCAGTCAGGTTTGGCCCGTTCGTGGGCTCGACTTGATCGTGCTCTTATGGATAATTCTTTTAGTAATTTGTTCCCTAATATTATTTGTTCTTACTTGCCTAGATCTACTTCAGACCATGCTCCCATGTTCATTGAATTTAAGAAAGATTCTTTTGCATATGGGCCATCTCCATTTCGGTTTCAACAGATGTGGGTGGATCATCCTGGTTTTCTGGATTGTGTTAGAAATGCTTGGAATATTCGGATGGAATGTTCTCCGCTTTTGTGTTTAAGTAAGAAATTAAAACATACTAAGGTGGTGCTTCGGGAATGGAATAAAAGAGTATTTGGTCACACAAGAGAGCGTATTGATGCCCTTGAAAAACAGGTTGAGGAGATTGAGTTTCATCTTCAATCAAATTGGGAGGTTAGTTTGGAGAGAGAGCTACATGAAGCTGTCTCTAATCTAGCTAGATGGAGGTATCGGGAAGAGATGAGATTAGCTCAATTGGCCAAGCTTAAATGGAAGTTGGAGGGAGATAGCAATTCAAAATTTTTTCATGCTTGTCTTATTAATAAAAGAAGGAAGAGAGTGCTGGAGATGAGATCGAATGGTATGACTTATGAGAATCCGGAGAGTATTCATCTAGGGGCGGTGGAATTTTTTCAAGATGCACTTCGTGGAGAGCCGCCCATAGAGCAAGCTAGACTAGAAGGCCTTATTGAGACGGTCATACTAGAGGAGGAGAATGAGTCTTTGATTAGGCCGCCTACTTTAGAGGAAGTGTTTGAGGCAGTATCATCCATCCCAAATCAAAGTACTCCGGGTCCTGATGGGTTTGGAGCGGGTTTTTATAAAAGTTGTTGGGAAGTGGTTAAGGTTGATGTTTGGAAGGCAGTAGTGGAATTCTTTATGATCAAGGATCTTCCAAGATTCTTCACGGCCTCATATTTGGTCCTTATACCAAAGATGGAGTCTCCCACAGGTTTTGATAAGTTTCGTCCTATTAGTCTTTGTTCTGTTTTTTATAAAATTTGCTCTAAGATTATTGTTTCTCGTTTATCTGGTTTTTTACCTCGCTTGATTTCTTTGGAGCAAGGAGCCTTTATTCCTGGACGGAGTATTTTTGAAAACATTAGTCTCACTCAAGAGTTGGTGCAGTCTATAAATAAAAAAATTCATGGGGGGAATATTTTGTTAAAAGTTGATATGGCGAAAGCTTATGATAGGGTGGATTGGGGTTTCTTGATAATGGTTTTGCAAAGGTTTGGTTTCTCTTCTCAATTTTGTGAGTTGATATATTCTTGTATCTCTAACCCTTGGTATTCTGTCATGATGAATGGAACGGTTAAGGGTTTTTTCCCGGGTGGTCGTGGGCTCCGTCAAGGTGATCCTCTATCTCCTTATTTGTTTATCATCCAACAAGAGGTCCTTTCCCGTTTGATTCATAGGAGTGTGCAAGAAAATCAATTTGGTTTATTTTCTCAAGCCCGAGGTACTCCTATTATATCTCATTTGATGTATCTGATGATGTTATGGTTTTTTCTAATGGTAGTCAAAGATCGGTGCAGGTTCTTCAAAAAATTTTGATTCAATATGAGAGGTGGTCTGGACAAAGTATTAATGTTCAGAAATCTGCTTTGTACTGTTCTAATAAAATTCCAAACCGGCGTAAGCAAAGGATTTTAAGGCAGACGGGTTTTATGGAAGGATCTTTTCCTTTCAAATATCTAGGTGTGCCAATAATTCAAGGGCGTTTGAAACAGGCTCATTTAGAGGAAATGGTGAATAAAGTGAGGCAAAAGATTAGTGGCTGGAAAATGAGGCTTCTTTCTTCGGGAGGAAAACTTGTTCTTTTGAGGCATGTTTTATCTAGTATGAATATCCATCTACTTGCTGTTTTACAGGTACCTCAAGTTGTTATTGCCAAAATCCATAGATTGATGAGTTCTTTTTTTTGGGGAGAAGCTGATGGACGGAATAAAAGGAAATGGTGGGCTTGGAATAAGATGTGTAAGCCGGTGGAAGAAGGAGGAATTGGGTTAAGAAATCTTGAGGATGTTCAGAAAGCCTTGCATATGCGTTTCGCTTGGAATCTCGTTCAAGGTAATTCTTTATGGGCTAATTTTTTCAAAACCAAATATGTTGGAAACCGGCCATGGTATCTTATAGAAAATAATAAAGGATCTCAATTTTGGAGAATGGTTGTGAATTGTATTCCGTTGTTGTTAAATAATTCGAAATGGAAAATTAGAGAGGGTGATCTTTTTTTCTGGTATGATAAATGGAGGGATAATGGTCCATTGATTAATGATATGAATATTATGGGTTCTCCTTTTTTGAAAATTAAAGATTGTAGATTGTCGGATAGTTGGGATGTGGAGTTATTGGAGGAGTTAGTAGGGCATGATAGGGTGGAGGAGATAATAACGGATTTAGCTGGATTAAAGAATGGAAAGGATGTTCTAGTTTGGACTTCTACGGATACAGGTATTTTCTCTACAAAATCTGCTTGGAACTGTATTCGTATTAGAGGGAATTCTATGGTTTGGCATGCTTGGATTTGGCATAAGAATCTTCCTTTAAAAATGTCTATCCATTTTTGGAGGACTTGGTTTATGGCCTTGAGTGTGGATGACAGATTACGCCGTATTGGTATTCCTTTGGTTTCTAAATGTAATTGCTGTAGTCATGGTCATATTGAAGATATTAATCATGTGTTTTTTGAGGGCGAATTTCCATTCAGAGTGTGGTCTTTTTTTGGTAATCTTATTGGAATCCCTCTTGGTAGAACTTGGAGACAGAATGTGGAGATTTGGTTTAGGAGGGCTAGCTCTTCCTCACAGGTGGGCTTTATTGTTGGCATTATTCCCATTATTATTACTTGGCGATTATGGAGAAGAAGGTGTCTTGCTCGAATGGAAGGTATTGTGGAATCGCATAATTCTGTTGTTCATTCTATTTGTGTGTGGTTAGGTTCCATTTCACAGGTGGCTAAGCAAATTAATAATTTCTCTTCTCGAGATGCTATGATTTTGGATGCTTTGCGGATAGTTCCGGTGGTTCCGAAAACTCCAAGTTGTAAAGTGGTGAGGTGGGATAAACCTCCGCTGGGGTGGTTTAAATTGAATACGGATGGTAGTAGTATGGGTAATCCGGGCTCTTGTGGTATTGGTGGGGTTATTAGGGATGCTTCTGGTGGAATGGTTCAGGCTTATGCTTCTTATGTTGGGTTTGGTTCTAATAATAAGGCGGAGCTTATGGCACTTCTTTATGGGTTGAGAAGATGTAAATCGCTGAATATATCAAATGTGATAGTTGAAATGGATTCTATGATAGTTATTTCTTGGTGGAGTAAAGGGCGATGTGGAGTTTGGTATCTGGAGGATTTTTGGGAGGAAATTGTTGAATTAGTTTGCACGGTTCGTTGTCGGTTTCAGCATGTTTATCGTGAAGGTAATAGGGTGGCAGATTGGTTATCAAAGGCAGGGGCCTTAGGATCTGAGTGGGTTTTTTCGAGTAGTTATAATTTGCCTCGGGTTCTTAGAGGTTTGATCCGTTTGGATTCTTTGGGCTTTCCTTCCTTGAGATGTTAGTTTTTGTATAAGTTGGTGTTATTTTGTAAGCCTTGGTTTGGGTTGTGGTGTTTTTTGTTTTTTAATAATGGTCTTCTATTTTTGTTCTAGTTTGTTCTTCTTTTTGGATCTGTTTTCTATGATCCTTTCTTGTAACCACGGTATTCCTCCGCCATAAGTGAGGGCTTTATTAATAAAATTTGGGAGGGGTCACTATTGGACATGTGACTTCCTACTCTTCTAAAAAAAAAAAAAAAAAAAAAAAACCTCAAATAGAACAATGTAAGCGAGTTTTTTTTAAAAAAAAACAATCTTATGCCCACTGAACCATTCTGATATGGGGGCATTTTGGGAAAAAAAAAAGGTCTGTGCTGTTTGGGAAACAAACACAAAAAGGAATGAAAAAAACTGAGACCAAACACATGTAATGGAGATACCATACTCACCAAGAGTGGAGGAGCAGCGTGAGGACTGGGAGGCGGCAAAGATTACATTGGCAAGGTGGCAGCTAATCACTGAGAGAGAGAGAGAGAGAGAGAGAGAGAGAGAGAGAGAGAGAGAGTCAATCGTGAGGGAGAGAGGGAGTAAACCGAGAGATAGGGAGAGGGGGTTTATGTATCATGCAACGTGTCGGCGGTGAAAGGTGGTGCTGGGTGACAACTGGACGGCTTCCGACTGTGGAGACTTATTCTTTGGCGTACACTGCTACTGCTGGCGGTGGCGTCGTGGCTCTCCCGAGATGTGGAGGTGGCGAGTCAAGTTGTGGCTTCCTCTGTTTTGGGAAACAGAAATAGAGGTCATTCAGCTTTGGTGAAGCTGCATTCCTGCGTCGAATGGCTGAGGGGTATGGTCAACGGACGGGGCTGGTGGCTTGTGGTGGCGTTGCCGTGCGAGTGGGTGGTTCCTATTGCAGCGTTGCTTCAGATGGAGATTTGCAGTGGCACGATCATGCACGATGGTTTAAGGAGCTGCGCATTGACTGAGCAGGGGAAGCTACGATTTCACGTGGGTGGTGCACTGGCAGTGGCGTATGGCGGAGCAAGGTTTGCTTACAGTGGGCCCACTCCAATGAGAACAATGCTGCTGCGAAAGGGGGCTTCCCATGAGATTGGCGTGGTGTTTTTCGAGTGGATGAGGACCGGGCTGGGCTGTTTGCAAAGAGGAGTTGCTGAGTGTGGAGTGGCTGTGCTAGCAAGTAACGGGAGGCAGCGGCAGCATTGAGGTTGGGGAAAGAAAAGTGTAAGCGGCAACCCTAGTTTATGAAATTGATGAACTGCTAAACATGAGTATATATAGGCATAACTATTACACAATTGTTGCCGTGAATGTCGCAGAAAAATAGGGACGCTCATGCCATGGAGAAACGGACGAGTAAAACGCACTACATAAAGCCGTGCACGACGAGAAAACTGTGGGGCTAAGCGATGAACTGTGAAGTTGCGGTGTAAATAAATAGATAGTTGAAACAAAACAAAAAAAAATGAGGAGAATATAGAGGCGTACGTGCATGAGATGATAAGTGCTTAAATTTATATATAAAAAAAAGGCGATACGAAAACCCTAGAGAAAAGAGGAAGACGTGCGCGGAGTGGATAAAAAAAATAAATAAATAAAAAAATTGAGCTGGATTGGGTCCGGGTGTTACACATGCACTGCAAATTTCTAAAAAGAAAAGCAAACTTAGATCTAACCAATTTGTTTTTTTAAATAAAATAAAAAAAAATCCTAAATAGTAGCAATCTAGCTAGTATCAATACTAATAACAAATAACTAATCTCCGGCAACAGCGCAAAAAACTTATTGTGCTAAAGATACCTGCAAATGAACAGAATCGTAACAAGTAGTAAAGTGTTTTAAAGAAAATGGATGTCGAACCCACTGAGATTAATTATGCTATTGAGTACTAAAATTTACTAAATTAATTACTATTTGGATAACCAAAATTTAAAGAATAAATTATCTAAATTAAACTGAAGAAAAGAGGAATAAAATTTAGATTTTTAAAGATAATAAGGATAGATCTAGATCGTTTGATTTCACCTAGCAAATCTCCTACAATTTATTCTTCCTTATTATAGAATCCCAATTATCCCAAGTTGATGATAAAAATCTCTTAACTATTCAATATTTTCTCTAGAATAATATTAAAAATATCTCCAATTAATAACTCCATATCTCTTTGTGAATTTAACTAATTGGAAACTCATTAAGTTATTTGGATTTTTCTTGAAAGTTACACTAATCGCGGTAAAGTATCTATACTTTTGCTCAACTAATGGTGCTTAATCCTAAAGCTCTAATAAAAAATCAACTATCGGTCTCATTGTGATTCAATAGATCGAACAATAATTAGCTAGAAAATTACAAGCATTAAGAATAATGAATGAACACTGAATAATGGAAATATTGAAAACAAAATAACTTAGAATATAAATTGTGTGTTTAGTGCTAGACTACATTAAAACTCTAAAAAATAAAATTAGTTCATAATAAAACTGAAACGAAAAAGAATAGAACTAGTATTCTTCAATGGAGTCGATTGATGAAGCATACAGCTCTTGCCTCTGCTCCCCAGATCCGCCTCCTTGAAAGAAATTTAAAGAATAAACTTTGAAATATTGGACTATAAAACTAAAACTCTCCCATCAATTTCGTGTTAATGATATGTTTATATAGGGTAGAAAAGAAATCCTAATGTTTTCATGATTTTCGCCTAAAAACTCGCCTAACTTCTAGGACTTATATTGGAAGCCTCGTACACTCTCCAGAAGTTGGAATCTAGAATTCCATATTATAGACAAAGTTATAGCCCTTTAAGATAGCTTTCCAACTCATCTAGAATTGCACCCATCGGATATCTAAGTAGAAGGTTATGATCGAAATACTCAAGCATGTCCAGGCTGTCTCCTATTGTATTCCAAATTTGGACTTCTTGTGGATTCTTTCTGTGATTTCTTTCTCTTTTTCTTGGTCAAAATTACTTTCAAGCCCTTTTCTAGTTGTTGTCCATGATATCACTTAGGTTGGTCTTTTATGTTGGTCGGTTAGACTGGTCAACCGCCCTGAGCCATGTCACCAAGTCTTTTCGCCCTGGAGGTAAAATATTTTGCTCATTGTCTAACTCTTGTCACCAATTCTGGTCACCATTGAGTCTCCTCTCCTAAATCTCCTCGGTTCTCTTTAGATCTCATCGGTTTGGATCCGTAGTTTCTTCTTTTATACCAAAATGCTCTCCTTTCGCACTAAATCTTCTAATTTCTTCAAATTCAAGAAAATAAAGAGAAATATGTAGAAATAAAATAAAATCAATAGTATTGAAGGAAAACTTACATTTCTCTTAAATAAAATAGTAATAAAAATTACATAAAAATCACACTTGTGTGTTACGTCCTAAAACACATGTATACGTGTCTTAGCTTCACTTCACGTATTAACTCTTGCACTTAGGAAAATCTCATTGATTTGTTGGCTATAGGAAATGTGAAGAATGGGTTGTAAACACAAGAGACCATAAACTACGGTTCTGTATGTATGGAGAGGGAGTCAGGGGGAGAGGGGATGAGCTTCTTGCTTTATTATATGAACTAAGCACAAGGAGGAGATTGCCAACTTTTTCATTCATAGATAGAGAGACTGGGAAAAAGAAAATGGAATTGAATTTCTTTCGAAGCAAGGGTCGTAAACACTGCTAAAGCATATATCGGTACTATTCGAGAGTGACTTGTGTCCATATCTTCTCGGCAAGCAAAGGGAAATAAAAAATAAAGATATCCCACTTCCAATCCTGGTTTAGCAAAGAAGTAAATTATCAAGATGGCCTTAAATCATCCCTCGCGGATGTTGACAACCAAATCTTTCTTAGACCTTCTATCTTTTCCAAGGGTGAGGTTGATTTCTTAAAGCCATTGAAAGGAGCTACAACGTGCTTGCATTCATTGATAGGCTTCACTCATTAATGAAGAAAACTGCGTTCTTCGAACCTCGGTTTGAACCATACGATAGCTCGATCCTACTCTGGAGCACAATCTCTATCAAGCCTAGCAAAGACTAAAATCTCAATCCTATATTTTGGTCCAAATTCCTGGAGACATGTGGGCTTAATCTTGAGATGTATTGCTCTGATACCATCTTGTGATGCCACTAGATTCCACTTGGGATTTGATGGACTTTGAAATTTCGGGAAATGCAATGCAAAGTTTCCTGCCCCTATTCATGACAGTTAAAGATGCAATGTACCTAGCATCCATCTAAGAGTATGCAATATATGCAGTGTATAATTCTTTTGAGTAAATAACACTGTACTATAAACTATATCCCAAGACATAACATGCTTCATAACTTCATAATAAACTGATAGTTATAATGTTAAAAAACTTGTCTGTCATGACTGTAATATAAATAAGTACTAGAGACGGTGCTCCATAAGTACAATACTAAATAAAATAACTACTATGATAACTCACTAAGCTGCTCGCGCAACTCGCCTAAGATAGCTAAAACCCTATCTATGAACTGGAGAGTTGAAACAAAATCTCCTCATCGTTGTGTTAGGGCCTAGTCGACCTCATCCAATCTATCCTCAGTGGGTTCTCCAAATCCTGACACATAGTTTACCATTCTGGGGAGAATGGTAGTTGGAACTGACAAGTGAGATTTGATTATAAATCTTAGCATGTCAACTACTAACTTGTTGACGGTACTTTGTCAACTCAATAAATTCTATACCAGTTTAAATACTCTAGCGTGGACAATGGAGTTCAACTAGGATAATACCCCATCATAGCATTTGGGATCGTGATAAAAATAAAAGACTCCACTGAGTTGAAAATTTTTTTTGTGTCATACTTTATGCGTAAGACATGACATGACGTGTAATAATGGATGTGTGATAGATGTCATGACATAACATGACATGTAACAAATAAGCATGTACTTGAAATAATTGACATGGAATGACATATTAAAGCATTTTTAACTGACAAGAATATGACATTTATGGGCTTACCATCGTACATATCGAAATACACTACGAGTGAGTTAGAGGCTAACTTAAAGTGAATGTAGTGTAATGTACATAAAAAGGCGTGAACTAAATTGAGATATTTTTCTAAAGTTAGAATATCTCTCTCTAAAGCTCATACAAATATAAAAACTCACCAACTTAGGCTAAATTAAAAAGTTACCCCTCTACATGTGAAATATTACAATTTTGCTCCTAAAATAAAGATTTTGCATACTAACTCCAAATCCTACCAAAATTTACATTTATCTTGTAACTTTTGTCCTTTTTCTTTTTATTTATCATTTGTTTAATGGCGGATAAATGATATATTAAATATATTAAATGATATATGTGGTTTGGATGAAATATGTATTCAGAAAAATTCAAATCAAAACACAACTATACAAACTATACTTGGGCCAAATCAGATATAGGCCAAAAACAAGGTTATTGTTGCATCTAGACTAAACATCCATCTAGCATGCTTAAATTGATTTTTGTAATACATAAAATCATGTCCTAAGTTCTAAAATTATGTTAAGACATCAACATATATATATTTATATATATATATACACACCATAAAAATCTAAACTCATTATAGTAACACAATTGCCAAAAACATCAAGTTCTAAGTTAAATAGAACTATCATTTGATGTTCTAGGTCTAATAGCTTCCTAACAATTCCAAGGATTCCAAAAGTCCAAAGCTAACTCTCCTAACATGTTTAACATTCAGACCTAAGTAATAAAATGCTTAATCAAAAACCAAAAATTACCAAACTTTATATCGGTTTGCACTAAAAACCGAGTATGGCATGCATTTGATCTTGGAACAAAATACTAGATCCTTGATTTTCATGCTATAAAACTCCAAGAAATATGCTCATATACTTTATATTCAAGTTCTAATTTGTTTCTAGTATCAAACCTAGCATCACATGTCAAAAATCATCAACACACAACCGTCAAGTTTGAGTTCTAACTAAACTATTGCATGTAAAACATGCTTCCAAAAAATATTTAAACCAACTCTCTTAAAAAAATCTTAAAAAATAAATAAAAATCTTAATAAAATTATATATGAATTTCATAGCCATTGGACTATGTTTTTAGAACCAACAAATATCACAACCTCAAAACAGAAACTGTTTTGTGTGTTCCAACTTCAACATCAAAGAAAAAGTGTATAGTGCATTAATAAAAGTGTTAACATGTTTTGGATCAACTCATAACATATATAAAAATGTGTTAGAATTTTATGATATCAATATATACCCCTAACTTTAACAAAAATCAAATCATCAAGATTTCACACCATCATCCAAATTGTAGCCCAACATAACCTTTGCATGTTCAATTTCGATTTTCACTAATACAAAAAAATATATAAATGGAAACTAGACACAACGAGTTACAAAACACATGAAGGAAGTTCCATGATAATTGACTTACAAAAGGATGAAATATGTAATGCAATAATTGGCAGAAAAACTCTCTGAACCTCTCACCCGAGTTCTCTCAAAAAAAGTAAATGAAAAATAACCAAAGGGTGAGGGAAATGCATGGAGTGTCATTTGTAGGGAAAGGGAGCTAACATGAGGGACTCTTTATGAGGGGTTTTCAATAAAAAAAATAGTGGGCAAAACCATGGGCTACTCAGCCCATGGTATCGGGCTACTGCATCCAAGAAGGGTGGGCAACTTTGGGTTGCTTTTTGGCCTCCAATCTTTGCACTATTTGAGCTGACATATCACCCATAGGGATGCATTGGGTGGTGGGGGAAGCTTACTCAAGAAGCTTAGCATTAGAGGTAGTTTTTTATGTGCAAAAAATGGGCCTAACTGAATGGGTCTATATTTGGGGTTTAGTTTAGGGTTTTTGTTTTAACAAGCCAAAATCAAAATTTTCATGGCCGAATGAAATAATCAAGGTATAAAGAGTGAATGAGGGTGTAAGAGCATATATTTGAGTGAGTAGTAGCATGTAAAAGTGATTTAATCACTTAAGCAAAAGTGGCCACTTTAGGGTTTGGGAAACCATTTTGGGTTTTGTTTTCCTCCATGAATTTTGGGTTTCAATTAGATTCCAATATTTTGGGTTTCAATTGGGTTGAAACCCTTTTTAGGGTAATCACAAAGTGTTTGGTTGGATGTGATAATGTTTGACTTAGGTGGCATGATCATATGGCTTGATTTGTCTTCCATGTCTTTACATCTTTATCTCATGGTTTTTCCTAATGCCAAGTGGCCTACACTATTCACCAAGTGTTACTAGGATCTTGCCAAATATCCAATAAATACTCCTCAAAATTGCTTTGGACAATCCACTTAACGATTTGGCAATCGTCTAAATTGGGTGCCACGTTGCGCTATTCCTAGGTGTTACTATGCACCTAGAAAATTGTGAAAAATGATTATTGCACCATATAATTCTTAATAATCATATGAGTCTAGTGGTGCAACTTGTTTCGCCAAATTAGACCATTAAGTGCCTTGATTAAATCAAAAGGCTCTCACAAGTACTATTCACTTGGGAAACTGAAAACGTAATATTGGACCGTAAAATCTTAAATAATCATTAGAGACTAATGGTGCAATTTGTTTCTCAAACTCATACTCCTAAGTGCTTCAAATAAATAGAAAGGCAAATTTATTACCATAGCGGATAGGAAACCAACTAGGTTGACAGTCTAAGACCTAAGCAGTCGCTCGATTCGTGAAATCTTCCCAGAATTTCACAATGTTTCTAAATTCTAAACAAATTCATCTATTGAATTTTTGGCGGGCTGTTACAGTCCGATTCCTTGGTAAGGGACCTGGCAAGGATATATGGTTGCAAGGGCACTAGCCAATTGATCAACACTTAGGGTTGGGTCGGGTTAGGCTTGCCTCATCCAGATGGCAGTGTACGTGTGAGGTTACAAATGTGAAATTGCAACGGAAAAGATAGAGAGTTAGTCGGTAAACTAAGATCTTGTAGTACTAGAAGTCTAAATCGCATCATAGAAACATGTAACATCATTCCTCATTAATTCTATTCTTAGAAATACCTACAACATAAATACTTTGTTCATCGCCTAAAGGGCGGCAGACCGGGTACAAGTGGTTGCCCCTATTGAAATGAATATGTACAATTCAAAATGATACATGGCTTCTATAGTGGAGACAAGCCTCTATATTCAAGATTCTGGCGGGATCGACTCTTCTTCCTCGGGCATCATCCATGGGTCTAACTTTGCATTAAAGTCTATGGTTCCAAGGATGAAATTATACGTAAGTTAGACAGTTATGACAAAACTGCTAATGAGAGATAATGCTCCTGAAGATGCAATAAACAATTTCATGTGACAATGAAAAGTCACATATGTATGCATGGCGAGGAATCACTCTCTTTGGCATAGATACATGGATATATAATGGAGAGGAATCACCCTCCTTGTGAACTACACAAACACACACACAAGAATTCACAGGAATTACCCTCTTAGGAGTTACCCTCTGCACAACATATTTTAAAGCGTAAGTATTATCAAGGCGAGGGATCTACCACTGCAACAGTATGTACAATTCATAAAATTATCACATGGATATTGATTTTGTAGGCACAATTGTCATCACATAGATATAATGGTCATCACACAGATGTCTCACATTGAGATAACATGTTGCATCAGGGAAATATCTACCTGGCCAACCAACTTGAGGACAACACACGTGATATGTCCAATGGATCCTCCTTCCTGCCTATTAGCTAAGGTCAAAACGATGTTGCTCCACCCCTATCATCCTAGGAAATTTTGTAATGCCCCAATGGAAGGCCCAAAGTACATGTCCTATACACTGAAATGACTAATCAATGATATAAATGGAGCCATGACCCATATTAGAATATTATAAAGAGAAACTTCTCATTCCTAAGTAATGTGGGATCTCATATACCACCTACCCTTATCCTTATTATATGGGGCGAATCTTGCACCACCAACACTTATCCTTATCATATGGGCTTTCACATTCTCCAATCTTAAATTTTCAAAATCCTCATAAGACCATTCCATTGTAGGTGACACTGCTCATGTCCCGCATTTCTGGTTGTGATAGGCACTGATATAATTTGTAAAGCCCCATTGGAAGGTCCAAACCACATGACCTAAGAAGAATTAGTCAATGATATAATTGGAGCCCCATTAGAATATTACAAAGAGCAAGAATTTCTCGTTCCTAAGCAATGTAGGATCCCAAACACCACATACCCTTATCCTTACCATATGGGGTGGATCACAAACCACCTACCCTTATTCTTATCATAAATTCTCCTTCCTGTATGAAGCTCTTGGAATTCGCAGGAATGGTTCAAAAAATTCTTTATTCCATCCCTTGATGATCGACACACATTATAGACTTCTCACATGGAGATAATGATTTTTCAAACATGGATATGATTGAAAACAACATTCAAAGTCTTGAAAATCATGGAGTAATTATAAGAATAAACATAATGACAAAAATTAGATTTATTCATGATCAGAAAAGGGCAAGGTATAGAATATGCATACGCCTTTTACATATAACGTTGACCCCATCTTCCCAAGTGTTGTCTTAGATGCTAACCTCATTTTTAGCGTCGAGATCACTATGGTACTCCTTTCCTGTTTTCTCTAAAGAATATGGTTGAACAAGAGTTTAGGTGTTTGAGATCTCAAAAGTGAGATTTTGTCCCATGTCCAAATCCTTTTTATAGTGTAGGAGTGTCGACATCTTTCTAACATACTTCTGATTCCATATATACTTGGACAAGAGTCCTTTAACTCAACTATCATTTGGCATGAAGAGACAAATAGCCAAGGCATGGTCCACATGCCTAATCCTTAGTCCTTCCTTGAATGAGAGCCTCGTACGTGGTGTTAGGCCATACCTTTAGGTTCAAGTGATATGACTTGCTGGGTTGTAACCTCTTTTACAAACCCACTCCGAGTGTGACCATTCAGATGGAGTGTGAGCTTCGAACTATGACACTGCCATTCTTCTGCGCATTTTTGTGTTGTTCTAGAATACTCCCATATCTGCCCACGTCTATCCTGATCGTTACTCGCCTTTGGTAGATAACTCGTGTCTTATTAATCATTGCTTGTCTTAGGCGGGTAACTCTTGTCTCATTAGAGTCATCGGCCTCTTTAGCTGCTTGTCCTTGCTTTCATCACAAGTTACTTTTTTAGCACTCCTACAGTTTAGAGAGACTTCCATCTCCCCCTTGCGCTAGGATGTGTCTACTAGGCCTTTTACAAGGTGCATGCTCACCCACATGTTGGACTACTTTTCACAAAACTAATGGAGTGGTTCTTTATCTTTCTTTCTGCTCAACTCTAGCATTGGTCTGTCCCTTTGCTTTGATACGCCCCTCACAACTATGCCATACTGAGAATCATTGCATGGACCGTGAGTTACAAACTAGATCAACCGCACAAGAACCTCTCAATGCTACGAGAGTTCCCATGAGGTTGCGTTGTCATTCCCTACGAAGTCACCATGTTCAAGCATGTGTGAGAACCTGTTTGTACATAGTACATGGATTTTCGGTAGTTCTTTCATGTCGTTGTACACG